>NC_061510.1:125328191-125363918 GCF_022539505.1 Lolium rigidum
TCTTACCACATAGAACTTCCACATCTCGAACAATACCAATTGGTGAAATAGTTTCTCTATTAGCCAGCTGAATAACCACATCAATATCTTCAAGTTCACAAGAATCAATTTCGTGCATAATCTCCGTGTAAAGCTCATAAGGTATAGCACTAACACTTGCACCAATATCACATAGACCATAATAGCAATGATCACCAATTTTAACAGATAGCATAGGAACACTAGCTTGTTTGGGTTTATTAGGATGTGAAACAATATTAGAAGCATCTTCACGTAGAAAATAATATGACCATCCTCTACATTTTCAAGTCACAAGATCTTTAACTATTGCAACAGCAGAGTTCAACTTTTATTTGTTCTTCAGGTTCTCTAGGTTTCTTTTCACTTTTATGAACCGCACTATTTATAACAGTAGTACTCTTTCATTTTAGCAGGAAAAGGAGTTTTTTCAATATAAGCTTCAGGAATAACACGATCGCCAGCTTCAATTACAACACACTTATTAATAGATGAATCAATTTTATCTTTATATGGTTCATGATACTTATCAAAATTCTTCTTAGGCAATTCATAATGAGAGGCAAAAGCTTTATAAAGGTTTGCAGCAACTTGAGAATCAAGGCCATATGTAGCACTCATATTACGAAATGTATCAGGTATCCATAAAAGCTTCAATGCATTTATAATCATAAATTATACCCGATTCTCTATCTTTGTCGTTCTCCCAACCTTCGGCATTTTCTTGGATCCGATCAAGAAGGTCCCTTTTAAACTCTTCTTTGTTGCGTGTAAATGATCCGTGAACAAGAAGTATCCAAGCAAAGTCTTGTCTTGAAAACAAAGTCTTGCATAGAAATTATCAATAATAATATTACCAGGAAGCTCATGAATGGGGCATTTGAGCATTAAAGACTTCAATCTCCCCCAAGCTTGGGCAATACTCTCTCCATCATGAGGCCAGAAATTATATATGCGGTTCCGATCTTTGTGAATTTCACTTGGAGGATAAAATTTGGAATAGAATAAAGGCACAATGTCCTCCCAGTCAAGAGAATCACCATTCTTCAACGAATTTATACCAATGCGCCGCTTTACCGGACAAGCGATATAGAGAATAGTTTCTTCCTAACTTCATTCATAGCAATACCCGCACATTTGAATAACCCGCATAATTCATGCAAAAACAAGAATGATCACCAGGATGGACAGGCTCCATCCCCTTCATAGCGGTTATCCATAACATGTTCAATAATTTTCGTAGGTATTTTATATGGTATTACTTCCTCACTTGGCGCCTCATCCACTACCGTTGCAGTAGTAGTAGATTTCCCAAATAGAAATTGAAGAGAAGATCTCTCCATAATGACTTATAGCAGCAGGAAGAAATAAAATCAGCACAAACAGTAAAATTTTTCCTTACCAATTCCACTTACCAATAGCGCTTCACTCCCCGGCAACGGCGCCATAAAATAGTCTTGATGACCCACAAGTATAGGGGGTGTATCGTAGTATCTTCGATAAGTAAGAATGTCGATCCCAACGAGGAGCAGAAGGTGTTGACAAGCAGTTTCAATGAAGGTTTCACTGTAAATGCTCACAGACAAGTATTCAGGGGGTTTTGATGTAACAGTTGAATAAAGTACGAGTAAGTAAAGTGCGAGAGTAACAATTGCAGCGAGTGGCCCAATCCTTTTTAGCACAAAGGACAAGCCGGTTTGTTTACTTATAATGACCAAACGTTCTCGAGGACACACGGGATTTTAGTCTAGTGCTTTCGCTACATACAGCTGATTAATCTTCATTGTTTTGATAAGTGTTGTGTGGGTGAACTCGTGCTAATGTACCGCCCTTCCTAGGACTAATACATACTTGTGATTATACCCCTTGCAAGCATCCGCAACTACAAGAAAGTAATTAAGATAAATCTAACCACAGACCTTAAACTCGAGATCCCGCGATCCCTCCCGCATCGATATACCAACGGGGGTTTAGGTTTCGTCACTCCGGCAACCCCGCAATTGGCAAACGAGTACAAGATGCATTCCCCTAGGCCCATAAATGGTGAAGTGTCGTGTAGTCGACGTTCACACGACACCACTAGAAGAATAACACCACAACTTAAATATCATAACATTGAATATTACTCAACCATAGTTCACTACTAACATTTAGACTTCACCCATGTCCTCAAGAACTAAACGAACTACTCACGAGACATCATATGGAACATGATCGAGAGGTGATATGATGATGAATAACAATCTGAACATAGACCTTGGTTCAATGGTTTCACTCAATAGCATAAACAACAAGTAGAAATCGATACGGGAGAGTTTCCCCTATCAAACAATCAAGATCAAACCCAAATTGCTACGGCGGTGACGAGGTGCTGCGGAGGAGATGGCGGTGATGATGGTGGAGGTGATGATGATGGTGATGGAGATGATGTCCAGCTCGATGACGGTTACGATGGCGTCGATTTCCCCCTCCCAGAGGGAATATCCCCGGCGGATTCCTGCCCGCCGGAGAGCTCTTTTCTCTCTGGTGTTCTCCGCCCCGCAGAGGCGGCTGTAACCCTTCGTGAGGATTCCTCTGTGGCTTCGGTCTTCGGGACGAAGGGTTTCGCGAAGAAAAGGAGGCGAAAGAGGCCGAGGGGGCCCCACACCACATGGTGGCGCGGCCAGGCCTTGGGCCGCGCCACCCTATGGTGTGGGCCCACCCTGGGTCCACCTGGCTCCCCTTCCGGCTTCCTCCGTCATCCGGAAAAATAGGATTTTCTCGTAAAACTTCCTTCCACAGCTTGATCTTCCGAAATATCGCATCCCGACGGTGCTTTTTCCAGATGGAATCCCGGCTTCGGTGCTCAATCTCCAAATAATCATGAAACATGCAAAATAGATGAAATAACATAAGTATTGTGTCCCAATATGAAATATATCAATGAATAACAGCAAATTATGATATAAAATAGTGATGCAAATTGGACGTATCAATGACAAAGGATGTTAAGTCAAGAGGTTCTTTGAGAACTTGGTGCAGTTCCGACAGAGTCAGAACTTTGAAGCTATATTGTGTGTGACAATATTAGTGACATATTTCAGACAGATGGAATTAAGGTTCCACCGGAAGATCAAACATATTTAATGCCGACTCATTTGGAAATGAGTGATGCGTTGAGACGCAAATGAATTACAAAATACATACGTTTACGAGCGTGTCGGATCCGTTGACTAAAAACCTCTCCCGTGAGCAATACATGATAAAGCACCATAAGGCCAAGGTGTTATATCTTTACAAATGTAAACTAGATTATTGACTCTAGTGCAAGTGGGAGACTCGAAGGAGATATGCCCTAGAGGCAATAATAAAGTGGTTATTATTTATATCTTTATGTTTATGATAAATGTTTATATATCATGCTATAATTGTATTAACCGAAACATTAGTACATGTGTGATATATAGACAAACAAAGAGTCCCTAGTATGCCTCTTAACTAGCTTGTTGATTAATGGATGATTAGTTTCATAATCATGAACATTGGATGTTATTAATAACAAGGTTATATCATTGTATGAATGATGTAATGGACACACCCAATTAAGCGTAGCATAAGATCTCGTCATTAAGTTATTTGCTATAAGCTTTCGATACATAGTTACCTAGTCCTTATGACCATGAGATCATGTAAATCACTTATACCGGAAAGGTACTTTGATTACATCAAACGCCACTCGCGTAAAATGGGTGGTTATAAAGGTGGGATTAAGTATCCGGAAAGTATGAGTTGAGGCATATGGATCAACGATGGGATTTGTCCATCCCGATGACGGATAGATATACTCTGGGCCCTCTCGGTGGAATGTCGTCTAATGTCTTGCAAGCATATGAATAAGTTCATAAGAGACCACATACCACGGTACAAGTAAAGAGTACTTGTCGGAGACGAGGTTGAACAAGGTATAGAGTGATACCGAAGATCAAACCTCGGACAAGTAAAATATCGCGTGACAAAGGGAATTGGTATCGTATGTGAATGGTTCATTCGATCACTAAAGTCATCGTTGAATATGTGGGAGCCATTATGGATCTCCGGATCCCGCTATTGGTTATTGGTCGGAGTGAGTACTCAACCATGTCTCGCATAGTTCACGAACCGTAGGGTGACACACTTAAAGTTGGATGTTGAAATGGTAGAACTTGAATATGGAATGGAGTTCGAATATTTGTTCGGAGTCCTGGATGAGATCCCGGACATCACGAGGAGTTCCGGAATGGTCCGGAGAATAAGATTCATATATAGGAAGTCATATTCCAAGTTTGGAAATGATCCGGTAGCATTTATGGCAGGTTCTAGAAGGTTCTAGAAAAGTCCGGAAGAAATCACCATGGAAAGTAGAGTCCCGGAGGGACTCCACCTTGCATGACCAGCCAACCCTAAAGGGGAGGAGTCCAAGGTGGACTCCCCTAGGGTGGCCGGCCAACCCACCTCAAGGAAAGGTGGGAGTCCCACCTTGGGTAGGACTCCCTCCTTGAGTAGGTTTCCCACATATGGGAGGTTTTAGTGTTGGGGTCTTATTCGAAGACTTGGACTAGAACTCTTGGTGCTTCCACCTATATAATGAGGGGCATAGGAGAGGGGGCTGACCACTTCAAGCCTCAGCCTTGGCCGCACCCCTTAGAGGGCCGGCGCCCAACCCCCTCTCTCCCCAAACCCTAGCGGTCTCTCTCCTCCACCACATCCCGCACGCTTAAGCGAAGCTCCGCCGGATTTCTCCACCACCACCGACACCACGCCGTCGTGCTGTCGGATTCAAGAGGAGCTACTACTTCCGCTGCCCGCTGGAACGGGGAGGTGGACGTCGTCTTCATCAACAACCGAACGTGTGACCGAGTACGGAGGTGCTGCCCGTTCGTGGCGCCGGAACCGATCATGATCAAGATCTTCTACGCGCTTTTGCAAGCGGCAAGTGAATGTCTTCCGCAGCAACAAGAGCCTCATCTTGTAGGCTTTGGAATCTCTTCAAGGGTGAGACTCGATACCCCCTCGTTGCTACCGTCTTCTAGATTGCATCTTGGCTTGGATTGCGTGTTCGCGGTAGGAAATTTTTTGTTTTCTATGCAACGTTATCCTACAGTGTGCACTCCGCCCTATGGCCCCTACTTCTTCTCCCCCTCGTGAGGATCCCTCCTCCGAGGTACCGTCGAATAGGCAACGACAGTTGGCGCCCACCGTGGGGCCAGCGGCGTCTGGAGGCCGGAACCGGGAGGGTTCCGCCATGGGAAGCTACGATGACACGATCGCGGTGGGGCGTGTTCTTTACGCCGGAAACTTTCCGATCGTCCCTCCGGACGAGTGCTGGATTCCGGCTAAGACCGACCCCGTCAAGCTCTCCATCGTCCCGATAGGCGGCATCCACATCTTCATCGGCGAGACCGTCAATTCCGACGGGAACGCACTGGTAAGTAACGCTGACGCGACCGCCACTGTGCAGGACGCAGTCGCGAAGATCCGATCTGAGTCGCAGGAACTTCCTAAGGAAGATTCCGCCTTAGATCTGAAAAAATCAAAGCCCACCCCATCCGCCCCTGAGCAGGAAATAACGGTGGAAGACCAGTGCAGATCCGCCTGGGTCTCCCAGGTGTTACAGAAGCAAAGGTGTCACTTCGTACACTTCATAGCCCATACCGCAGGAGCCGCCCCTCAAGGAGTCGGAGCTGGCCCCATGCAGGTTGAGGTACCGGAGAACGACGACGCTCCGGATCAGCAAGAGGCTGTCGGAGAAAGCGACACCCCGGGTGAAGAGTCGATCCTGGGAAACCTGAGCCCAACTTCCGATGATTCCTCCTCTATGGACACGGAAGAGTTCAACCGCAAGATAGAAGAACTCGGAGGCGGTGAGCAACCCGACGTCGATTCTGCCCAGCCTATGCAGGTTCTTGCAACCGTGGCACCGCTGGATCAGCAGGAACGCGAAGATGAAAACACCACCTCCGACCCAGGACCATCCAACGCCGGATCTCCATTAGATCGGGAACGTCCGTATGAGGATGTCCTGTCTCCGGAGGAGATAGTTGCACAAGCACGCATGGATTTGGTCGCGCAGTCAGATGTCCTCAACAAACCAATAACCCCTGGCGACGCCGCAGATCCGGAGGCTTTAGAGACCACGAGAAAGGAGATGCTGGCCACAGCCAAGAAGTTCGCCAATACCGCAGCTGCTATATTGGATGAGAGGGAAGAAGCTGCGCATCTCATGGATCGCTTTGAAAGACAGGATCGCGAAATCACTGAAACACTCGAGCAAGTCAAGAGTATGAGGAAAGAGTGGGAGGTGAAGATGACCTATGCATAGGCAGAGGCTGATAGAATCGTTAGAGAAGCAATCCCTCCCCGCAGGATCAACTTTGCAACCCCTGTCGAACAGCAGCCGCTAGCAACTCCAAAGGATAACATGCAAAAAGCGGCGGAACTCCTGAAAAAGAAGGACGAAGAAATTGATATTAACTACGTCCGCAAGCTCGTTGCTTCAGCAATGCAGCAGCAGAGTAAGGCCGATACTTCGCGCAGGTTGGAATCCAATCCGGATCACTGTGTATCCACCGCGCAGAAGGACGCCCATGTCAATCGACATCCCGATGATGAATCGCGCACCGGATCCACGGAGCGCAGAAGAAAAGCAAGGGAGCACCCGAATCCAATCCTCGTGCCGTCAAAGACGCCTCCGTCAGATCCGAAGAAGGGAAAGGATGCAATGTACGCTGGTAGGAACAAGTACCGGAACCCGTCACCTCCGCCTAACGGGTACCCGCGTCCCCCGCCGCCTCGCCGCCGCAGTCCAGCCGGAAACACCAGACCCCATGGGGCTGGTGGAATTAACATCCGCGACAACATGCCGCCGCTAAGGACCAGGGCGCGTACGCCGGAACCACGTCGGAACCAGAACAACGATCATGAGCCCGAGCCCAGAAGGAGCCGGAATAACTTTCAGTAGCTTTGGGCAATGTCCAGAAGTGTTAAGAATGATTGTGTTACCTCTGAACATGTGAATTTTTGATTATGCACTAACCCTCTAATGAGTTTGTTTTGAGTTTGGTGTGGAGGAAGTTTTCAAGGGTCAAGAGAGGAGGATGATACAATATGATCAAGAAGAGTGAAAAGTCTAAGCTTGGGGATGCCCCCGTGGTTCATCCCTGCATATTTCAAGAAGACTCAAGCGTCTAAGCTTGGGGATGCCCAAGGCATTCCCTTCTTCATCGACAACTTATCAGGTCACCTCTAGTGAAACTATATTTTTATTCAGTCACATCTTATGTACTTTACTTGGAGCGTCTGTGTGCTTTTATTTTCGTTTTGTTATTTTAATTCTCTGAATAAATTCATGCTTGTGTGGGAGAGAGACACGCTCCGCTTTCTCATATGAACACTAGTGTTCTTCGCTTTTACTTTTAATGTTCATGGCGGAGTTGAAAACCGCTTCGTTAATTGCTATATGGTTGGAAACGAGAAAATGCTTCATGTGGTAATTGGTATATTGTCTTGAATAATTTGATACTTGGCAATTGTTGTGCTCAAGTAGATCATGTTTAAGCTCTTGCATCATGTACTTTGCACCTATTAATGAAGAACTACCATAGAGCTTGTTGAAGTTTGGTTTGCATGATTGGTCTCTCTAGAGTCTAGATATATTCTGGTGAAGTGTTTGAACAACAAGGAGACAGTGTAGAGTCTTATAATGCTTGCAATATGTTCTTATGTAAGTTTTGCCAGTACCGGTTCATACTTGTGTTTGCTTCAAACAACCTTGCTAGCCAAAGCCTTGTATTGAGAGGGAATACTTCTCGTGCAACCAAATCCTTGAGCCAAAAACTATGCCATTTGTGTCCACCATACCTACCTACTACATGGTATTTCTCTGCCATCCCAAAGTAAATTACTTGAGTGCTACCTTTAAAATTTCATTCCTTGTCTTTGCAATATATATCTAATGGGAAAATAGCCTTAAAAACTATTGTGGTATTGAATATGTTGCTATGTATCTTATTTCTTATAAGTTGCTTGTTGAGCGGTAACCATGTTTCTGGGGACGCCATCAACTTTTACACCTTTGTTGAATATCATGTGAGTTGCTATGCATGTTCGTCTTGTCTGGAGTAAGGGCGATTTATCATGATCAAATGGTTTGAGTATGCATATTGTTAGAGAAGAACATTGGGCCGCTAACTAAAGCCATGAATCATGGTGGAAGTTTCAGTTTAGACACTAATCCTCAATCTCTTATGAGGATATTATCTGTTGTTGAATGCTTATGCATTAAAGATGAGTCCATTATTTGTTTTCTATGTTGTCCCGGTATGGATGTCCTTGGTTTAGATTTATCAAAAACGAGAAATCAAATGCGATCTATCTCCTTGGACCTTTGAACAGGCGGCATAGAGGTACCCCTATGTGATACTTGGTTGAAACATATGTTATGCAATCATAATCCATGTAAATCCAAGCTAATTAGGACAAGGTGCGAGAACTATTGGTATTCTATGCATGAGGCTTGCAACTTATAAGAGGTCTTATGCATAACACATATGAATTATTACTACCGTTGACAAAATTGTTTCTATGTTTTCAAAATAAAAGCTCTAGCACAAAAATAGTAATCCATGCTTCCCTCTGCGAAGGGCCATTCTTTTACTTTATGTTGAGTCGGTTTACCTACTTCTTTCTATCTTAGAAGCAAACACTTGTGTCAACTGTGTGCATTGATTACTACTGTTGACGTCAGAAACCCACCGGCGGGCAGCGACGGGCAACACAGTAGAGCCGGGAACAACTAGGGCTGCGGCTGGCCCCAGTCCCTCAGAGCGACGGCCCGCAAAGCCTCCTGGTCACACGTCCGATGCTATCGCAAGGGCGTGTCACCTGGCCTATACCTGGCCAGGAAGGTGTTGGATGGTGCCTCGCTTAGTTTCCTGCATGGCATACACGTAAACATTAAATACGAGCCTCGATCGGCTCTCAGGTTATCCTGTGAATCGGCTCCAAGAGCCGATCCACCCATGATTCGTACAAGGTGTCCGAATATATGGTGGTCCTGCTTGATCAAGATAAAGCTAATGAGATCTACGACGATTTAGGGTTTTCACCGCATAATCGGATCATCCTACTCACGATTGGGCCTTGCGCTCGCGCACGGTGGCCAGTAAGCCGATCCTAGACAGGGCCTAAAAACCAACACGAGGTTGATCCCCGGAACATCCTTTCTAGGGCTAGCAAACCTCACCCTACACGCCGCTGGATCCTCCAACCCTTTCTGGGCCTAACTAATGCGGATATTAAACTAATCCTTGCAGAACAAGGAGCAACCGTAACGGATCAGATCTACTAAACTATGATCAAGCGGGGTGCCGCCCTACACCCGAGATAGGTGTAAGGGCGGCTAGATGCATAAGGGTCGCACTACGACAAGCATATGATACGAAGAACAATGCTAACCCTAACACATCTAAGATAACTATGTTGCTCGCCATCAAAAGGCTTCAGCGACGAGCAACGCATGAACAACGTGGGCAGGCTTGTGCTGCCTAGATCGCAAGATGCGATCTAGGCGACATGGTGCTTACCGGAGAAACCCTCGAGACGAAGGAGTTGGCGATGCGCCGAGATTTGTTTGTGTTGAACGTTGGTTGTTGTTTATTCCATAAACCCTAGATACATATTTATAGTCCAGCGGACTTTCTAACTGAGGCGTGCACCTAACCGTGCACGAGTACAACTCCAACTCCTAATCGACACGTAATCTAATATGTTACAGATACAAGGGCAAACTAGCCCAAACTTTGCATGCAAGGCCGATTCACGTATTTCTTCTATAAATAATCTTCAAGTCCATCTTGATCGCGGCCCACCTCTGGCTCGGTCAAATTCTGGTGATAACACATGACCCCCTGGTTTTGGAAATGACATTTCCAAAATCATTATGCTTGCTTCGTCGGGTCATGTCGTGGCAGAGCAGAAACTGCCGCAGAATCCTCATCATGATGCCTTTCCCCTTCCACTTCTCCATGTGGCCGCAAAATTTTCCTGTTGGGCATCATCTCCTCGGAAACTGCTGTGGCATTGAATCTCCCTTATCTCCCTTTTATTTAACCGTTCTAAACAGCTCGCTCCTCCTTCGTCCTCCTCGCATTAGCACCCAAAAACCCTCCTGTGCCACCATGTCTTCTTCCTCCTCCTCCTCCTCCGAGCTTTCCTACGGGTCCTCCTCCTCCCGCGAGACGCCGCCGGACATCCGTGCCCCAGAAGAATGGGACGAGGAAAGCCACGCCTCCTCCATCTGGTCCGAGGAGGACAAGTCCTTGACCAGCGGGGATGAAGATCTTCAATTCCTCGCCGACGGGAACTGGAGTCGGAAGCGAGGACGACCGGTTCCCCTGGGACGGCTGCCCCACCTCTGAAGAAGAGGAAGAGAAAGACGACGACGACGACGACAACTCCCTCGAGGGCTACCCGCCGGCGAAACGCCTCCGCATGTGGTGGGACGACGACAGCAGCGACGATGAAGACGGGGATGAAGCTCCCGTAGAGGGCTACGGGAGTAGCGACGAGGAGCCCATCGGCAGCAGTGCCGATGAGAGTTCCGAGGATGACGACGAGGGTAGCAATGGCCCGTAGATTAGGATCTACTAGTGTAGGCCTAGCAGTAGTAGATTGGTCAATAGACCCTTCTTTTGTTCTTCCTTCTTTGAGCAATCGGCTCTTTCTCTGTAAGAAATCCTGTTTATGAATGAAGAAGTTTCCCCAATTTGACTTTGCCGATTTCTTTTAAACCGATTCCCAATGAGCCGATGGTAACGCATCGGTCTCTCATAATCCGCTCTTCCTTTCTTCGACCACAGGGTGACTGCAATCTCGGCCAAACTCAAAAAGCCGACGTCAGCGCATCAAGCCTTCATGAACTATCCTTCGTCCTTTCGAACAATGAATTTGAGTTCCGTCGGATCACCACCCTTGACGAAAATCGCGGTGCAGGACTAGCCGATGACCACCCAATCGACCTTCAAAAACAGAGCATCCACCAGGCCAGCTGCCCCCCGAGTCTCAGTCAAGGCGAACCCTCAGGGTGAGCTGCCCCCCGAGCTTCTTCAGTCCACTTCTCCGTCTTTGCAGGTCAGATCGGCTCCTTTCCTTTGGTGGATCTGATGCAACCCACCTTTAACCTGATCTGCACATCTATGCTGCTCTTGGCATTGTTCTTGAAGAGAGGATCCGAGCCATTGAACTATTGAACCACTCCATTGAGGAGTTCTCCCATCATAGTCTCTCTTCGTGGTCCACTTCCTGCTCCATTGATCCTCTGACGGTTATACCTCTTGAGTCGATGGCCATGCATCGGCTTTTGTATCCTTAAGTCGATGTCTGCTGCATCGGCTGTGCTTAAAAATTTTTGAATTTTTTACGGCCGATTTATGTATCGGCCGCCCCCACGCTTCAATACCCATCACCAAAGGATGAGACGCTTCTACTGCATATCCTCGTGTTTTATCCACCTGGGTGCCCCCCCGAGCCGATTCTGTCAAGAGAATTGATGGTATCGGCTCTGTTGGATTACATGTTGAACCCAGGCAGAATGGATGGTGAGGATAATTTTGGCCGATTGCTGGAATCGGCCTCCACGTTGCTTGCTCGGTGAAGGTTTTGTAATGTCCCTTCATAATTTTTTTGGGGCCGATCACAAGGATCAGCCTCGCCACGTTTGCTCATTGACGTGCTCTTGCTACTCGTTCGAGCCGGTAGATAAAACCAGCCCAATCTCCGACTTTATCATGTTGGTGCGCTTGCTGTCGTCCACCTTGAGTGCATCGTGTAAACGTGGAGCCCTAAGCTTCGTCGGAAGGACGAGCACCATGTTTGTGCCAGCCGATGTTTCATCATTGGCTTTCCTTTGCTTGGGGCGCCACTCCATTTTTCGTGGACGACCCTCTTCATCCAGGGTTCGCTGAACTTTCGCAGCCAGATCAGGTCGTGCCTTCCTCAGTGTATGCAAGTATAGCCTTTCGGCTTCCTCCAGGCCGCGCAATCGCTGAACCTCGCGCTTTGGGAACGGCTGAGTCCATCAGGGCACCACCTTGGCCGGTGGTACCTGTCTTCTTCTTCTCCCTCGTCTTCTGAATCTTCGAGATCTTCCAACTGAGGGGACTCAGCGCGTTTGCTTTGTGGCGGGAGAGGCCCTAGGCGCTTAAATACGGACACGTTGGCTGCCTCCTTTTTCTTCTCGGTTGCATTCCGGGCAATTGCCGATTGTGGGCAATCGGCTCATTCCCGAATCCCGGCGGTGTCCGAAGAAGGGACAGTCCCGAGTGCCTATCCTCGTCGACTCGCTCCCCCAACTTTTCCTTGGCGCGGCGCTCGTGCTCCTCCTCCTCGCGATCATGCCGACGACGTCTCCTGTCATCCCTAGCCAGACGATCTTCTTCATCATCGTCGTTGTATCGCCGGTGTTGGTCATACTGACTCACATACTTGTTGAGGAGGTGATCAGAGAGAGGTCGTTGATACCTTATGTTTTTCACTTCTCCCTCTGTGACGTAGCGCTTGCCGTCTTGGCGGAGCCGATCGCGTGGAGCGGCTTCCTCCGTATCTTTGCTATGAGAGCAGCTGCCCTCATCTCCGTCCTTACCGAGTGGTGTCCAGGTCCTACCATGTTGATATTGCACGAGAAATCCGGTTGGCACCCTCCATGGTAAGTATACTCCACCATGTTCACGGCGGGGAAGGGGTGTGTGTCGACCTTCATGGCGTACTGGTTGAAAATTAACCGTCCATTTTCTATCGCCATTTGGATCTGCTGCCGCCACACCCTCGCAGTCGTTGGTGGTGTGGGTGAACGTGTTATGCCACTTGCGGTATGGCTTTCCGTTCAGCTCTTGCACCGTGGGGATCTTGTGGCCTTCGGGTACCTTTATATGCTTCTCCGTGAGTAAGAGATCAAAAATCCGCTCGGTTTTGGTCACGTCGAAGTCGAACCCTTTTGGAGGGCCTTGTGGCTTCACCCATTTGCAGGACACGGGGCTCGCCGCTCGAGTCCATTCAGCCACTGCTACCTCTCGATCTCCCGCAGCACCTTCATCCTCGTCTCGCCTCAACCGGGGTCACCGCACGCTTGAATTTGTCCCGGTAGACATCCGGGTGGCGCTGCTCATATGCTAACGGCTTCGCACCATGTGCGCCAATGAAGGGTAGTACTGCTTGGGAGGCCACGTCCTTAATCGATGATGAGAGACCCACCACCGCCAACTCGATCGCTTCTTTTTCACTTACATGAGCCGAAAAGCATCGGTTCCTAATGGTCCTGAAGCGCCGGACGTATTCCGACACTCGTCTCCCCGCGCTTCGTCGTACTTGTGCTAGATCGGCAATACCAACCTCGGAAGACTCTGAGTGATACCGCTCATGGAACTGCTCTTCCAACTGCTTCCAAGTCCGGATGGAGTTCGGTGGCAGCGATGTGTACCACCCGAAAGCCGATCCTGTGAGGGACTGTGCGAAGAACCTCACACGCAGCTCGTCTGATGCTGGAGATCGTGCCCAGTCTGTGCCAAATATCGGCTCACATGCTCGATGGAGCTGGAACCATCTGATCCACTAAACTTTGTGAAGTCCGGGAGCCGATATTTGGGTGGTAGCGGGATCAGTTCGTAGTCGTTGGGGTACGGCTTGGTATAGCCGAACGTCTTCCTTTTCGGCATCATGCCGAACTGATCTTTCAGGATTGCACAAATCTGATCCGCGGTGATGGCTGAAGGTGTCGAACCCTGAAGATTCGCCGGGGTGGCATACTTAACCAGCCATGCTTGCTTTTCCGGTTCTAAGCCAACTGCGGGAGCTGGGCTCTGGAGGTTTGTCGGAGTGGCGTACTTAGCCAGCCACGTTTGCTTCTCAAGATCTGCTCCCGACGCTCCTCCTGCCGTTCCAGAGGCCCCTGCTGTTGCAACCTGGTTCGAGAGTGCCCAGGTATTACAGTCTGGTACGTATGCGCACGCGTATCCGTGCGGGATCTCCTTGGGTGCCTCAGGTAGGAATTGGTAGTCACTAGGATCACCACCAATCTTGTAGACGACGTATGCCGATGAGTTCGGCACTTCCGGTGCTGCCCATGCGAACGGCAGCGGAGGATGGGACTCGGAGTGGCATCTCTCCTTTGTAAGTCCCCGGAGCTGGTCCCAACGGAGAATACCGGTGGCTCATGATTTCCTGGACCACGCGCGAGCGACGCGCTCCAAAGTGTTCACCGGGCTCTCGAGTGGCGGCGGTGCAGCGAATGAGCCACCATGTAGTTGATCTCCTGACGCAGCGACCTGGTGCGTTCTTCGACGGGGCGGACAGGTCCACTCCATCGAGTGCGCCTTCAGGTGTGAACCCCTTCCACCTGACGCCATGGGAGCGGGTTCTGTGGAAAGAGCCGATGAGTTCTGCTTCGAGGGTTGCCTTGATCTCGTCATGTTTCTTCTTGAGCTCATCAGGAAGATCCTCGTACTTGACCGGAGTGCTTTCCACCATCTCGGATGTAGATGGCGATGTGGTGGATGTCGAAGGTTGTCCCACCGAGCGTGCCGAATGTGTTGACGTCGAAACCCACCGGCGGGCAGCGACGGGCAACACAAGAGGAGCCGGGAACAACTAGGGCTGCGGCTGGCCCTAGTCCCTCAGAGCGACGGCCCGCAAAGCCTCCTGGTCACACGTCCGATGCTATCGCAAGGGCGTGCCACCTGGCCTATACCTGGCCAGGAAGGTGTTGGATGGTGCCTCGCTTAGTTTCCTGCATGGCATACACGTAAACATTAAATACGAGCCTCGATCGGCTCTCGGAGTTATCTCGTGAATCGGCTCCAAGAGCCGATCCACCCATGATTCGTACAAGGTGTCCGAATATATGGTGGTCCTGCTTGATCAAGATAAAGCTAATGAGATCTACGACGATTTAGGGTTTTCACCGCATAATCGGATCATCCTACTCACGATTGGGCCTCGCGCTCACGCACGGTGACCGTAAGCCGATCCTAGACAGGGCCTAAAAACCAACACGAGGTTGATCCCCGGAACATCCTTTCTAGGGCTAGCAAACCTCACCCTACACGCCGCTGGATCCTCCAACCCTTTGTAGGGCCTAACTAATGCGGATATTAAACTAATCCTTGCAGAACAAGGAGCAACCGTAACGGATCAGATCTACTAAACTATGATCAAGCGGGGTGCCGCCCCTACACCTGAGATATGTGTAAGGGCGGCTAGATGCATAAGGGTCGCACTACGACAGCATATGATACGAAGAACAATGCTAACCCTAACACATCTAAGATAACTATGTTGCTCGCCATCAAAAAGGCTTCAAGCACGAGCAACGCATGAACAACGTGGGCGGAGCTTGTCCTGCCTAGATCGCAAGATGCGATCTAGGCAGCATGGTGCTTACCGGAGAAACCCTCGAGACGAAGGAGTTGGCGATGCGCCGAGATTTGTTTGTGTTGAACGTTGGTTGTTGTTTATTCCATAAACCCTAGATACATATTTATAGTCCAAGTGGACTTTCTAGCCGAGGCGTGCACCTAACCGTGCACGAGTACAACTCCAACTCCTAATCGACACGCAATCTAATATGTTACGTGATACAAGGGCAAACTAGCCCAAACTTTGCATGCAAGGCCGATTCACGTATTTCTTCTATAAATAATCTTCAAGTCCATCTTGATCGCGGCCCACCTCTGGCTCGGTCAAATTCTGGTGATAACAACTACATATTTACTTATTGCACTTGTTATATTGCTTTATGTTGACAAATATCCATGAGATATACATGTTACAAGTTGAAAGCAATTGCTGAAACTTAATCATCCTTTGTGTTGCTTCAAAACCTTCTATTAAGAATTTATTGCTTTATGAGTTAACTCTTATGCAAGACTTATTGATGCTTGTCTTGAAAGTACTATTCCTGAAAAGTCTTTGCTATATGATTCAGTTGTTTAATCATTATCTTTAACATTGCTTTGAATCACTTCATTCATCTCATATGCTTTACAATAGTATTGATCAAGATCATGTTGGTAGCATGTCACTTAAGAAATTATCCTTGTTATCGTTTACCTACTCAAGGGCGAGTAGGAACTAAGCTTGGGAATGCTTGATACGTCTCCAACGTATCTATAATTTCTTATGTTCCATGCTAGTTTTATGACAATACCTACATGTTTTATTCATACTTTATATCGTTTTGATGCATTTTCCGGAACTAACCTATTAACAAGATGCCGAAGTGCGAGTTCCTGTTTTCTGCTGTTTTTGGTTCCAGAAAGGTTGTTCGGGCAATATTCTCGGAATTCGACGAAACAAAGGCCAAACATCTTATTTCACCGAGATGGACCATGACACCGAAGGGGAGCCGGAGAGGAGGCCCAGGGCCCCCAGACCATAGGGCGGCACGGCCTGGAGGGGGGCGCGCCAGCCTATGAGGAGGGAGCCCCCTGGCCCCTCCGACTCCGCCTCTTCGCCTATATAACCCCTCGTGACCTAAAAACTCGACACGGATTGACGAAACTCCAGAAAGACTCCAGGGACGCCGCCGCCATCACGAAAATCCGTTTCGGGGGACAGAAGTCTCTGTTTCGGCACGCCGCCGGGACGGGGAATTGCCCCCGGAAGCCATCTCCATCAACACCACCGCCATCTTCATCGCCGCTGCTGTCTCCCATGATGAGGAGGGAGTAGTTCTCCCCGAGGGCTGAGGGCTCTACCGGTAGCTATGTGGTTAATCTCTCTCTCATGTACCTCAATACAATGATCTCATGAGCTGCTTTATATGATTGAGATCCATATGATGAGTTTTGTATCACTATTAATCTATGTGCTACTCTAGTGATGTTATTAACGTAGTCTATTCCTCCTTCATGATGTAATGTGGACAGTATGTGCATCATGTAGTACTTGGCGTAGGTTATGATTGTAATCTCTTGTAGATTATGAAGTTAACTATTACTATGATAGTATTGATGCGATCTATTCCCTCTTTCATAGCTATTGTTGACAGTGTGTATGCTATGTTAGTACTCGGTCTAAATTGCAACGGTCTATTATGCTCTAGAGGTTACTTAAATATGAACTCCGAATGTTGTGGAGCTTGTTAACTCCGGCTTGAGGGAGCTCTTGTAGCCCTACACAATGAATGGTGTTTGTTATCAAACAAGAGAGTGTATGTAGCACAAGTGAGGAGAAGTTATTTATTTGTTATGTGATCAATGTTGAGAGTGTCCACTAGTGAAAGTATGATCCCTAGGCCTTGTTTCCAAATACCGCAAACATCGCTTGTTTACTGCTTTACTGCATCTTTACTTCCTGCAATATTACCACCATCTATACCACCTGTGTTTTACTATCTCTTCGCCGAACTAGTGCACCTATACATCTGACAAGTGTATTAGGTGTGTTGGGGACACAAGAGACTTCTTGTATCGTAATTGCAGGGTTGCTTGAGAGGGATATCTCTGACCTCTACCTCCCTGAGTTCGATAAACCTTGTGTGATTCACTTAAGGGAAACTTGCTGCTGTTTTACAAACCTCTGCTCTTGGAGGCCCAACACTTTCTACAAGAATAGAAGCACACATAGACATCATTTATCTATTTAAAGTAATTCTTGGTCAAACAAAAAACACGTAAAACGACGGCGCCTTATTCCTTGAAACAGAGGTAGTATGTTAACAACCAATCTAAGTTATATTGAAAATAAAATAACATCCAATAAAGCACTTTGTTTTTCGAGTTTTTGTTGACCAAAAGCTAGAATTTTGCAGATTATTTCAGAACAAATTTCATGGCTAAAAGTAGAGTATTTTACAAAGGAGGGAGTAGAGTAGTAAGATGTACATTGAAATGTGTGATTTAATGTTAACATAGCTAGTTACTTCCTCCGAATCAGATTAACCGGTGCCATTTGCAGAACATGCAGTTTCTTTTCTCCCCGTTGATTTAGGCGTATTAGCATTAACTACCGTTTAATTAGCATATAACTCACTCCTCCCACGGCCCATTCCTTTCCCCTTCTTTGCGCATCATGCGGGTGTAAAACGTGGACATGCATGCAAGTGTGAACAGGATTGAGCTCTACATGCAACTAATCTTCGGTCCCTTTTCCAAAAAAAATTGGGATGAGATCTCCATGCAAAACCACTAGAGAGTTGGCATGTGCACGATCTTCACCTCCAGCATTTATTTTCTCATCGTTCAGGAGACAAAACAGCTCCACCTCTCGTTTTTCGTAGCCAATTAGAGAGCACCTTGGTGCCAGCAATTTTTCTAGTATGCCAGTTAATCGAATCTGGAGGGAGTACCACAGGTCCACAACCCTCTTTTCAATTAATAACTTGCCATGTCACCCAAATGCTTCGTTGTCATTGCATGTAATACTATGTTACTAGCTACGTTACTTCCACTATGAGTAGTCTAAAACACGGCAAGAAAACAATCCTACTCGGTTTAAGACCTGATATCTATTATGTAATTATGCAGGACCCATCTTAGAGGCTCACACGTGTTCGTAGTTATATTGAGGAGTAACATACTCCCTTTCATTCTGATTTAGTTTATATTAAAAAAAGATAAATTAGTATTGCATTTATTGATACTACTTAGATATGTTTTTATAGAGTCTACTTAGATACTACCTTCGTTTCAAGGAATAAGGCGCACACATATTTTAAGACGAATTTTGATCATAAAAATGGAGCAACAAAATCTTTATTATATTATACGTAATTGGTATCATTGGATTCGTATTGAAAAACACTTTTTAATGATATTAATTTCATACAAATAATCTTTATCTATTTGAAGTAATTCTTGGTCAAACAAAAAACACGTAAAACGAGGGCACCTTATTCCTTGAAACAGAGGTAGTATGTTAACAACCAATCTAAGTTATATTGAAAATAAAATAACATCCAATAAAGAGAATAAAATCACTTTGTTTTCCGTGTTTTTGTTGACCAAAAGCTAGAATTTTGCAGATTATTTCAGAACAAATTTTATGGCTAAAGTAGAGTATTTTAGAAAGGAGGGAGTAGAGTAGTAACATGAACATTGAAATGTGTGATTTAATGCTAACATAGCTAGTTACTCCCTCCGAATCATATTAACCGGCGCCATTTGCAGAACATGCAGTTTCTTTTCTCCCCGTTGATTTAGGCGTCTTAGCATTAACTGTCATTTAATTAGCGTATAACTCTCTCCTCCTGCAGCCCATTCCTTTCCCCTTCTTTGCACATCATGCCGGTGTAAATCATGGACATGCAAGTGTGACCGAGATTAAGCTCTGCATGCAACTAATCTTCGGTCCCTTTTCCAATATTTTTGGGATGAGATCTGCATGCAAAACCAGTAGAGAGTAGGCATGTGCACGATCTTCACCTCCAATATTTATTTTCTCATCGTTCAGGAGACAAAACATCTCCACCTCTCGTTTTTCGCAGCCAATTAGAGAGCACCTTGGTCCCAGCAATTTTTCGAGTACGCCGGTTAATTGGATCCGGAGGGAGTACCACAGGTCCACAACCCTCTTTTCTATTAATAACTTGCCATGTCACCAAAATGCGTAGTTGTCATTGCATGTAATACTATGTTACTAGCTACGTTATTTCCACTATGAGTAGTCTAAAACACGGTAAGAAAACAATCATACTCGGTTTGTGACATGATATCTATTCTCTAATCATGAAGGACCCATCTTAGAGTCTCACACGTGTTCGTAGTTATAGTGAGGAGTAACATACTCCCTTTCATTCTGATTTAGTTTATATTAAAAAAATAGTATTGCATTTATTGATACTATTTGGATATGTTTTTTTTAGAGAGTCTACTTTGATACTACCTCCGGTTCAAGGAATAAGGCGCACACGTATTTTAAGATGAATTTTGATCATAAAAATTAAGCAACAAAATCTTGATCATATTATATGTAATTGGTATCGTTGGATTCGTATTGAAAAACACTTTTTAATGATACTAATTTCATACAAGAGAGTGGATTTGGTGTTCAGGGGGGTACGTGCGCACCCCCTACCCACCGTTGGATCAACGTTGAGATTTAATTGCTGGCTCACGGCGACCAACGGCGTGAAACCCCTTTTTGGATGCTTCCCTTGCTTCCCCCGCATCACCTCCCAGCCCCTGCTTTCGCCTTTTTTGGCTGCTTCCCCTGGCTCACAGACGAATTGCATGGTACAGTACCAGATTAGAAATCATTTGATGTCCGGCCGCAAGCTTCAACCAGAAACACAGGGATACTATCATACTAAGAACAATAAAAAAAGAGGAAGCGAACACAGAAGAGGCTGCTCGCCTGCAGCGCTCGACGAATATGGCGAAATTCTCCGCCGTCGCTGAAGCCGAAAATCCCCAGAGAAAACACATCCTCGACACCCCTCGAGCGTCCGAACACAACAAAAATTGGGAGGGACCTCAAAGAAGTTAAGGAGGCAGCTGAGGTGTGATACGTCTCCGACGTATCGATAATTTCTTATGTTCCATGCCACATTATTGATGTTATCTAAATGTTTTATGCACACTTTATGTCATATTCGTGCATTTTCTGGAACTAACCTATTAACAAGATGCCGAAGTGCCGATTGCTGTTTTCTCGCTGTTTTGGTTTCGAAATCCTAGTAAGGAAATATTCTCGGAATTGGACGAAATCAAAGCCCGAGGGCCTATTTTTCCACGAAGCTTCCGGAAGTCCGAAGACGAGACGAAGAGGGGCCACGGGGTGGCCAAACCCTAGGGCGGCGCGCCCCACCCCGGCCGCGCCGGCCTATGGTGTGGGCCCCCGTGCCGCCTCTTGACTTGCCCTTCCGCCTACTTAAAGCCTCCGTGACGAAACCCCCGGCACCGAGAGCCACGATACGGAAAACCTTCCGCAGACGCCGTCGCCGCCGATCCCATCTCGGGGGATCCAGGGAGATCGCCTCCGGCACCCTGCCGGAGAGGGGAATCATCCCCGGAGGACTCTACGCCGCCATGGTCGCCTCCGGTGTGATGTGTGAGTAGTCTACCCCTGGACTATGGGTCCATAGCAGTAGCTAGATGGTTGTCTTCTCCCCATTGTGCTATCATTGTCGGATCTTGTGAGCTGCCTAACATGATCAAGATCATCTATCCGTAATTCTATATGTTGCGTTTGTTGGGATCCGATGAATAGAGAATACTTGTTATGTTGATTATCAAAGTTATGCTTATGTGTTGTTTATGATCTTGCATGCTCTCCGTTACTAGTAGATGCTCGGCCAAGTAGATGCTTGTAACTCCAAGAGGGAGTACTTATGCTCGATAGTGGGTTCATGCCCGCATTGACACCGGGACAGTGG
The DNA here is from genome assembly GCF_022539505.1 of Lolium rigidum. NCBI lineage: Eukaryota > Viridiplantae > Streptophyta > Magnoliopsida > Poales > Poaceae > Lolium > Lolium rigidum. The sequence goes on from NC_061510.1 coordinate 125,349,592, forward strand.
ATGAAAGTTCTAAGGTTGTGTTGTGCTTGTTGCCACTAGGGATAAAACATTGATGCTATGTCTAAGGATGTAGTTGTTGATTACATTACGCACCATACTTAATGCAATTGTCTGTTGCTTGCAACTTAATACTCGGAGGGGTTCGGATGATAACCTCGAAGGTGGACTTTTTAGGCATAGATGCAGCTTGGATGGCGGTCTATGTACTTTGTCGTAATGCCCAATTAAATCTCACTATACTCATCATGATATGTATGTGCATTGTCATGCTCTCTTTATTTGTCAATTGCCCAACTGTAATTTGTTCACCCAACATGCTGTTCGTCTTATGGGAGAGACACCTCTAGTGAACTGTGGACCCCGGTCCAATTCTCTTTACTTAAATACAAATCTACTGCAATACTTGTTTTACTGTTTTCTCTCGCAAACAATCATCTTCCACACAATACGGTTAATCCTTTGTTACAGCAAGCCGGTGAGATTGACAACCTCACTGTTTCGTTGGGGCAAAGTACTTTGGTTGTGTTGTGCAGGTTCCACGTTGGCGCCGGAATCCCGGTGTTGCGCCGCACTACATCTCGCCGCCATCAACCTTCAACGTGCTTCTTGACTCCTACTGGTCCGATTAAACCTTGGTTTCTTACTGAGGGAAACTTGCCGCTGTGCGCATCACACCTTCCTCTTGGGGTTCCCAACGGACGCGTGTCGAACGAAAAGACAATACGTCAACCACGCGCATCAAGCAAATTTCCGGCGCCGTTGCCGGGGAGATCAAGACACGCTGCAAGGGGAGTCTCCACTTCTCAATCTCTTTACTTTGTTTTTGTCTTGCTTAGTTTTATTTACTACTTTGTTTGCTGCACTAAATCAAAATACAAAAAAAATAGTTGCTAGTTTTACTTTATTTGCTATCTTGTTTGCTATACCAAAAACACAAAAAAATTAGTTTACTTGCATTTACTTTATCTAGTTTGCTTTATTTACTATTGCTAAAATGGCCAACCCTGAAAATACTAAGTTGTGTGACTTCACTAGCACAAATAATAATGATTTCTTATGCACACCTATTGCTCCACCTGCTACTACAGCGGAATTCTTTGAAATTAAACCTGCTTTACTAAATCTTGTTATGCGAGAGCAATTTTCCGGTGTTAGTTCGATGATGCTGTCTGCCCATCTCAATAATTTTGTTGAACTATGTGAAATGCAAAAGTATAAAGATGTAGATGGTGACATTATAAAATTAAAATTGTTTCCTTTCTCATTAAGAGGAAGAGCTAAAGATTGGTTGCTATCTCTGCCTAAGAATAGTATTGATTCATGGACTAAATGCAAGGATGCTTTTATTGGTAGATATTATCCCCCTGCTAAAATTATATCTTTGAGGAGTAGCATAATGAATTTCAAGCAATTAGATACTGAACATGTTGCTCAAGCTTGGGAAAGAATGAAATCTCTGGTTAAAAATTGCCCAACCCATGGACTGACTACTTGGATGATCATCCAAACCTTCTATGCAGGACTAAATTTTTCTTCACGGAATTTATTGGATTCAGCTGCTGGAGGAACCTTTATGTCCATCACTCTTTGTGAAGCAACAAGGCTTCTTGATAATATGATGATCAACTACTCTGAATGGCACACGGAAAGAGCTCCACAAGGTAAGAAGGTAAATTCTGTTGAAGAATCCTCTTCCTTGAATGATAAGGTTGATGCTATTATGTCTATGCTTGTGAATGATAGGATTAATATTGATCCTAATAATGTTCCGTTAGCTTCATTGGTTGCACAAGAAGAACATGTTGATGTAAACTTCATTAAAAATAATAATTTCAACAACAATGCTTACCGGAACAATTCTAGTAACAACTATAGGCCATATCCTTATAATAATGGCAACGGCTATGGTAATTCTTATGGAAATTCTTACAACAATAATAGGAATTCACCCCCTGGACTTGAAGCCATGCTTAAAGAATTTATTAGTACACAAACTGCTTTTAACAAATCTGTTGAAGAAAAGCTTGGTAAAATTGATATACTTGCTTCTAAAGTCGATAGTCTTGTCTGCTGATGTTGATCTTTTGAAATCAAAAGTTTTGCCTAATGAGAATTATCATAATAAAATTGTTACTACAGCAAATGCCATTCAAGTTAGAATTAATGAGAATATAAGATTAATGGCTGAATCTGCGTGCTAGGTGGGATAGAGAAGAAAATGAAAAACTAGCTAAAGAGAAGAATATAGCTAAAGTTTGGACTATTACCACCACTAGTAATGCTAATGCTACACATGTTGCTGCACCTCATACTCATACTAATAAAAGAATTGGTGTTAGCAATGTTTCCACTTCTAATACAAAGCGCGAAAAGCTGCTCTGAAACCGCTAAAACGCTACAACCGCTCTGTGATAAAGCCGCTGAAATTTTTTCCAACATTGGGGATGATGATCCCATTGCTTTAGATTATAATGGTTTGAATTTTGATGATTGCCACATATCTGAAGTTATAAAGTTCTTGCAAAAACTTGCTAAAAGTCCTAATGCTAGTGCTATAAATTTGGCTTTCACGCATCATATTACAAATGCTCTCATAAAAGCTAGAGAAGAGAAACTAGAGCGCGAAGCCTCTATTCCTAAAAAGCTAGAGGATGGTTGGGAGCCCATCATTAAGATGAAGGTTAAAGATTTTGATTGTAATGCTTTATGTGATCTTGGTGCGAGTATTTCTGTTATGCCTAAGAAAATTTATAATATGCTTGACTTGCCACCGCTGAAAAATTGTTATTTGGATGTTAATCTTGCTGATCATTCTACAAAGAAACCTTTGGGTAAAGTTGATAATGTTCACATCACCGTTAACAATAATCTTGTTCCCGTTGATTTTGTTGTCTTGGATATTGAATGCAATGCATCTTGTCCCATTATATTGAGAAGACCTTTTCTTCGAACTGTTGGTGCTATTATTGATATGAGGGAAGGTAATATAAAATATCAATTTCCTCTCAAGAAAGGTATGGAACACTTCCCTAGAAATAGAATAAAGGTACCTTATGATTCTATTATTAGAACAAATTATGATGTTGATGCTTCATCTCTCGATGTTACTTGATACACACTTTCCGCGCCTAGCCGAAAGGCGTTAAAGAAAAGCGCTTATGGGAGACAACCCATGTTTTTACCTACAGTACTTTGTTTTTATTTTGTGTCTTGGAAGTTGTTTACTACTGTAGCAACCTCTCCTTATCTTAGTTTTGAGTTTTGTTGTGCCAAGTTAAGCCGTTGATAGAAAAGTAAGTACTAGATTTGGATTATTGCGCTAGTTCCAGCATTTCTTTGCTGTCACGAATCTGGGTCTATCTCCCTGTAGGTAGCTCAGAAAATTATGCCAATTTACGTGCATGATCCTCAGATATGTACGCAAATTTCATTCAATTTGAGCATTTTCATTTGAGCAAGTCTGGTGCCATTTTAAAATTCGTCAATACGAACTGTTCTGTTTTGACAGATTCTGCCTTTTATTTCGCATTGCCTCTTTCACTATGTTGGGTGAATTTCTTTGATCCACTAATGTCCAGTAGCATTATGCAATGTCCAGAAGTGTTAAGAATGATTGTGTCACCTCTGAATATGTCAATTTATATTGTGCACTAACCCTCTAATGAGTTGTTTCGAGTTTGGTGTGGAGGAAGTTTTCAAGGATCAAGAGAGGAGTATGATGCAACATGATTAAGGAGAGTGAAAGCTCTAAGCTTGGGGATGCACCCGGTGGTTCACCCCTGCATATATCAAGAAGACTCAAGCATCTAAGCTTGGGATGCCCAAGGCATCCCCTTCTTCATCGACAACATTATCGAGTTCCTCCCCTGAAACTATATTTTTATTCCATCACATCTTATGTGCTTTTTCTTGGAGCGTTGGTTTGTTTTTGTTTTTGTTTTGTTTGAATAAAATGGATCCTAGCATTCACTTTATGGGAGAGATACACGCTCCGTCGTAGCATATGGACAAGTATGTCCTTGGTTTCTACTCATAGTATTCATGGCGAAGTTTCTCCTTCGTTAAATTGTTATATGGTTGGAATTGGAAAATGATACATGTAGTAATTGCTATAAATGTCTTGGGTAATGTGATACTTGGCAATTGTTGTGCTCATGTTTAAGCTCTTGCATCATATGCTTTGCACCCATTAATGAAGAAATACATAGAGCATGCTAAAATTTTGTTTGCATATTTGGTTTCTCTAAGGTCTAGATAATTTCTAGTATTGAGTTTGAACAACAAGGAAGACGGTGTAGAGTCTTATAATGTTTTCAATATGTCTTTTATGTGAGTTTTGCTGCACCGGTTCATCCTTGTGTTTGTTTCAAATAAGCCTTGCTAGCCTAAACCTTGTATCGAGAGGGAATACTTCTCATGCATCCAAAATACTTGAGCCAACCACTATGCCATTTGTGTCCACCATACCTACCTATACTACATGGTATTTTCCCGCCATTCCAAAGTAAATTGCTTGAGTGCTACCTTTAAAATTCCATCATTTACCTTTGCAATATATAGCTCATGGGACAAATAGCTTAAAAACTATTGTGGTATTGAATATGTAATTATGCACTTTATCTCTTATTAAGTTGCTTGTTGTGCGATAACCATGTTTATCGGGAACGCCATCAACTCATTGTTGAATTTCATGTGAGTTGCTATGCATGTTCGTCTTGTCTGAAGTAAGGGCGATCTACATCGAGTTGAATGGTTTGAGCATGCATATTGTGAGAGAAGAACATTGGGCCGCTAATTAAAGCCATGATTCATGGTGGAAGTTTCAGTTTTGGACAAACATCCTCAAATCTCTAATGAGAAAAAGAATTAATTGTTGTCAAATGCTTAAAGCATTAAAAGAGGAGTCCATTATCTCTGTTGTCTATGTTGTCCCGTATGGATGTCTAAGTTGAGAATAATCAAAAGCGAGAAATCCAAATGCGAGCTTTCTCCTTAGACCTTTGTACGGGCGGCATAGAGGTACCCCTTTGTGAAACTTGGTTAAAGCATATGTATTGCGGTGATAATCCGGGTAGTCCAAGCTAATTAGGACAAGGTGCGGACACTATTGGTACACTATGCATGAGGCTTGCAACTTATAAGATATAATTTACATGATGCATATGCTTTATTACTACCGTTGACAAAATTGTTTCATGTTTTCAAAATCAAAGCTCTAGCACAAATATAGCAATCGATGCTTTTCCTCTATGAGGACCATTCTTTTACTTTCAATGTTGAGTCAGTTCACCTATTTCTATCCACCTCAAGAAGCAAACACTTGTGTGAACTCGTGCATTGATTCCTACATACTTGCTTATTGCACTTATTATATTACTCTATGTTGACAATATCCATGAGATATACATGTTACAAGTTGAAAGCAACCGCTGAAACTTAATCTTCTTTTGTGTTGTTTCAATACCTTTACTTTGAATTATTGCTTTATGAGTTAACTCTTATGCAAGACTTATTGATGCTTGTCTTGAAGTGCTATTCATGAAAAGTCTTTGCTTTATGATTCACTTGTTTACTCATGTCATACACATTGTTTTGATCGCTGCATTCACTACATATGCTTTACAAATAGTATGATCAAGATTATGATGGCATGTCACTTCGTAAATTATCTCGTGTTATCGTTTTACTCGCTCGGGACGAGCAGAACTAAGCTTGGGGATGCTGATACGTCTCCGACGTATCGATAATTTCTTATGTTCCATGCCACATTATTGATGTTATCTAAATGTTTTATGCACACTTTATGTCATATTCGTGCATTTTCTCGGAACTAACCTATTAACAAGATGCCGAAGTGCCGCTGTCGTTTTCTCGCTGTTTTTGGTTTCAGAAATCCTAGTAAGGAAATATTCTCGGAATTGGACGAAATCAAAGCCCGGGGGCCTATTTTTCCACGAAGCTTCCGAAGTCCGAAGACGAGACGAAGAGGGGCCACGGGGTGGCCAAACCCTAGGGCGGCGCGGCCCCACCCTCGGCCGCGCCGGCCTATGGTGTGGGCCCCCGTGCCGCCTCTGACTTGCCCTTCCGCCTACTTAAAGCCTCCGTGACGAAACCCCCAGTACCGAGAGCCACGATACGGAAAACCTTCCGAGACGCCGTCGCCGCCGATCCCATCTCGGGGATCCAGAGATCGCCTCCGGCACCCCGCCTGAGAGGGGAATCATCCCCTCGGAGGACTCTACGCCGCCATGGTCGCCTCCGGTGTGATGTGTGAGTAGTCTACCCCTGGACTATGGGTCCATAGCAGTAGCTAGATGGTTGTCTTCTCCCCATTGTGCTATCATTGTCGGATCTTGTGAGCTGCCTAACATGATCAAGATCATCTATCCGTAATTCTATATGTTGCGTTTGTTGGGATCCGATGAATAGAGAATACTTGTTATGTTGATTATCAAAGTTATGCTTATGTGTTGTTTATGATCTTGCATGCTCTCCGTTACTAGTAGATGCTCTGGCCAAGTAGATGCTTGTAACTCCAAGAGGGAGTACTTATGCTCGATAGTGGGTTCATGCCTCGCATTGACACTGGGACAGTGATGTGAAAGTTCTAAGGTTGTGTTGTGTCTGTTGCCACTAGGGATAAAACATTGATGCTATGTCTAAGGATGTAGTTGTTGATTACATTACGCACCATACTTAATGCAATTGTCTGTTGCTTGCAACTTAATACTGGAGGGGTTCGGATGATAACCTCGAAGGTGGACTTTTTAGGCATAGATGCAGTTGGATGGCGGTCTATGTACTTTGTCGTAATGCCCAATTAAATCTCACTATACTCATCATGATATGTATGTGCATTGTCATGCTCTCTTTATTTGTCAATTGCCCAACTGTAATTTGTTCACCCAACATGCTCGTTCGTCTTATGGGAGAGACACCTCTAGTGAACTCGTGGACCCCGGTCCAATTCTCTTTACTTGAAATACAAATCTACCGCAATACTTGTTTTACTGTTTTCTCTGCAAACAATCATCTTCCACACAATACGGTTAATCCTTTGTTACAGAGCAAGCCGGTGAGATTGACAACCTCACTCGTTTCGTTGGGGCAAAGTACTTTGGTTGTGTTGTGCAGGTTCCACGTTGGCGCCGGAATCCCCGGTGTTGCGCCGCACTACATCTCGCCGCCATCAACCTTCAACGTGCTTCTTGACTCCTACTGGTCCGATTAAACCTTGGTTTCTTACTGAGGGAAACTTGCCGCTGTGCGCATCACACCTTCCTCTTGGGGTTCCCAACGGACGCGTGTCGAACGAAAAGACAATACGTCAACCACGCGCATCAAGGTGATCCTCTCGTTCCCCATCCTGCGCCCTCGTATTTGCCAATTTGCAAAACATAGCAAACACGAGATGGAGGGGTAAAAGTCGTTAGCACGCAGAGGAAGGAGTGATGGGATCTGGCGGCACCCTCGCGTGGGGATCCGGGGCATTCCTGCCCCTCTAGCTGTGGCACTTCGACGCAACAGCTCCGCCGTGTGGATCGATGCCGCTGGAGACAGGCCACACAGATGACTGACTTGGAGATACCAGCCGGCAGCAGGGGGAGTTTGGTACCGGCCTGCAGGGAATGGAGTCGTGGCACCTGGCTTAGCTCGAGACGAGTGCACCACAGTGACACCGCGGACTCCCGCCGTCGGCACGTGCTCGACGCGCCCAGACTCACAGAAGACGGCGCTCCCTCTACGGCAGCGCTCGACCTCCATCGGAAGAGAAGGCTGCGCTGGAGGCGCCCAGAGTCGCAGAAGACGGCGCGACCTCTACGGCGGCGCTCGACCTCCATCGGAGGAGACGGTAGCGCTAGAGGCGCTCTGATGCGTCTCAAATGTATCCATAATTTCTTATGTTCCATGCTACTTTTATGACAATACTCACATGTTTTATACACACTTTATATCATTATTATGCATTTTCTGGCACTAACCTATTAACAAGATGCCGAAGTGCCGCTTCTCGTTTTCTCGTTGTTTTTGGTTTCAGAAATCCTACAAAGGAAATATTCTCGGAATTGGACGAAATCAACGCCCACGATCTTATATTTCACGGAAGCTTCCAGAGAGCCAGAGAGGGACAAGAGGGGAGCCCTGGGGGCCCCACCCCACATGGCGGCGCGGCCAAGGGGGGGGGCGCCAGCCTATGGGGGGCACCCCCTGGCTCCTCCGAGGCTGCCCTTCCGCCTATAAAGTCTTCCCGACGCGAAAACCCTAAAAAGATAAGCCACGGGACGAGAAAAGTTACGCAGCCGCCGCCATCGCGAAGCCAAGTTCGGGGACGAAGTCTCCGTTCCGGCACGCCGCCGGGACGGGGAATTGCCCCCGGAAGGCATCTCCATCGACACCACCGCCATCTTCACCGCCGCTGCTGTCTCCCATGATGAGGAGGGAGTAGTTCTCCATCGAGGCTAGGGGCTCTACCGGTAGCTATGTGGTTAATCTCTCTCTCATGTACCTCAATACAATGATCTCATGAGCTGCCTTACATGATTGAGATCCATATGATGAGCTTTGTATCACTATTAATATATGTGCTACTCTAGTGATGTTATTAAAGTAGTCTATTCCTCCTTCATGATGTAATGTTGACAGTGTGTGCATCATGTAGTACTTGGCGTAGGTTATGATTGTAATCTCTTGTAGATTATGGACTTAACTATTACTATGATAGTATTGATTCGATCTATTCCCCCTTTCATAGCTATTGTTGACAGTGTGTATGCTATGTTAGTACTCGGTCTAAATTGCAACGGTCTATTATGCTCTAGAGGTTACTTAAATATGAACTCCGAATGTTGTGGAGCTTGTTAACTCCGGCTTGAGGGAGCTCTTGTAGCCCTACAAAATGAATGGTGTTTGTTATCAAACAAGAGAGTGTATGTAGCACAAGTGAGGAGAAGTTATTTATTTGTTATGTGATCAATGTTGAGAGTGTCCACTAGTGAAAGTATGATCCCTGGGCCTTGTTTCCAAATACTGCAAACATCGCTTATTTACTGTTTTACTACATCTTTACTTCCTACAATATTACCACCATCTATACCACCTGTGTTTTACTATCTCTTCGCCGAACTAGTGCACCTATACATCTGACAAGTGTATTAGGTGTGTTGGGGACACAAGAGACTTCTTGTATCGTAATTGCGGGGTTGCTTGAGAGGGATATCTCTGACCTCTACCTCCCTGAGTTCGATAAACCTTGGGTGATTCACTTAAGGGAAACTTGCTGCTGTTCTACAAACCTCTGCTCTTGAGGCCCAACACTGTCTACAGGAATAGAAGCGTGCGTAGACATCACGCTCGAACTCGCAGAAGACGGTGCGCGCTCTGATGCGGCGGAAGCAGCAGACGACCGGCGCGGCGCCATCCACGCGTGGGCGAGCCAGTCACTCGCGGAGGCCGACGCGAGCATGCTTGGGCAGCAGCGGCGTGGATGGTTGCGTGGGCGGCCACGGTCGCACTCTCGTCACTACAAGAAAAGTTGCCATGGCCGACGAAGTTGAAGTCGCGCCGTGGTTGCTGGTGTACCATGGCCGACGATTTTTGGTCCCTCCGTGGTGCATGTCAAAACTTTTTTTTCTCGTTTTTGAGGCCACCTAGCCCGACGAAAGCGGCCAAAACGTCGCGTATGGTGGCCCGGGACGTGGTGCATCTCGAAATCTCGGGTTCGCCGGCCGAGTCAACGCAAATCCGCACCGCCGAGGGATGTAGGGCCCGGATGGCAGCCTCTCCGGCATTGTTTTTTTCTCGATCGCGCCATCTCGTTCAACGTTCTCCGATCGAGCCGTTTACGATGCAGGATCATGGGTCCCGCATGTCATCCTCTATGAACCAAAATTCTTTCTATTCTTGGATTTTTTTGACCCCTGATTTCTGGCTACTTCCTTTTTCTTTTGATCCCTTGCCGCCTTGGAAACGTTGAGACCGCTGCTGCTAAATGGGACCCGCATGTCATCCTCTATGTGCAATCAACTTTCTTTTCTTGGATTTTTTTTTGGCACCTCAAATTTGGTCACTTGCCTTTTTCTTTCGATCCCCTGCCGCCTCTCAAACGGTGATACCGCTGCTGCTAAATGGGACCCGCATGTCATCCTCTATGTACTATAAAACTTTCTTTTCTTGGAGTTTTTTTGGCACCTCAAATTTGGTCACTTGCCTTTTTCTTTCGATCCCCCGCCGCCTCTCAAACGGTGATACCGCTGCCGCTAACCTGGGACCCGCATGTCATCCTCTATGTACTATAAAACTTTCTTTTCTTGAATTATTTTTGGCACCTCATATTTGGTCACTTACCTTTTTCTTTCGATCCCCTGCCGCCTCTCAAACGGTGATACCGCTGCCGCTAAATGGGACCCGCATGTCATCCTCTATGTACTATAAAACTTTCTTTTCTTGGAGTTTTTTTTGGCACCTCAAATTTGGTCACTTGCCTTTTTCTTTCGATCCCCTCCCGCCTCTCAAACGGTGATACCGCTGCTGCTAACTGGGACCCGCATGTCATCCTCTATGTACTATAAAACTTTCTTTTCTTGAATTATTTTTGGCACCTCATATTTGGTCACTTAACTTTTTCTTTCGATCCCCTGCCGCCTCTCAAACGGTGATACCGCTGTCGCTAACCGGGACCCGCATGTCATCCTCTATGTACTATAAAACTTTCTTTTCTTGAATTATTTTTGGCACCTCATATTTGGTCACTTACCTTTTTCTTTCGATCCCCTGCCGCCTCTCAAACGGTGATACCGCCGTCGCTAACCGGGACCCGCATGTCATCCTCTATGTACTATAAAACTTTCTTTTCTTGAATTATTTTTGGCTCCTCATATTTTTTCACTTGCCTTTTTCTTTCGATCCCCTGCCGCCTCTCAAACGGTGATACCGCTGCTGCTAACTGGGACCCGCATGTCATCCTCTATGTACTATAAAACTTTCTTTTCTTGAATTATTTTTGGCTCCTGATATTTTTTCACTTGCGTTTTTTTCTTTCGATCTCATGCCACGTTTGAAACGTTGAGGAACCTGCTGGCTCATGGGACCCGCATGTCATCTTCTATGTGATATAAAACTTTCTTTTCTTGGATTATTTTTGGCTCCTGATATTTGGTCACTTGCGTTTTTTTCTTTCGATCTCATGCCACGTTTGAAACGTTGAGGAACCTGCTAGCTCATGGGACCTGCATGTCATCCTCTATGTGCTATAAAAGTTTATTTTCTAGGGATTTTTTTCACTCTCTGATTTTTGTCTATTTCCTTTTTCTTTCGATCCCCTGCCTCCTTGGAAACGTTGAGTAAGCTGCTTACTCATGGAACCCGCATGTCATCCTCTATGTACTATAAAACTTTCTTTTCTTGGATTTTTTTGGCACCTCATATTTGGTCACTTGCCTTTTTCTTTCGATCCCCTGCCGCCTCTCAAACGGTGATAACGCTGCTGCTAAATGGGACCCGCATGTCATCCTCTATGTAAATCATGTTTCTTTTCTTGAATTATTTTTGGCTCCTGATATTTGGTCACTTTCCTTTTTCTTTCGATCTCATGCCACGTTTGAAACGTTGAGGAACCTGCTGGCTCATGGGACCCGCATGTCATCCTCTATGTCCATCAACTTTCTTTTCTTGGATTTTTTTGACCCCCTAATTACTAGCTACTTTCTTTTTCTTTTGATCTCAAGCCGCATTTCAAACATTGAGACCGCTGCTGCAAAATGGGACCCACATGTCATCCTCTATGTACAATAAATCTTGGATTATTTTTGGCTCCCGATATTTGGTCACTTGCCTTTTTCTTTCGATTTCATGCCGCCTTTGAAACGTTGAGTAAGCTGCTGGCTCATGGGTCCCGCATGTCATCCTCTACGAACAATAAAAGTTTCCTTTCTTGGAGTTATTTTTGACCCCTAATTTCTGGCTATTTGCCTTTTTATTTCGATCCCCTGCCCCTTTGAAACGATGAGGACGCTGTTGGCAGGTCGGTCCCACATGTCATCCTCTATGAACAATAAAAGTTTCCGTTGGTGGATTTATTTTTGACCCCTAATTAATTTCTGGCTATTTCCTTTTTTTTCTTTTGATCCCATGCCGCCTTGGAAACGTTGAGGATGCTGCTGCCTCATCGGTCCCGCATGTCATCCTCTCAGAACGATAAATGTTTTCTTTTCTTGGATTTTTTTACCAACTGATTTTTTATTTTTTTAATTTTCGACCCCCTGCCTTTGAAACGTTGACGATGCTGCTGGCTCATGGGTCCCTGATGTCAGCCTCCCCGTACAAGAAACATGTGATATCTTGATTATTTTGCAGACAATAAACAGTGTATTTCGCTCTGAGCTATTGCAAACGGATAAATTAAATCTTTATTTTTACAACTTATATCTTGAATCTCCTTGTTTTTTGTTTTTGCGAAGCATAGGACATTCCTGTTTTTTTTTGAGAAAAATCCGAACTTCCATGTTCTGGAGTGGGCTGAAATTGTACGAATCAAAAGGCCCAGAAGGATAGTTCGAAGGCCCAGATGTCCAGATGCAGCCCAATTGAAATCTATCTTTTCTTGGATTTTTTTCACCCCCTGATTTCTGGCTACTTCATTTTTCTTTTGGTCCTGTGCCACCTTGGAAACGTTGAGACCGCTGGCCGCAAATGGGACCCGCATGTCATCCTCTATGTACAATAAAGTTTCCTTTCTTGGATTATTTTTGGCTCCGATATTTGGTCACTTTCCTTTTTCTTTCGATCTCATGCCACGTTTGAAACGTTGAGGAATCTGTCGGCTCATGGGACCCCCATGTCATCATCTATGTACAATAAAAGTTTGATTTCTTGGATTTTTTTCACCCTCTCGATTTTTGGCTATTTCCTTTTTCTTTTGATCCCCTGCCGCCTTTGAAACGTTTAGTAAGTCTGCTGGCTCATAGGTCCCACATGTCAGCTCGTATGAACGATAAAGCTTTCCTTTCTTGGAGTTTTTTTTGACCCCCTAATTTCTCGGCTACTTTCTTTTTCTTTTGATCTCAAGCCGCATTTGAAACGTTGGGACCGCTCGTCGCAAAATGGGACCCGCATGTCATCCTCTATGTACAATCAAGTTTCTTTTCTTGGATTATTTTTGGCTCCTGATATTTGGTCACTTGCCTTTTTCTTTCGATCCCATGCCACATTTGAAACGTTGAGGAACCTGCTGGCTCATGGGACCCGCATGTCATCCTCTATGTACTACAAAGGTTTATTTTCTAGGGTTTTTTTTCACTCTCTGATTTTTGGCTATTTCCTTTTTCTTTTGATCCCCTGCCGCCTTGGAAACGTTGAGTAAGCTGCTAACTCGTGGGTCCCGCATGTCATCCTCTATGTACAATCAACTTTCTTTTCTTCGAGTTTTTTTACCCCCTAATTTACGGCTACTTTCTTTTTCTTTTGATCTCAAGCCGCATTTGAAACGTTGGGACCTCTGCTGCAAAATGGGACAGCATGTCATCCTCTATGTACGATAAAAATTCGTCTTTAAATCTTTATTTTTACAACTTATATCTTGAATCTCCTTGTTTTTTGTTTTTACGAAGCATAGGACATTCCTGTTTTTTTTTTGAGAAAAATCCGAACTTCCATGTTCTGGAGTGGGCTGAAATTGTACGAATCAAAAGTCCCAGAAGGATAGTTCGAAGGCCCGGATGTCCGGATGCAGCCCAATTGAAATCTATCTTTTCTTGGATTTTTTTCACCCCACGATTTCTGGCTACTTCATTTTTCTTTTGGTCCTGTGCCACCTTGGAAACGTTGAGACCGCTGCTGCAAATGGGACCCGCATGTCATCCTCTATGTACAATAAAGTTTCCTTTCTTGGATTATTTTTGGCTCCTGATATTTGGTCACTTGCCTTTTTCTTTCGATCTCATGCCACGTTTGAAACGTTGAGGAATCTCGCTGGCTCATGGGACCCGCATGTCATCCTCTATGTACAATAAAAGTTTGATTTCTTGGATTTTTTTCACCCTCTCGATTTTTGGCTATTTCCTTTTTCTTTTGATCCCCGCCGCCTTTGAAACGTTTAGTAAGCTGCTGGCTACTTTCTTTTTCTTTTGATCTCAAGCCGCATTTGAAACGTTGGGACCTCTGCTGCAAAATGGGACAGCATGTCATCCTCTATGTACAATAAAAGTTTCTTTTCTTCGATTATTTTTCACCCTCTGATTTTTGGTCACTTGCCTTTTTCTTTCGATCTCATGCCGCCTTTGAAAATGTTGCGGAACCTGCTGGCTCATGGGACCCGCATGTCATCCTCTACC
>NC_061510.1:125364018-125462049 GCF_022539505.1 Lolium rigidum
CGGCGTACGCCGCGTGTGCGGTTGCATGACGTCGGCGGTCAACGGGCTCCGCTTGCCCAGGCTTAGCAGTCCCGATTTTCCATGGCGGAAGGGCGCCCAAGCGCGACGGACCCGAAAAAATCGTCGTAGGACTTTGCGTGACGTTCCTGGATGAGAAAAGGGGATAAGAAGAAGAACCTCTTTGCAAAAAAAAGGATAAGAAGCGACATAGTTTATTTAGGACAACATAGTCGTTCCCACAATCCAACCTCATCACGGACAAACAGCGAAGCACATGGCGTTAGACACGTGTTGGCCCGAAACCGCGTGCTCACCTACCCATGTGATCACCAGGATTCATCCGTTTCATACAAATAATGTTTATCTATTTAAAGTAATTCTTGGTCAAACAAAAAACACGTAAAACGAGGGCGCCTTATTCCTTGAAACAGAGGTAGTATGTTAACAACCAATCTAAGTTATATTGAAAATAAAATAACATCCAATAAAGCACTTTGTTTTTCGTGTTTTTGTTGACCAAAAGCTATCTCCTAGCACTGTTGCCGGTGTGTGAGTGCTCGAAGGTATTTCCTTTAGATCTTGCAATTATATCTTTTTGTCTCTTGTTTTTATTTTCACTAGTTAGGCTTAATGGAAAACAACAACAAAATGAGAGATCTTTATGAACTTTATCTTGAATTAGGACATGATGTGTTTGAAGAGAGAATTAAAAAACCCATGGAACTTTATATGCATGCTAATGGCAATGTTATTAGTATGAATGCTTTGAACACCATTGTTGCTAATGCTATGGAAAATTCTAAGCTTGGGGAAGCTGGTTTTGAGGAGCATGATATTTTTAGTCCCCCAAGCATGGAGGAGAAAATTTACTTTGATGATACTTTACCTCCTATATATGATGATTACAATGATGAATATGATATTTTTAGTCCACCTACTATTGAGGAGAAAATTAATTATGATTACAATATGCCTCCTATATATGATGATTATGGTGATGAGAATAATAATGAAGGCTATCTTATTGAATTTGCTCCCACTACAATTAATAGTAATGATTATGCTTATGTGGAGAGTAATAATTTTATGCATGTAGCTCATGATAAGAATGTTTCATGTGATAGTTATATTGTTGAGTTTGTTCATGATGCTACTGAAAGTTATTATGAGAGAGAGAAACATGGTTATATGCATCTTAATAATATTAAGTTTCCCCTCTTTATGTTGAGAATATTTAAGTTGCGCTTGTGTTGCCTTTCTATGCTTGTTGCATTATGCTTACATGACTTGTTTATTTACAAGATTCCTTTTCATAGGAAGTGGGTTAGGCTTAAATGTGTTTTGAATTTGCTTCTTGATGCTCTCTTTTGCTTCAACTTTTATTTCTTGCGCGAGCATCATTAAAATTACTGAGCCCATCTTAATAAAGAAAGCACTTCTTGGAAGATAACCCATGTTTTATTTTGCTACTGTTTTGTTGTGTCTTGGAAGTTTTTACTACTGTAGCAACCTCTCCTTATCTTTATTTTATTGCATTGTTGTGCCAAGTAAAGTCTTTGATAGTAGGGTTGATACTAGATTTGGATTACTGCGCAGAAACAGATTTCTTACTGTCACGAAATTGAGCAGCCCCGTCTGTAGGTAACTCAGAAAAATCTGCCAATTTACGTGCGTGATCCTCAGATATGTACGCAACTTTCATGCAATTTGAGCTTTTTCATCTGAGCAATTTAAGTGCCCCAGAAAAATTCGTCTTTACAGACTGTTCTGTTTTGACAGATTCTGCCTTTTATTTTGCATTGCCTCTTTTGCTATGTTGAATGGATTTCTTTGTTCCATTAACTTTCAGTAGATTTAGGCAATATCCAGAAGTGTTAAGAATGATTGTGTCCTTGCTGAATATGTGAATTTTTGATTATGCACTAACCCTCTAATGAGTTTGTTTCGAGTTTGGTGTGGAGGAAGTTTTCAAGGGTCAAGAGAGAAGGGTGATATAATGTGATCAAGAAGAGTGAAGAGTCTAAGCTTGGGGATGCCCCCGTGGTTCATCCCTGCATATTTCAAGAAGACCCAAGCGTCTAAGCTTGGGGATGCCCAAGGCATCCCCTTCTTCATCAACAACTTATCAGGTCATCTCTAGTGAAACTATATTTTTATTCTTCCACATCTTATGTACTTTACTTGGAGCGTCTGTGTGATTTTATTTTCATGTTGTTATCTTAGTTCTCTGAATAAATTAGATCATACCTTGTGTGGGAGAGAGACACGCTCCGCTTTTTCATATGAACACTAGTGTTCTTAGCTCTATCTTTAATGTTCATGGCGGAGTTGAAAACCGATTCGTTAATTGCTATTTGGTTGGAAACAGAAAATGCTTCATATTGTCTTGAATAACTTGATACTGGGCAATTGTTTTGAGCTCTCATAGATCATGTTTAAGCTCTTGCATCATGTAGTTTAAACCTATTAGTGGAGAACTACCGTAGAGCTTGTTGAAATTTGGTTTGCATGATTGGTCTCTCTAAAGTCTAGATATTTTCTCGGTGAAGTGTTTGAACAACAAGGAAGACAAGTGTAGAGTCTTATAATGCTTGCAATATGTTCTTATGTAAGTTTTGCTGTACCGGTTCATACTTGTGTTTGCTTCAAACAACCTTGCTAGCCAAAGCCTTGAACTGAGAGGGAATACTTCTCGTGCATCCAAATCCTTGAGCCAAAACCTATGCCATTTGTGTCCACCATATCTACCTACTATGTGGTATTTTATGCCATTCCAAGTAAATACTTCATGTGCTACCTTTAAATAATTCAAAAGCTATTATCTCTTATTTGTGTCAATATTTTATAGCTCATGAGGAAGTATGTGGTGTTTATCTTTCAACCTTGTCAATTACTTTTGACAGACTTTCACCAATGGACTAGTGGCATATCCGCTTATCCAATAATTTTGCAAAAAGAGCTGGCAATGGGGTGCCCAGCCCCAATTAATTAACTTGCATTAATAATTCTCTTCACATGGTTTGCCCTGATCTATCAGTAAGCAACTTAATTTTGCAAATAGACACTCCTCCATGGTATGTGAATGTTGGAAGGCACCCGAGGATTCGGTTAGCCATGGCTTGTGTAAGCAAAAGGTTGGGAGGAGTGTCATCAATAATGAAACTAAAATACATGTGTAAACAAAAGAGAAGAGGGATGATCTACCTTGCTCGGTAGAGATAACGTCCTTCATGGGAGCCGCTCTTGAAAGTCTGGTTGATAAGGTAGTTAGAGTACCCGCTACCATTCGTTGACAACAACAAACACCTCTGAAAACTTTATTTTTATGCTCTCTATATGATTTCAAAACTTAAAAAGCTCTAGCACATGATTTAATCCCTGCTTTCCTCTGCGAAGGGCCATTCTTTTACTTTATGTTGAGTCAGTTTACCTACTTCTTTCTATCTTAGAAGCAAACACTTGTGTCAACTGTGCATTGATTCTTACATACTTGCTTATTTGCATTCATCATATTACTTTGTGTTGACAAATATCCATGAGATATGCATGTTGAAGTTGAAAGCAATTGCTGAAACTTAAATCTTCCTTTGTGTTGCTTCAAAACCTTCTATTAAGAATCTATTGCTTTATGAGTTAACTCTTATGCAAGACTTATTGATGTTTGTCTTGAAAGTACTATTCATGAAAAGTTTTGCTATATGTTATCTATTTGTTAGCAAACTATAGACCATTGCTTTGAATCACTTCATTCATCTCATATGCTTTACAATAGTATTGATCAAGATTATGTTGGTATCATGTCACTTCAGAAATTATCCTTGTTATCGTTTACCTACTCAAGGGCGAGTAGGAACTAAGCTTGGGGATGCTTGATACGTCTCAAACGTATCCATAATTTTTTATGTTCCATGCTACTTTTATGACAATACTCACATGTTTTATACACACTTTATATCATTATTATGCATTTTTTGGCACTAACCTATTAACAAGATGCCGAAGTGCCAGTTCCTGTTTTCTGCTGTTTTTGGTTTCAGAAATCCTACAAAGGAAATATTCTCGGAATTGGACGAAATCAACGCCCACGATCTTATATTTCATGGAAGCTTCCAGAGAGCCAGAGAGGGACAAGAGGGGAGCCCTGGGGGCCCCACCCCACATGGCGGCGCGGCCAAGGGGGGGCGCCAGCCTATGGGGGGCCACCCCCTGGCTCTTCCGAGGCTGCCCTTCCGCCTATAAAGTCTTCCTGACGCGAAAACCCTAAAAAGATAAGCCACGGGACGAGAAAAGTTACGCAGCCGCCGCCATCGCGAAGCCAAGTTCGGGGGACAGAAGTCTCTGTTCCGGCACGCCGCCGGGACGGGGAATTTCCCCCGGAAGGCATCTCCATCGACACCACCGCCATCTTCACCGCCGCTGCTGTCTCCCATGATGAGGAGGGAGTAGTTCTCCATCGAGGCTAACGGCTCTACCGGTAGCTATGTGGTTAATCTCTCTCTCATGTACCTCAATACAATGATCTCATGAGCTGCCTTACATGATTGAGATCCATATGATGAGCTTTGTATCACTATTAATCTATGTGCTACTCTAGTGATGTTATTAAAGTAGTCTATTCCTCCTTCATGATGTAATGTTGACAGTGTGTGCATCATGTAGTACTTGGCGTAGGTTATGATTGTAATCTCTTGTAGATTATGGAGTTAACTATTACTATGATAGTATTGATGCGATCTATTCCCCCTTTCATAGCTATTGTTGACATTGTGTATGCTATGTTAGTACTCGGTCTAAATTGCAACGGTCTATTATGCTCTAGAGGTTACTTAAATATGAACTCCGAATGTTGTGGAGCTTGTTAACTCCGGCTTGAGGGAGCTCTTGTAGCCCTACACAATGAATGGTGTTTGTTATCAAACAAGAGAGTGTATGTAGCACAAGTGAGGAGAAGTTATTTATTTGTTATGTGATCAATGTTGAGAGTGTCCACTAGTGAAAGTATGATCCCTGGGTCTTGTTTCCAAATACTGCAAACATCGCTTGTTTACTGTTTTACTGCATCTTTACTTCCTGCAATATTACCACCATCTATACCACCTGTGTTTTACTATCTCTTCGCCGAACTAGTGCACCTATACATTTGACAAGTGTATTAGGTGTGTTGGGGACACAAGAGACTTTTTGTATCGTAATTGCAGGGTTGCTTGAGAGGGATATCTCTGACCTCTACCTCCCTGAGTTCGATAAACCTTGGGTGATTCACTTAAGGGAAACTTGCTGTTGTTCTACAAACCTCTGCTCTTGGAGGCCCAACACTGTCTACAGGAATAGAAGCGTGGGTAGACATCACGCTCGAACTCGCAGAAGACGGTGCGCGCTCTTATGCGGCGGAAGCAGCAGACGACCGACGCGGCGCCATCCACGAGTGGGCGAGCCAGTCACTCGCGGAGGCCGACGCGAACATGCTTGGGCAGCAGCGGCGTGGATGGTTGCGTGGGCGGCCACGGTCGCGCTCTCGTTCTGGCTGGATGAGAAAAGGGGATAAGAAGAAGAACCTCTTTGCAAAATAAAAGGATAAGAAGCGACATAGTTTATTTAGGACAACATAGTCGTTCCCACAATCCAACCTCATCACGGACAAACAGCGAAGCACACGGCGTTAGACACGTGTTGGCCCGAAACCGCGTGCTCACCTACCCATGTGATCACCAGGATTCATCCGTTTCATACAAATAAGGTTTATCTATTTAAAGTAATTCTTGGTCAAACAAAAAACACGTAAAACGAGGGCGCCTTATTCCTTGAAACAGAGGTAGTATGTTAACAACCAATCTAAGTTATATTGAAAATAAATAACATCCAATAAAGCACTTTGTTTTTCGTGTTTTTGTTGACCAAAAGCTAGAATTTTGCAGATTATTTCAAAACAAATTTCATGGCTAAAAGTAGAGTATTTTACAAAGGAGGGAGTAGAGTAGTAAGATGAACATTGAAATGTGTGATTTAATGTTAAATAGCTAGTTACTTCCTCCGAATCAGATTAACCGGCGCCATTTGCAGAACATGCAGTTTCTTTTCTCCCCGTTGATTTAGGCGTCTTAGCATTAACTACCGTTTAATTAGCGTATAACTCACTCCTCCCACGGCCCATTCATTTCCCCTTCTTTGCGCATCATGCGGGTGTAAAACGTGGACATGCAGGATTGAGCTCTCCATGCAACTAATCTTTGGTCCCTTTTCCAATTTTTTGGGATGATATCTGCATGCAAAACCACTAGAGAGTAGGCATGCGCACGATCTTCACCTCCAGCATTTATTTTCACATCGTTCAGGAGACAAAACAGCTCCACCTCTCGTTTTTCGCAGCCAATTAGAGAGCACCTTGGTGCCAGCAAGTTTTCTAGTACGCCGGTTAATCGGATCCGGAGGGAGTACCACAGGTCCACAACCCTCTTTTCAATTAATAACTTGCCATGTCACCAAAATGCTTAGTTGTCATTGCATGTAATACTATGTTACTAGCTACCTTACTTCCACTATGAGTAGTCTAAAACACGGTAAGAAAACAATCCTACTCGGTTTATGACCTGTTATCTATTCTCTAATCATGGAGGACCCATCTTAGAGTCTCACACGTGTTCGTAGTTATAGTGAGAAGTAACATACTCTCTTTCATTCTGATTTAGTTTATATTAAAAAAAATAGTATTGCATTTATTGATACTACTTAGATATGTTTTTTTTAGAGAGTCTACTTAGATACTACCTTCGTTTCAAGGAATAAGGCGCACACGTATTTTAAGACGAATTTTGATCATAAAAATTGAGCAACAAAATCTTGATTATATTATACGTAATTGGTATCGTTAGATTCGTATTGAAAAACACTTTTTAATGATATTAATTTCATACAAATAATCTTTATCTATTTGAAGTAATTCTTGGTCAAACAAAAAACACGTAAAACGAGGGCGCCTTATTCCTTAAAACAGAGGTAGTATGTTAACAACCAATCTAAGTTATAATGAAAATAAAATAACATCCAATAAAGAGAACAAAATCACATTGTTTTTCGTGCTTTTGTTGACCAAAAGCTAGAATTTTACAGATTATTTCAGAACAAATTTCATGGCTAAAAGTAGAGTGTTTTAGAAAGGAGGGAGTAGAGTAGTAACATGAACATTAAAATGTGTGATTTAATGCTAACATAGCTAGTTACACCCTCCGAATCAGATTAACTGGCGCCATTTGCAGAACATGCAGTTTCTTTTCTCCCCGTTCATTTAGGCGTCTTAGCATTAACTACCGTTTAATTAGCGTATAACTCACTCCTCCCACGGCCCATTCCTTTCCCCTTCTTTACGCATCATGCGCGTGTAAAACATGGACATGCAAGTGTGAACAGGATTAAGCTCTGCATGCAACTAATCTTCGGTCCCTTTTCCAATTTTTTTGGGATGAGATCTGCATGCAAAACCACTAGAGAGTAGGCATGTGCACGATCTTCACCTCCAGCATTTATTTTCTCATCGTTCAGGAGACAAAACAGCTCCACCTCTCGTTTTTCGCAGCCAATTAGAGAGCACCTTGGTGCCAGCAATTTTTCTATTACGCCGGTTAATCGGATCCGGAGGGAGTACCACAGGTCCACAACCATCTTTTCAATTAATAACTTGCCATGTCACCAAAATGCTTAGTTGTCATTGCATGTAATACTATGTTACTAGCTACGTTACTTCCACTATGAGTTGTCTAAAACATGGTAAGAAAACAATCCTACTCGGTTTATGACCTGATATCTATTCTCTAATCATGGAGGACCCATCTTAGAGTCTCACACGTGTTCGTAGTTATAGTGAGAAGTAACATACTCTCTTTCATTCTGATTTAGTTTATATTAAAAAAAATTAGTATTGCATTTATTGATACTACTTGGATATGTTTTTTTAGAGAGTCTACTTAGATAGTACCTCCGTTTCAAGGAATAAGGCGCACACGTATTTTAAGATGAATTTTGACCATAAAAATTAAGCAACAAAATCCTGATTATATTATATGTAATTGGTATCGTTGGATTCGTATTGAAAAACACTTTTTAATGATACTAATTTCATACAAATTATGTTTATATATTTAAAGTAATTCTTGGTCAAACAAAAAACACGTAAACAAGGGCGCCTTATTCCTTGAAACAGAGGTAGTATGTTAACAACCAATCTAAATTATATTGAAAATAAAATAACATCCAATAAAGAGAACAAAATCACTTAGTTTTCCGTGTTTTTGTTGACCAAAAGCTAGAATTTTGCAGATTTTTTCAGAACAAATTTTATGGCTAAAGTAGAGTATTTTAGAAAGGAGGGAGTAGAGTAGTAACATGAACATTGAAATGTGTGATTTAATGCTAACCTAGCTAGTTACTCCCTCCGGATCAGATTAACCGGCGCCATTTGCAGAACATGCAGTTTCTTTTCTCCCCGTTGATTTAGGCGTCTTAGCATTAACTGCCGTTTAATTAGCGTATAACTCTCTCCTCCTGCAGCCCATTCCTTTCCCCTTCTTTGCGCATTATGCCGTGTAAAACGCGGACATGCAAGTGTGATCAGGATTAAGCTCTTCATGCAACTAATCTTCGGTCCCTTTTCCAATTTTTTTGGGATGAGATCTGCATGCAAAACCACTAGAGAGTAGGCATGTGCACGATCTTCACCTCCAATATTTATTTTCTCATCGTTCAGGAGACAAAATAGCTCCACCTCTCGTTTTTCGCAGCCAATTAGAGAGCACCTTGGTCCCAGCAATTTTTCTAGTACGGCGGTTAATCGGATCTTGAGGGAGTACCACAGGTCCACAATCCTCTTTTCAATGAATAACTTGCCATGTCACCAAAATGCTTAGTTGTCATTGCATGTAATACTATGCTACTAGCTACGTTATTTCCACTATGAGTAGTCTAAAACACGGTAAGAAAACAATCATACTCGGCTTATGACATGATATCTATTCTCTAATCATGCAGGATCCATCTTAGAGTCTCACACTTGTTCGTAGTTATAGTGAGGAGTAACATACTCCCTTTCATTCTGATTTAGTTTATATTAAAAAAATAGTATCGCATTTATTGATACTACTTGGATATGTTTTTTTAGAGAGTCTACTTAGATAGTACCTCCGTTTCAAGGAATAAGGCGCACACGTATTTTAAAACGAATTTTGACCATAAAAATTAAGCAACAAAATCCTGATTATATTATATGTAATTGGTATCGTTGGATTCGTATTGAAAAACACTTTTTAATGATACTAATTTCATACAAATAATGTTTATCTATTTAAAGTAATTCTTGGTCAAACAAAAAACACGTAAAACGAGGGTGCCTTATTCCTTGAAACAGAGGTAGTATGTTAACAACCAATCTAAGTTATATTAAAAATAAAATAACATCCAATAAAGCACTTTGTTTTTCGTGTTTTTGTTGACCAAAAGCTAGAATTTTGCAGATTACTTCAAAACAAATATCATGGCTAAAAGTAGAGTATTTTACAAAGGAGGGAGTAGAGTAGTAAGATGAATATTGAAATGTGTGATTTAACGTTAACATAGCTAGTTACTTCCTCCGAATCAGATTAACCGGCGCCATTTGCAGAACATGCAGTTTCTTTACTCCCCGTTGATTTAGGCGTCTTAGCATTAACTACCGTGTAATTAGCGTATAACTCACTCCTCCCACGGCCCATTCCTTTCCCCTTCTTTGCGCATCATGCGGGTGTAAAACGTGGACATGCAAGTGTGAACAGGATTGAGCTCTGCATGCAACTAATCTTCGGTCCCTTTTCCAAAAATTTTGGGATGAGATCTGCATGCAAATCCACTAGAGAGTAGACATATGCACGATCTTCACCTCCAGCATTTATTTTCTCATTGTTCAGGAGACAAAATAGCTCCACCTCTCATTTTTCATAGCCACTTAGAGAGCACCTTGGTGCCAGCAATTTTTCTAGTACGCCGGTTAATCGGATCCGGAGGGAGTACCACAGGTCCACAACCCTCTTTTCAATTAATAACTTGCCATGACACCAAAATGCTTAGTTGTCATTGCATGTAATACTATGTTACTAGCTACGTTACTTCCACTATGAGTAGTCTAAAACACGGTAAGAAAACAATCCTACTCGGTTTATGACCTGATATCTATTCTCTAATCATGCAGGACCCATCTTAGAGTCTCACACATGTTTGTAATTATAGTGAGGAGTAACATACTCCATTTCATTCTGATTTAGTTTATATTAAAAAAAAATTGTATTACATTTATTGATACTACTTAGATATGTTTTTTTAGAGAGTCTACTTACATACTACCTCCGTTTCAAGGAATAAGGCACACACGTATTTTAAGACGAATTTTGACCCTAAAAATTGAGAAACAAAATCTTGATTATATCATACGTAGTTATTGGATTCGTATTAAAAATAGTTTTTAATGAAACTAATTTCATACAAATAATCTTTATCTATTTGAAGTAATTCTTGGTCAAACAAAAAAACACGTAAAACGAGGGTGCCTTATTCCTTGAAACATAGGTAGTATGTTAACAACCAATCTAAGTTATAATGAAAATAAAATAACATCCAATAAAGATAACAAAATCACATTGTTTTTCGTGCTTTTGTTAACCAAAAACTAGAATTTTGCAGATTATTTTAGAACAAATTTCATGGCTAAAAGTACAGTGTTTTAGAAAGGAGGGAGTAGAGTAGTAACATGAACATTGAAATGTGTGATTTAATGCTAACATAGCTAGTTACTCCCTCCGAATCAGATTAACCGGCGCCATTTGCAGAACATGCAGTTTCTTTTCTCCCCATTCATTTAGACGTCTTAGCATTAACTACCGTTTAATTAGCGTATAACTCACTCCTCCCACGGCCCATTCCTTTCCCCTCTTTGCGCATCATGCGGGTGTAAAACGTGGACATGCAAGTGTGAACAGGATTGAGCTCTGCATGCAACTAATCTTCGGTCCCTTTTCCAATTTTTTTGGGATGAGATCTGCATGCAAAACCACTAGTGAGTAGGCATGTGCACGATCTTGACCTCCAGCATTTATTTTCTCATCGTTCAGGAGACAAAACAGCTCCACCTCTCGTTTTTCGCAGCCAATTAGAGAGCACCTTGGTGCCAGCAATTTTTCTAGTACGCCGGTTAATCGGATCCGGAGGGAGTACCACAGCTCCACAACCCTCTTTTCAATTAATAACTTGCCATGTCACCAAAATGCTTAGTTGTCATTGCATATAATACTATGTTACTAGCTACGTTACTTCCACTATGAGTAATCTAAAAACACGATAAGAAAACAATCCTACTCGGTTTATGACCTGATATCTATTCTCTAATCATGCATGACCCATCTTAGAGTCTCACACGTGTTCGTAGTTATGGTGAGGAGTAACATACTCCATTTTATTTTGATTTAGTTTATATTAAAAAAATTAGTATTGCATTTATTGATACTACTTAGATATGTTTTTTTTAGAGAGTCTACTTAGATACTACCTCCGGTTCAAGAAATAAGGCGCACACGTATTTTAATACGAATTTTGACCATAAAAATTGAGCAACAAAATCTTGATTATATTATACGTAATTTGTATCGTTGGATTCGTATTGAAAAACACTTTTTAATGATACTAATTTCATACTAAATTCATACAAATAATCTTTATCTATTTGAAGTAATTTTTGGTCAAACAAAAAACACGTAAAACGAGGACGCCTTATTCCTTGAAACAGAGGTAGTATGTTAACAACCAATCTAAGTTATAATGAAAATAAAATAACATCCAATAAAGAGAACAAAATCACTTTGTTTTTCCTCCTTTTTTTGACCAAAAACTAGAATTTTGCAGATTATTTCAGAACAAATTTCATGGCTAAAAGTAGAGTATTTTAGAAAGGAGGGAGTAGAGTAGTAACATGAACATTGACATGTGTGATTTAATGCTAACATAGCTAGTTACTCCCTCCGAATCAGATTAACCGGCGCCATTTGCAGAACATGCAGTTTCTTTTCTCCCCGTTCATTTAGGCGTCTTAGCATTAACTACCGTTTAATTAGCGTATAACTCACTCCTCCCACGGCCCATTCCTTTCCCATTCTTTGCGCATCATGCATGTGTAAAACGTGGACACGCAAGTGTGAACAGGATTGAGCTCTGCATGCAACTAATCTTCGGTCCCTTTTCCAATTTTTTTGAGATGAGATCTGCATGCAAAACCACTAGAGAGTAGGCATGTGCACGATCTTCACCTCCAGCATTTATTTTCTCATCGTTTAGGAGACAAAACAGCTCCACCTCACGTTTTTCGCAGCCAGTTAGAGAGCACCTTGGTGCCAGCAATTTTTCTAGTACGCTGGTTAATCAGATCCGGAGTGAGTACCACAGGTCCGCAACCCTCTTTTCAATTAATAACTTGCCATGTCACCAAAATGCTTAGTTGTCATTGCATGTAATACTATGTTACTAGCTACGTTACTTCCACTATGAGTAGTCTAAAACACGGTAAGAAAACAATCCTACTCGGTTTATGACCTGATATATATTCTCTAATCATGCAGGACCTATCTTAGATTCTCACACGTGTTCGTAGTTATAGTGAGGAGTAACATACTCCATTTCATTCTAATTTAGTTTATATTGAAAAATTAGTATTGCATTTATTGATACTACTTAGATATGTTTTTTTTCGAGAGTCTACTTATATACTACCTCCGTTTCAAGGAATAAGGCGCACACGTATTTTAAGACGAATTTTGGCCATAAAAATTGAGCAACAAAATCTTGATGATATTATACGTAATTGGTACCATTGGACTCGTATTGAAAAACACTTTTTGATGATACTAATTTCATACAAATAATCTTTATCTATTTGAAGTAATTCTTGGTCAAACAAAAAACACGTAAAACGAGGGTGCCTTATTCCTTGAAATAGAGGTAGTATGTTAACAACCAATCTAAGTTATAATGAAAATAAAATAACATCCAATAAAGAGAACAAAATCACTTTGTTTTTCGTGCTTTTGTTGACCAAAAACTAGAATTTTGCAGATTATTTCAGAACAAATTTCATGGCTAAGTAATTTAGAAAGGAGGGAGTAGAGTAGTAACATGAACATTGAAATGTGTGATTTAATGCTAACATAGCTAGTTACTCCCTCCAAATCAGATTAACTGGTGCCATTTGCAGAACATGCAGTTTCTTTTCTCCCCGTTCATTTAGGCGTCTTAGCATTACCGTTTTATTAGCGTATAACTCACTTCTCCCACGGTCCATTGCTTTCTCCTTCTTTGCGCATCATGCGGGTGTAAAACATGGACATGCAAGTGTGAACAGGATTGAGCTCTGCATGCAACTAATCTTCGGTCCCTTTTCTAATTTTTTTGGGATGAGATCTGCATGCAAATCCACTAGAGAGTAGGCATGTGCACGATCTTCACCTCCAGCATTTATTTTCTCATCGTTCAGGAGACAAAACAGCTCCACCTCTCGTTTTTCGTAGCCAATTAGAGAGCACCTTGGTGCCAGCAATTTTTCTATTACGTCGGTTAATCGGATCCGGAGGGAGTACCACTGGTCCACAACCCTCTTTTCAATTAATAACTTGCCATGTCACCAAAATGCTTAGTTTTCATTGCATGTAATACTATGTTACTAGCTACGTTACTTCCACTATGAGTAGTCTAAAACACGGTAAGAAAACAATCCTACTCGGTTTATGACCTGATATCTATTCTCTAATCATGGAGGATCCATCTTAGAGTCTCACACGTGTTCGTAGTTATAGTGAGGAGTAACATACTCCCTTTCATTCTTATTTAGTTTATATTAAAAAAAGATAAATTAGTATTGCATTTATTGATACTACTTAGATATGTTTTTTTGAGAGATTCTATTTAGATATACCTCCGTTTCAAGGAATAAGACGCACACGTATTTTAAGACGAATTTTGACCATAAAAATTAAGCAACAAAATCTTGGTTGTATTATACATAATTAGTGTCGTTGGATTCGTATTGAAAAACACTTTTTAATGATACTAATTTCATACAAATAATTTTTATCTATTTGAAGCAATTCTTGGTCAAACAAAAAACACGTAAAACGAGGACGCCTTATTCCTGAAACGGAGGTAGTATGTTAACAACCAATCTAAGTTATAATGACAATAAAATAACATCCAATAAAGAGAACAAAATCACTTTGTTTTCCGTGTTTGCTAGAATTTTGCAGATTATTTCAGAACAAATTTCATGGCTAAAAGTAGAGTATTTTAGAAAGGAGGCAGTAGAGTAGTAACATGAACATTGAAATGTATGATTTAATGCTAACATAGCTAGTTACTCCCTCCGAATCAGATTAACCGGCGCCATTTGCAGAACATGAAGTTTCTTTTCTCCCCGTTCATTTAGGCGTCTTAGCATTAACTACCGTTTAATTAGCATATAACTCACTCCTCCCACAGTCCATTCCTTTCCCCTTCTTTGCGCATCATGCGAGTGTAAAACGTGGACATGCAAGTGTGAACAGGATTGAGCTCTGCATGCAACTAATCTTCGATCTCTTTTCCATTTTTTTTGGGATGAGATCTGCATGCAAAACCACTAGAGAGTAGGCATGTGCACGATCTTCACCTCCAACATTTATTTTCTCATCGTTCAGGAGACAAAACAGCTCCACCTCTCGTTTTTCGCAGCCAATTAGAGAGCACCTTTGTCCCAGCAATTTTTCTAGTACGCCGGTTAATCGGATCCTGAGGGAGTACCACAGGTCCACAACCCTCTTTTCAATTAATAACTTGCCACGTCACCAAAATTCTTAGTTGTCATTGCATGTAATTCTATGTTACTAGCTATGTTACTTCCACTATGAGTAGTCTAAAACACGGCAAGTCTAGGCGTGGAGTGATACGTCTCCAACGTATCTATAATTTCTTATGTTCCATGCTAGTTTTATGACAATACCTACATGTTTTATTCATACTTTATATCGTTTTGATGCATTTTCCGGAACTAACCTATTAACAAGATGCCGAAGTGCCAGTTCCTGTTTTCTGCTGTTTTTGGTTTCAGAAATCCTACAAAGGAAATATTCTCGGAATTGGACGAAATCAACGCCCACGATCTTATATTTCACGGAAGCTTCCAGAGAGCCAGAGAGGGACCAGAGGGGAGCCCTGGGGGCCCCACCCCACATGGCGGCGTGATGGCGTGTATTTCACACGTTCGTTGGGCAACCCCAAGAGGAAGGTATGATGCGCACAACAGCAAGTTTTCCCTCAGAAAGAAACCAAGGTTTATTGAACCAGGAGGAGCCAAGAAGCACGTTGAAGGTTGATGGCGGCGGGATGTAGTGCGGCGCAACACCAGGGATTCCGGCGCCAACGTGGAACCTGCACAACACAACCAAAGTACTTTGCCCCAACTAAACGAGTGAGGTTGTCAATCTCACCGGCTTGTTGTAACAAAGGATTAACCGTATTGTGTGGAAGATGATTGTTTGCGAGAGAAAACGAGTAAAACAAGTATTGCGACAGATTTGTATTTCGAGTATTAAAAGAATGGACCGGGGTCCACGAGTTCACTAGAGGTGTCTCTCCCATAAGATAAAAGCATGTTGGGTGAACAAATTACGGTCGGGCAATTGACAAATAGAGAGGGCATAACAATGCACATACATGGCATGATAAGTATAGTGAGATTTAATTGGGCATTACGACAAAGTACATAGACCGCCATCCAAGCTGCATCTATGCCTAAAAAGTCCACCTTCGAGGTTATCATCCGAACCCCCTCCGGTATTAAGTTGCAAAGCAACGGACAATTGCATTAAGTATGGTGCGTAATGTAATCAACAACTACATCCTCGGACATAGCGCCAATGTTTTATCCCTAGTGGCAACAGCACAACACAACCTTAGAACTTTACGTCCATCGTCCCGAGTGTCAATGCAAGCATGAACCCACTATCGAGCATAAATACTCCCTCTTGGAGTTAAAAGCAAAAACTTGGCCGAGCCTCTACTAGTAACGGAGAGCATGCAAGATCATAAACAACACATATGTAATAACTTGATAATTAACATAACATGGTATTCTCTATCCATCGGATCCCAGACAAACACAACATAGAGTATTACGGATAGATGATCTTGATCATGTTAGGCAGCTCACAAGATCCAACAATTAAGCACAATGAGGAGAAGACAACCATCTAGCTACTGCTATGGACCCATAGTCCGAGGGTGAACTACTCACTCATCACTCCGGAGGCGACCATGGCGGTGTAGAGTCCTCCGGGAGATGAATCCCCTCTCCGGCGGGGTGCCGGAGGAGATCTCCAGAATCCCCCGAGATGGGATCGGCGGCGGCGGCGTCTCAGTAAGGTTTTCCGTATCGTGGTTTTTCCGTCTCAGGGGTTTCGCGACGGCGGCTTTAAGTAGGCGGAAGGGCAGAGTCGGGGGGCTAACGAGGGGCCCAAACCACAGGGCGGCGCGGCCCCCCCTTGGCCGCGCCGCCTTGTGGTTTGGCCACCTCGTGGCCCCACTTCGTATGCTCTTCGGTCTTCTGGAAGGTTCGTGGCGAAATAGGCCCCTGGGTCTTTGTTTCGTCCAATTCCGAGAATATTTCGTTACTAGGATTTACGAAACCAAAAACAGCGGAAAACGAGAGCGGCACTTCGGCATCTTGTTAATAGGTTAGTTCCGGAAAATGCACGAATATGACATAAAGTGTGCATAAAACATGTAGGTATCATCAATAATATGGCATAGAACATAAGAAATTATCGATACGTCGGAGACGTATCAAGCATCCCCAAGCTTAGTTCCGCTCGTCCCGAGCGGGTAAAACGATAACAAAGATAATTTCGAAGTGATATGCCATCATAACCTTGATCATACTATTTGTAAACATATGTAGTGGATGCAGCGATCAAAACAATGGTAATGACATGAGTAAACAGGTGAATCATAAAGCAAAGACTTTTCATGAATAGTACTTCAAGACAAGTATTAATAAGTCTTGCATAAGAGTTAACTCATAAAGCAATAAATCAAAGTAAAGGCATTGAAGCAACACAAAGGAAGATTAAGTTTCAGCAGTTGCTTTCAACTTGTAACATGTATATCTCATGGATAATTGTCAACATAGAGTAATATAATAAGTACAATATGCAAGTATGTAGGAATCAATGCACAGTTCACACAAGTGTTTGCTTCTTGAGGTGGAGAGAGATAGGTGAACTGACTCAACATAAAAGTAAAGAGAATGGTCCTTCAAAGAGGAAAGCATCGATTGCTATATTTGTGCTAGAGCTTTTATTTTGAAAACATGAAACAATTTTGTCAACGGTAGTAATAAAGCATATGAGTTATGAAAATTATATCTTACAAGTTGCAAGCCTCATGCATAGTATACTAATAGTGCCCGCACCTTGTCCTAATTAGCTTGGACTACCGGATCTTTGCAATGCACATGTTTTAACCAAGTGTCACAATGGGGTACCTCCATGCCGCTCTGTACAAAGGTCTAAGGAGAAAGCTCGCATTTTGGATTTCTCGCTTTTGATTATTCTCAACTTAGACATCCATACCGGGACAACATGGACAACAGATAATGGACTCCTCTTTAATGCATAAGCATGTGGCAACAATTATTATTCTCATATGAGATTGAGGATATGTGTTCAAAACTGAAACTTCCACCATGGATCATGGCTTTAGTTAGCGGCCCAATGTTCTTCTCTAACAATATGCATGCTCCAACCATGAAGGTGGTAGATCTCTCTTACTTCAGACAAGACGGACATGCATAGCAACTCACATGATATTCAACAAAGAATAGTTGATGGCGTCCCCGAAACATGGTTATCGCACAACAAGCAACTTAATAAGAGATAAAGTGCATAAGTACATATTCAATACCACAATAGTTTTTAAGCTATTTGTCCCATGAGCTATATATTGCAAAGGTGAATGATGGAATTTTAAAGGTAGCACTCAAGCAATTTACTTTGGAATGGCGGATAAATACCATGTAGTAGGTAGGTATGGTGGACACAAATGGCATAGTGGTTGGCTCAAGGATTTTGGATGCATGAGAAGTATTCCCTCTCGATACAAGGTTTAGGCTAGCAAGGTTATTTGAAACAAACACAAGGATGAACGGTACAACAAAACTCACATAAAAGACATATTGTAAACATTATAAGACTCCATACCGTCTTCCTTGTTGTTCAAAACTCAATACTAGATATTATCTAGACTCTAGAGAAACCAAATATGCAAACCAAATTAGCAAGCTCTAAGTGTTTCTTCATTAATGGGTGCAAAGTATATGATGCAAGAGCTTAAACATGAGCACAACAATTGCCAAGTATCAAATTATCCAAGACATTTTAGAGTTACTACATGTAGTATTTTCCAATTCCAACCATATAACAATTTAACGAAGAAGAAACTTCGCCATGAATACTATGAGTAGAGCCTAAGGACATATTTGTCCATATGCTACAGCGGAGCGTGTATCTCTCCCATAAAGTGAATGCTAGGATCCATTTTATTCAAACAAAACAAAAACAAAAACAAAAACAAACTGACGCTCCAAGCAAAGTACATAAGATGTGACGGAATAAAAATATAGTTTCAGGGGAGGAACCTGATAATGTTGTCGATGAAGAAGGGGATGCCTTGGGCATCCCCAAGCTTAGACGCTTGAGTCTTCTTAGAATATGCAGGGGTGAACCACCGGGGCATCCCCAAGCTTAGAGCTTTCACTCTCCTTGATCATATTGCATCATACTCCTCTCTTGATCCTTGAAAACTTCCTCCACACCAAACTCGAAACAACTCATTAGAGGGTTAGTGCATAATAAAAATTCACATGTTCAGAGGTGACACAATCATTCTTAACACTTCTGGACATTGCATAAAGCTACTGGACATTAATGGATCAAAGAAATTCATCCAACATAGCAAAAGAGGCAATGCGAAATAAAAGACAGAATCTGTCAAAACGGAACAGTCCGTAAAGATGGATTTTATTAGGCCACCAGACTTGCTCAAATGAAAATGCTCAAATTAAATGAAAGTTGCGTACATATCTGAGGATCATGCAAGTAAATTGGCTTAATTTTCTGAGCTACCTACAGGGAGGTAGACCCAGATTCGTGACAGCAAAGAAATGCAGTAACTGCTGCGATAATCCAAATCTAGTACTTACTTTACTATCAAAGACTTTACTTGGCACAACAAAACTCAAAACTAAGATAAGGAGAGGTTGCTACAGTAGTAAACAACTTCCAAGACACAAATATAAAACAAAAATACTGGAGTAAAAACATGGGTTGTCTCCCATAAGCGCTTTTCTTTAACGCCTTTCAGCTAGGCGCAGAAAGTGTAACTCAAGTGACATCGAAGGATGAAGCATCAACATCATAATTTGTTCTAATAATAGAATCATAAGGTACCTTCATTCTCTTTCTAGGGAAGTGTTCCATACCTTTCTTGAGAGGAAACTGATATTTAATATTACCTTCCTTCATATCAATAGTAGCACCAACGGTTCGAAGAAAAGGTCTTCCCAATATAATGGGGCAAGATGCATTGCATTCAATATCCAAGACAACAAAATCAACGGGGACAAGGTTATTGTTAACCATAATATGAACATTATCAACTCTCCCCAAAGATTTCTTTTTAGCATTATCGAGCGAGATTAACATCCAAATAACAATTTTTCAATGGTGGCAAGTCAAGCATATCATAGACTTTTTTAGGCATAACGAAATACTTGCACCAAGATCACATAAAGCATTACAATTAAAATCTTTGACTCTCATTTTAATGATGGGCTCCCAACCATCCTCTAGCTTTCTAGGAATAGAAGTTTCAAGCTTTAGTTTCTCTTCTCTAGCTTTTATGAGAGCATTTGTAATATGTTTTGTGAAAGCCAAGTTTATAGCACTAGCATTGGGACTCTTAGCAAGTTTTTGTAAGAACTTTATAACTTCAGAGATGTGGCAATCATCAAAATCCAAATCATTACAATCTAAAGCAATGGGATTATCATCCCCAAGGTTGGAAAAAATTTCAGCAGTTTTATCACAAGCGGTTTCGACGGTTTTAGCGGTTTCGGGTAATTTTGCGCGCTTTGCACTAGGAGTAGAAGCATTGCCAACACCAATTATTTTACCATTGATAGTAGGAGGTGCAGTAACATGTGAATCATTAGCATTGCTAGTGGTGGTAATAGTCCAAACTTTAGCTACATTTTCCTTTTTAGCTAGTTTTTCATTTTCTTCTCTATCCCACCTAGCACGCTAGTTCAGCCATTAATCTTATATTCTCATTAATTCTAACTTGGATGGCATTTGCTGTAGTAACAATTTTATTTTCAATATCTCTATTAGGCATAACTTTCGATTTCAAAAGATCAACATCAGAGGCAACACTATCAACTCTAGAAACAAGAATATCAATTTTATTGAGCTTTTCCTCAACAGATTTGTTAAAGGCAGTTTGTGTACTAATAAATTCTTTAAGCATGGCTTCAAGTCCAGGGGGTGTATTCCTATTATTGTTGTAAGAATTCCCATAAGAATTAGCATAACCGTTACCATATTATAAGGATATGGCCTATAGTTATTACTAGAATTGTTCCGATAAGCATTGTTGTTGAAATTATTATTTTTAATGAAGTTTACATCAACATGTTCTTCTTGGGCAACCAATGAAGCTAATGGAACATTATTAGGATCAACATTAGTCCTATCATTCGCAAGCATAGACATAATAGCATCAACCTTATCATTCAAGGAAGAGGATTCTTCAACGGAATTTACCTTCTTACCTTGTGGAGCTCTTTCCAGTGTGCCATTCAGAGTAATTAATCATCATATTATCAAGAAGCTTTGTTGCTTCACCAAGAGTGATGGACATAAAGGTACCTCCAGCAGCTGAATCCAATAAATTCCGCGAAGAAAAATTTAGTCCTGCATAGAAGGTTTGGATGATCATCCAAGTAGCCAGTCCATGGGTTGGGCAATTTTTAACAAGAGATTTCATTCTTTCCCAAGCTTGAGCAACATGTTCATTATCCAATTGTTTAAAATTCATTATGCTACTCCTCAAAGATATAATTTTAGCAGGGGGATAATATCTACCAATAAAAGCATCCTTGCATTTAGTTCATGAATCAATACTATTCTTAGGCAGAGATAGCAACCAATCTTTAGCTCTTCCTCTTAATGAGAAAGGGAACAATTTTAATTTTATAATGTCACCATCTACATCTTTATACTTTTGCATTTCACACAATTCAATAAAATTATTGAGATGGGCAGCAGCATCATCAGAACTAACACCAGAAAATTGCTCTCTCATGATAAGATTAAGTAAAGCAGGTTTAATTTCAAAGAATTCTGCTGTAGTAGTAGGTGGAGCAATAGGTGTGCATAAGAAATCATTATTGTTTGTGCTAGTGAAGTCACACAACTTAGTATTTTCAGGGTTGGCCATTTTAGCAGTAGTAAATAAAGCAAACTAGATAAAGTAAATGCAAGTAAACTAATTTTTTTGTGTTTTTGATATAGCAAACAAGACAGTAAATAAAGTAAAGCTAGCAACTAATTTTTTTGTGTTTTGATATAATGCAGCAAACAAAGTAGTAAATAAAATAAAGCAAGACAAAAACAAAGTAAAGAGATTGAGAAGTGGAGACTCCCCTTGCGAGCGTGTCTTGATCTCCCCGGCAATGACGCCGGAAAAAGAGCTTGATGGCGTGTATTTCACACGTTCGTTGGGCAACCCCAAGAGGAAGGTATGATGCGCACGGCAGCAAGTTTTCCCTCGGAAAGAAACCAAGGTTTATCGAACCGGGAGGAGCCAAGAAGCACGTTGAAGGTTGATGGCGGCGGGATGTAGTGCGGCGCAACACCAGGGATTCCGGCGCCAACGTTGAACCTGCACAACACAACCAAAGTACTTTGCCCCAACGAAACAGTGAGGTTGTCAATCTCACCGGCTTGCTGTAACAAAGGATTAACCGTATTGTGTGGAAGATGATTGTTTACGAGAGAAAACGAGTAAAACAAGTATTGCGACAGATTTGTATTTCGGTATTAAAAGAATGGACCGGGGTCCACAGTTCACTAGAGGTGTCTCTCCCATAAGATAAAAGCATGTTGGGTGAACAAATTACGGTCGGGCAATTGACAAATAGAGAGGGCATAACAATGCACATACATGGCATGAT
The DNA here is from genome assembly GCF_022539505.1 of Lolium rigidum. NCBI lineage: Eukaryota > Viridiplantae > Streptophyta > Magnoliopsida > Poales > Poaceae > Lolium > Lolium rigidum. The sequence goes on from NC_061510.1 coordinate 125,386,340, forward strand.
AAGTATAGTGAGATTTAATTGGGCATTACGACAAAGTACATAGACCGCCATCCAACTGCATCTATGCCTAAAAAGTCCACCTTCAGGTTATCATCCGAACCCCCTCCAGTATTAAGTTGCAAAGCAGCAGACAATTGCATTAAGTATGGTGCATAATGTAATCAACAACTACATCCTCGGACATAGCGCCAATGTTTTATCCCTAGTGGCAACAACACAACACAACCTTAGAACTTTCGTCACTTGTCCCAGGTGTCAATGCGGGCATGAACCCACTATCGAGCATAAATACTCCCTCTTGGAGTTAAAAGCAAAAACTTGGCCAGAGCCTCTACTAGTAACGGAGAGCATGCAAGATCATAAACAACACATATGTAATAACTTGATAATTAACATAACATGGTATTCTCTATCCATCGGATCCCGACAAACACAACATAGAGTATTACGGATAGATGATCTTGATCATGTTAGGCAGCTCACAAGATCCAACAATGAAGCACAATGAGGAGAAGACAACCATCTAGCTACTGCTATGGACCCATAGTCCAGGGGTGAACTACTCACTCATCACTCCGGAGGCGACCATGGCGGTGTAGAGTCCTCCGGGAGATGAATCCCCTCTCCGGCGGGGTGCCGGAGGAGATCTCCGAGAATCCCCCGAGATGGGATCGGCGGCGGCGGCGTCTCGGTAAGGTTTTCCGTATCGTGGTTTTTCCGCCTCGGGGGTTTCGCGACGGAGGCTTTAAGTAGGCGGAAGGGCGAGTCGGGGGGCTAACGAGGGGCCCAAACCACGGGCGGCGCGGACCCCCTTGGCCGCGCCGCCTTGTGGTTTGGCCACCTCGTGGCCCCACTTCGTATGCTCTTCGGTCTTCTGGAAGGTTCGTGGCGAAATAGGCCCCCGGGTCTTTGTTTCGTCCAATTCCGAGAATATTTCGTTACTAGGATTTACGAAACCAAAAACAGCGAGAAAACAGGAACTGTCACTTCGGCATCTTGTTAATAGGTTAGTTCCAGAAAATGCATGAATATGACATAAAGTGTGCATAAAACATGTAGGTATCATCAATAATATGGCATAGAACATAAGAAATTACCGATACGTCGGAGATGTATCACGGCGCGGCCAAAGGGGGGGCGCCAGCCTATGGGGGGCCACCCCCTGGCTCCTCCGAGGCCGCCCTTCCGCCTATATATTCTCTCCGCCTCAAGAACCCTAAAAGGATAAGCCACGATACGAGAAAAGTTCCAGAGCCGCCGCCATCGCGAAACTCCGTTTCGGGGGACAGAAGTCTCTGTTCCGGCACTCCGCCGGGACGGGGAATTGCCCCCGGAGTCATCTCCATCGACACCACCGCCATCTTCATCACCGTTGCTGTCTCCTATGATGAGGATGGAGTAGTTCTCCCCCGGGGCTGAGGGCTCTACGTTGGTAGCTATGTGGTTCATCTCTCTCTCCCATGGTGTGATCTTTATGTGATCATGAGCTTTGTATCACTATTAATCTATGTGCTACTCTAGTGATGTTATTAAAGTAGTCTATTCCTCCTCCATGATGTAATGTTGACAGTGTGTGCATCATGTAGTACTTGGCGTAGGTTATGATTGTAATCTCTTGTAGATTATGAAGTTAACTATTACTATGATAGTATTGATGCAATCTATTCCCCCTTTCATAGCTATTGTTGACAGTGTGTATGCTATGTTAGTACTCGGTCTAAATTGCAACGGTCTATTATGCTCTAGAGGTTACTTAAATATGAACTCCGAATGTTGTGGAGCTTGTTAACTCCGGCTTGAGGGAGCTCTTGTAGCCTACACAATGAATGGTGTTTGTTATCAAACAAGAGAGTGTATGTAGCACAAGTGAGGAGAAGTTATTTATTTATTATGTGATCAATGTTGAGAGTGTCCACTAGTGAAAGTATGATCCCTAGGCCTTGTTTCCAAATACTGCAAACATCGCTTGTTTACTGTTTTACTGCATCTTTACTTCCTGCAATATTACCACCACCTATACCACCTGTGTTTTACTATCTCTTCGCCGAACTAGTGCGCATATACATCTGACAAGTGTATTAGGTGTGTTGGGGACACAAGAGACTTCTTGTATCTTAATTGCAGGGTTGCTTGAGAGGGATATCTCTAACCTCTACCTCCCTGAGTTCGATAAACCTTGGGTGATTCACTTAAGGGAAACTTGTTGCTGTTCTACAAACCTCTGCTCTTGGAGACCCAACACTGTCTACAGGAATAGAAGCGTGCGTAGACATCAAGGTATTTTCTGGCGCCGTTGCCGGGGAGGTAAGGTAAAAGGTATTCATATCCTCCGACTACTAAGCCATTTCCTAGCATTGTTGCCGGTGTGTGAGTGCTCGAAGATATTTCCTTTAGATCCTGCAATTATATCTTTTTGTTTCTTGTTTTTATTTTCACTAGTTAGGCTTACTGGAAAACAACAAAAAAATGAGAGATCTTTATGAACTTTATCTTGAATTAGGACATGATGTGTTTGAAGAGAAAATTAAAAAACCTATGGAACTTTATATGCATGCTAATGGCAATGTTATTAGTATGAATGCTTTGAACACCATTGTTGCTAATGCTATGGAAAATTCTAAGCTTGGGGAAGCTGGGGTGATATTTTTAGTCCCCCAAGTTTTGAGGAGAAAATTTTCTTTGATGATACTTTGCCTCCCATTTATGATGATTATAATGATGAATATGATATTTTCAGTCCACCTACTATTGAGGAGAAAGTTAATTATGATTACAATATGCCTCCTATAAATGATGATTATGGTGATGAGAATAATAATGAAGGCTATCTTATTGAATTTGCTCCCACTACAATTAATAGTAATGATTATGCTTATGTGGAGAGTAATAATTTTATGCATGTAGCTCATGATAAGAATGTTTCATGTGATAGTTATATTGTTGAGTTTGTTCATGATGCTACTGAAAGTTATTATGAGAGAGGGAAACATGGTTATATGCATCTTAATAATATTCCCCTCTTTTTGTTGAAATTTTTGAAGTTGCACTTGCTTTGTCTTTCTATGATAGTAGCTTCATGCTTCAATAACTTGTTTATTTACAAGATTCCTTTTCATAGGAAGTGGGTTAGGTTTAAATGTGTTTTGAATTTGCTTCTTGATGCTCTCTTTTGCTTCAACTCTTATTTCTTGCGCGAGCATCATTAAAATTACTAAGCCCATCTTAATGGCTATAAAGAAAGCACTTCTTGGGAGATAACCCATGTTTTATTTTGCTACTGTTTTGTTGTGTCTTGGAAGTTGTTACTACTGTAGCAACCTCTCCTTATCTTTATTTTATTGAATTGTTGTGCTAAGTAAAGTCTTTGATAGTAGGGTTGATACTAGATTTGGATTACTGCGCAGAAACATATTTCTTACTTTCACGAAATTGAGCAGCCCCGTCTGTAGGTAACTCAGAAAAATCTGCCAATTTACGTGCGTTATCCTCAGATATGTACGCAACTTTCATTAAATTTGAGCTTTTTCATCTGAGCAAGTTAAGTGCCCCAAAAAAAAATCGTCTTTACGGACTGTTCTGTTTTGACAGATTCTGCCTTTTATTTCGCATTGCCTCTTTTGCTATGTTGAATGGATTTCTTTGTTCCATTAACTTTCAGTAGCTTTGGGAAATATCCAGAAGTGTTAAGAATGATTGTGTCCTTGCTGAATATGTGAATTTTTGATTATGCACTAACCCTCTAATGAGTTTGTTTCGAGTTTGGTGTGGAGGAAGTTTTCAAGGGTCAAGAGAGAAGGGTGATATAATGTGATCAAGAAGAGTGAAGAGTCTAAGCTTGGGGATGCCCCCGTGGTTCATCCCTGAATATTTCAAGAAGACTCAAGCATCTAAGCTTGGGGATGCCCAAGGCATCCCCTTCTTCATCAACAACTTATCAGGTCACCTCTAGTGAAACTATATTTTTATTCCGTCACATCTTATGTGCTTTACTTGAAGCGTCTGTGTGCTTTTATTTTCATGTTGTTATATTAGTTCTCTGAATAAATTAGATCATACCTTGTGTGGGAGAGAGACACGCTCCGCTTTTTCATATGAACACTGGTGTTCTTAGCTCTATCTTTAATGTTCATGGCGGAGTTGAAAACCGCTTCGTTAATTGCTATTTGGTTGGAAACAGAAAATGCTTCATATTGTCTTGAATAACTTGATACTTGGCAATTGTTTTGAGCTCTCATAGATCATGTTTAAGCTCTTGCATCATGTAGTTTAAACCTATTAGTGGATAACTACCGTAGAGCTTGTTGAAATTTGGTTTGCAAGATTGGTCTCTCTAAAGTCTAGATATTTTCTGGTAAAAGTGTGTGAACAACAAGGAAGACAGTGTAGAGTCTTATAATGCTTGCAATATGTTCTTATGTAAGTTTTTCTGTACCGGTTCATACTTGTGTTTGCTTCAAACAACCTTGCTAGCCAAAGCCTTGTACTGAGAGGGAATACTTCTCGTGCATCCAAATCCTTGAGCAGAAACCCATGCCATTTGTGTCCACCATACCTACCTACTATGTGGTATTTCTCTGGCATTCCAAAGTAAATTACTTGAGTGCTACCTTTAAAATTTCATTCTTTGTCTTTGCAATATATAGCTCATGGGAAAATAGCCTTAAAAACTATTGTGGTATTGAATATGTTGCTATGTATCTTATTTCTTATAAGTTGCTTGTTGAGCGGTAACCATGTTTCTGGGGACGCCATCAACTATTTCACCTTTGTTGGATATCATGTGAGTTGCTATGCATGTTCGTCTTGTCTGAAGTAAAGGGCGATTTTCATGATCAAATGGTTTGAGTATGCATATTGTTAGAGAAGAACATTGGGCCGCTAACCGAAGCCATGTATCATGGTGGAAGTTTCAGTTTGGACATTAATCCTCAATATCTTATGAGAATATTATCTGTTGTTGAATGCTTATGCATTAAAGAGGAGTCCATTATCTGTTTTCTATGTTGTCCCGGTATGGATGTCCTTAGTTGAGATCTATCAAAAACGAGAAATCAAATGCGATCTATCTCCTTAGACCTTTGTACAGGCAGCATAGAGGTACCCCTTTGTGACACTTGGTTGAAATATATGTTATGCAGTGATAATCCATGTAAATCCAAGCTAATTAGGACAAGGTGCGAGCACTATTGGTATCCTATGCATGAGGCTTGCAACTTATAGGATGTCTTATGCATAACACATATGAATTATTACTACCGTTGATAATATTGTTTCTATGTTTTCAAAATAAAAGCTCTAGCACAAAAATAGTAATCCATGCTTCCTCTGCGAAGGGCCATTCTTTTACTTTATGTTGAGTCGGTTTACCTACTTCTTTCTATCTTAGAAGCAAACACTTGTGTCAACTGTGTGCATTGATTCCTACATACTTGCTTATTTGCATTCATCATATTACTTTGTGTTGACAATTATCCATGAGATATACATGTTGAAGTTGAAAGCAACCGCTGAAACTTATATCTTCCTTTGTGTTGCTTCAAAACTTTCTACTAAGAATTTATTGCTTTATGAGTTAACTCCTATGCAAGTCTTATTGATGCTTGTCTTGAAAGTACTATTCATGAAAAGTCTTTGCTATATGATTCGAGTTGTTTAGTCATTGTCTTTACCATTGCTTTGAATCACTTCATTCATCTCATATGCTTTACAATAGTATTGATCAAGATCATGTTGGTAGCATGTCACTTAAGAAATTATCCTTGTTATCGTTTACCTACTCGAAGGTGAGTAGGAACTAAGCTTGGGGATGCTTGATACGTCTCCAACGTATCTATAATTTCTTATGTTCCATGCTAGTTTTATGACAATACCTACATGTTTTATTCATACTTTATATCGTTTTGATGCATTTTCCGGAACTAACCTATTAACAAGATGCCGAAGTGTCGGTTCTCGTTTTCTGCTGTTTTTGGTTTCGGAAATCCTACAAAGGAAATATTCTCGGAATTGGACGAAATCAACGCCCACGATCTTATATTTCATGGAAGCTTCCGGAGAGCCGGAGAGGGACCGGAGGGGAGCCACAGGGGGCCCACCCCACATGGCGGCGCGGCCAAGGGGGCGCGCCGGCCTATGGGGGCCACCCCCGGCTCCTCCGAGGCCGCCCTTCCGCCTATATATTCTCTCCGCCTCAAAAACCCTAAAAGAATAAGCCACGATACGAGAAAAGTTCCGCGAGCCGCCGCCATCGCGAAACTCCGTTTCGGGGGACGAAAGTCTCGTTCCGGCACTCCGCCGGGACGGGGAATTGCCCCCGGAGTCATCTCCATCGACACCACCGCCATCTTCATCACCGTTGCTGTCTCCTATGATGAGGAGGGAGTAGTTCTCCCCCGGGGCTGAGGGCTCTACCGGTAGCTATGTGGTTCATCTCTCTCTCCCATGGTGTGATCTTTATGTGATCATGAGCTTTGTATCACCATTAATCTATGTGCTACTCTAGTGATGTTATTAAAGTAGTCTATTCCTCCTCCATGATGTAATGTTGACGAGTGTGTGCATCATGTAGTACTTGGCGTAGGTTATGATTGTAATCTCTTGTAGATTATGAAGTTAACTATTACTATGATAGTATTGATGCGATCTATTCCCCCTTTCATAGCTATTGTTGACAGTGTGTATGCTATGTTAATACTCGGTCTAAATTGCAACGGTCTATTATGCTCTAGAGGTTACTTAAATATGAACTCCGAATGTTGTGGAGCTTGTTAACTACGGCTTGAGGGAGCTCTTGTAGCCCTACACAATGAATGGTGTTTGTTATCAAACAAGAGAGTGTATGTAGCACAAGTGAGGAGAAGTTATTTATTTATTATGTGATCAATGTTGAGAGTGTCCACTAGTGAAAGTATGATCCCTAGGCCTTGTTTCCAAATACTGCAAACATTGCTTGTTTACTGTTTTACTGCATCTTTACTTCCTGCAATATTACCACCATCTATAGCACCTGTGTTTTACTATCTCTTCGCCGAACTAGTGCGCCTATACATCTGACAAGTGTATTAGGTGTGTTGGGGACACAAGAGACTTCTTGTATCTTAATTGCAGGGTTGCTTGAGAGGGATATCTCTGACCTCTACCTCCCTGAGTTCGATAAACCTTGGGTGATTCACTTAAGGGAAACTTGCTGCTGTTCTACAAACCTCTGCTCTTGGAGGCCCAACACTGTCTACAGGAATAGAAGCGTGCGTAGACATCATGGAGGCACGCGAGATGTTGAGCATGGTTGTCCACTTCCGGCTGCTTCGATGATGGACATCTCTATATATTTGTGGCGGTCGTCGGCTGAACAATTGTGGGTGCATGTTGGACTTCGGCTTCGACGTGGCGCCCGAATGTCGAGGCAGCGGATTTAGATGGTGGTTCTCTATTATCGCGTTGAGCTAGCAGGTGGCTCTACCGGAGGCGTAGACCTGAGCCACTGCACCTAGTTTTATTCGTGGTCTCGGATCTTCGGGTGTGTGGGGCTGGCGATCTACGTGCGGGTTGGCGGTGGTGGTTTTTGGCACATCATCGGGTGAATGTCTTGTCTCGGCAACTGACCGAGACCGACGGCGGGGAAGCCCCTAGCTTGGCGCCCTCGTCGTGACGATCACTCTTCCACTCTGGTTTCTCCTAAGGAAACCCTAGATTCCGCTCGGGATCGGGCAAGGAGGTGTTCCTTGTGTTGTTGACCTCTTCGGGACTCGTCTTGGATGTTTTGCCGTCCAGAGGGGGCAGTGGAGGGAGTTTGTGGTTGGCGTTGGTGAGCTTCTGGATAGCCTGGGTTCTGGCGGACGGGCGAATGCGACTTCGGGTTCGGTTTGCTCCAGGTGAAAACCCTGCACCGACCTCGATTGACAATGGCGCTCTCGGTTGCCATTCTCCTTGTTTGGAGGCATCGTTGTGGAGCCCCTCACCTTCCATGTCGGTGTTTGATCTGCTCACCTCATTGGCGTTGTCCTTTTTTCGTCTTTGACTAAGTTTTGTGCTGCCCTGGGACCGACGTGTACGCCAAAGCAGCGAATCCGGTTTATCGCCTTGCTAGGTTAAGTTTATCGCCTTACAAGACAAATAATTAAGCCTTCTGTTCGCACTCGTCCCGGACAAGTTCATAAGCCGTCATTGAGCGTGATGCCGCCCACCACTGCCGTACGAGTTTCATGCGTACATTGGACCTATGCGGACAGATCCATACATATGCAATTGGGCCCATGCATGGGTTTCTACATGCTATCGTACAAATTAATTATTCATTAACTAGTCATACAGATCATTATGTCCTTAACCTTAATTATAAAGGGGTATCGAACAATCTAGGGTTTGGGGCTATCGGACAATCTTAGTTGTTGTTGTGGGAAGAATGAACCGAAGCATGCAAAGGGTTAGAAGTTTTTTGGCTCCCAAGATCCGGTGCTTCCTGCATATTAAAAAAATAAAAATATTATATTTACAAGTTTCAAAAAGTCATGAAATAAAATCGTAAAAGTAGCTAATGGTGTATCCACAAACATGTAAAATCTCAATTCGAATCTTTTTGTATTTTAAGCGACACAAAAATAACAAAATTGTGAATCTGGGTAGAGAGATTTCCAATCTCCAAAAACAACATTAGGGGCTTGTGGTTTAGTGTGGATATTTAGAGCTCGGGCTACACATAGCCTTTTTTGAACCATTTAAAAAAAAATGATATTTTGAAGTTTCAAAAAGAATTGACCAAAAAAATCTAGATGGGAAAATAATCTACTCTATCAACTCAAAAAAGTCTTCACTTGAAATACCCCGCATTTTAGGTTGCGGAAAATACCAAAATATGACACCTAAAGTAGTGAAAAATGCAAAAATTCAATCCTCCAAATTCTGTTATTTTTATTAAGCCAATAATATAAGTCATTTTGGGTAGAGATTTTGTGTCTTGATAGGGCACATCATTATCTACATCTAATTTTTTTCATAATTTCTTAAAACTTTAAATTGTGTTTTCAATTTTTTTTAAAAAGGAGCTCCATCTGGCTCGAGCTTCAAAGCGAATTTATGCGTGTGCTTGTCGTTAACATAAAAATCACTGCAAGTAGCATGAATCCACTATCAGATCATTTATGTTTGATTCGGTTCTCTTTTTTTGGGTCTCGTTGGCTTTGATTAGGTTCCAATCTGGATTCTTTTCTTTTGCGCCATGATTTTCCTCGTATGCTAATAAAATCAATCGATTGTTTGAACTACTCCCCCATTGGTTAAATTTAAATTTCTTAAAATTTAACCAACCATATAAAAAAATATGTCAATATTTATAATCTCAAATCAATATAGTTACAACGATCGTGAAATATACTTTCATATTATGTGTATTTTATATCGTAGATGTTTATATTTTATTATTTTTATATAGTTAGTTAAACTTCAAATAGTTTAAAAAGGGTAATCATATGCAGACTCAACTCATTAACAAAAACTCCATGCATTTGTATCAGTTGCTCACAAAACCAAATTTCTCAATTTCCTTATGGGGAACCAAACGAAGTCCACAATGTGGTTTTTGGGCCGTTTCCCTCCGATCATGCCCCAAGGGACATGCGCCAGGGGTACCAAAAATGGCTCAGGCAACCAATCACACCCTAGTAAAATCAACCGATTTTTTGAACTACTCCCTAGTATGAATATAGTTTTTAGTCAAAGTATCTTTTTTAAATAAAAAAAATTGACCAACTATATGAAAAAAAGATGTCACTATTTATAATTTCAAACCAATATTGTTACAACGATCGTGAAATACACTTTCATATTTTGTCCATTTTATATTGTAGATGTTTTTTCTGTATAGTTAGTCAAATTTCGAATAGTTTGATTTTGACCATAAGCTATATGCATCATATTTTGAGAGGAAAATGCTTATTTCTGGTAGTGAGTATACCTGGTCGCCTGGACCGTTCCTGGCTGGTAGGGAGCCAGAGTTGTGTTCAGGAGCCGCCAGGGAAGCCGGCAGGCGTTAGTGTTGTTTTGTTGATGCTCCCGGTTTTTAAACTTCATTTTAAATGCACTTTTAAAATGTTGAAATTTTTTAATATAAAATTTAGTGGATACATCTCGAAATTCTACACGTTCACAAAGTGATTCCACAGAAAATCGATATTTTGAGTGTCATTTGTAAAAAAGACAAATTTTTCTGTAACAAAAAGTTGTGTACCAGACGTTTTGTTTATCTTTTTCACACAAGTCACAAAAAATGTCGTTTTTTCGCAAGACTTGATGTGCGCACGTAACATGTTGATACATAAGCGAGAAATTTTTTGTACGAATTTTTTGAACATTTCAAAATGTTTTTTCGATGGCAGGAGCATATGCTCCCATGTGCCGAATTGAATTTCCGTGTTTGATGTTTTGGCACATGGGAGCGTATGCTCCCTTTATATTGAAATACATGTTAGACACATTTTAAAATGTCAAAAAAATTAAAACAAAAATTTCGCACGTATATCTTCATGTGCTACGCGCTCACAAAGTCGTTTCATGAAAAATCGACATGTCATGTGACGTGTGTAAAAAAGACAAAATTCGGTGCTGAAACAAAGACTTGTCACAAGATAAATTTTCTCTTTTTCGTTTAGACTACAAAAAATATCATTTTTTCGTGAAACTTGACGAATACACATATATTATGAAGATGTACATGTAAATTTTTTTGTCAAAAATTTTTAACACTTGAAAATATGTTTTTATGATAGAGGGATCATACGCACCCGGGAGCCGAATTGAGTTTCTGGGGAAGTGGTGTTTTGGAACATGGGTGCGTATGCTCCCTATATTTTGAAATGCATCTTATGTACATTTTAAATTTTAAAAAAATTGAAACAAAAAATTTGTACGTACATATTCACGTGCTACACGCTCAGAAAGTCGTTTCATAAAAATTCGACTTATCATGTGACGTGTGTAAAAAAGATAAAATTCAGTGCTAAAAATAATGCTTTTCATAAGATAAAGTTTCTCCTTTTTACATAGACCACAAAAAATATTGGTTTTTCGTGAAACTTAGCGAATGCACATACATTATGAAGATGTACATGTAGAATTTTTTATCCAATTTTTTTGACATTTTGAAATATGTTTTTTTTGGTAGAGGGAGCATACGCACCCGGGAGACGAATTGAATTTCCGAATATGCTCCCATGTGCCGAATTGAATTTCCGTGTTTTGTTGAGCTTCCTATCCGAACGGAACGAAAATATCCGCGCCACTCCATGAAAGCCCCACCGTCCAAGTGACACTGCCTGCCTTGGCTTTGGCTCTTCCACCTCCAATCCCCCATCTCCACCAGTCACCATGGGGATGGCCATGACCTCCTCCCCGCAACCACCACCTCCGCCGCGCCGCCGCCGCAGCCGCTTGCAGTCTGCAACCACCATCTCCGCCCCCAATGCCAACCCCAACCCCAACCCCAAGGCCAAGGTCATCCCCATCCTCTCCGACGTCGGCCGCTTCCAGTCCACCCCCGCCCCCAACGGCCGCCCCAACTCCACCCACAAGGGGGGCAAGGCCCTCCCGCTGCTCCTCGACGTCGGCAGCAACCCCTCCGCCATCGACTACTACTCCCGCGTCGCCTCCAACCTCGCCGGCGCCGGCCGCCTCGGCGACTTCCTCATCGCCGCCGAGGGCCTCCGCGCCGCCGCCGGGGACTCCGGGTTCGCCGCCCGCATCAACTGGCGCCTCCTCTCGCGCGGCGTCGACGCCGCGCTCCGCGACCACGGCCTCCCCCACGTGCTCGAGTTCCTCCGCGACGCCGACCGCATCGGCGTCCAGGCCGCCGTCATGCTCGACCCTGATGCGTCGGATGCCGTCGCGGCCGCATGCCGGCAGCTGCTGGACGAGCGCATCATGGTGGAGTTCGTGGAGGCCATCGAGGCGCTAGCTAGTAATGTCACCTCAAAACTTCCTCACGTTTTTCCTTTGTCATTCAGTTGCTGCGTCTAGCTTGGTGGTGCACCAGCAATCGCGAGCACTCACCAGTCATCAGCATTACTGTTAGGTTTCGCTCGAGACACATCGATCCAGTTAATTGCTAATAGGCTACCGATTTGCTACCTACCTGGTTTAATTAATTTACTGTAGTAAGTAATATGCACAATTGTGGCTCTTAATGTCTGTTGATTCTGTGTTTTATAGTCATATGTTACATGTAATTACAAGTTAGATACAAACTACGGATAGAGTGGCACTCACTGTTCTGCTGATTACTATTTCTAGTGCTTACCACTATTCACTGCAATTTTCTTGTTTATGTTTTTTCTGCGATCCAGACTCTGAAGTTATCGCTATTAAGAATTTTCTTTGTTATTTTTTAGGCTGTGGATTTTTTGTTAAAAACATTGTGGATCCAATGGATGTACTGAAAGTATTTGTCAGGAAGCGGGATCCAGATATGGCAATAAGGTGATCATACTTACTGTATCTCTCTTCATTCTTGTCTTAACTTTTGCCAGCTGCACTTTCTTTTTATATGTTAATACTAAAGTGTAAAAAACATTAATCAATTTGGAAAATACGTCGTGCACTAATCTGAAGCTTTCTTTTGGGATACATTAGGTTTTTATAGTCTTTTCACTCTTTTAGCTATCTTCATACCTGCCCATCCATTGTCTTTTGACATGTAGGTATGCACGTATCTTTCCACACTCCCAGCTTCTACTCTGCAATACTATGGAGGCTTTTGGGAAAAGAAAGGAATTGAAACATGCCCTAAAGGTCTTTAGAGCACTCAAGGACCAGTTGGGAGGTATCAATATGTTTGCATGCCGAAGTATCATCGATATATGCAGTCATTGTGGTTCTTCTGTGCAGGCTCGGATTATATTTGAGGTATGGGACTAGTGATCGCTGTTGAAATTTATACTTGCATAAGTAACAGCTGAAAAATTACAAGATCTAGGTGAATACATTCCAAAGTACCACAAACCCCAGGTGCTGTTAGTTTCATAGAGATTCATCAATTTAGAAATTCCTAAGCATGATTCAATAGCACACTCTCTTTAGAACTGTACTACTTAACTTAGGATGGTAATCAGAAAATTTTGTTGCACCTGTAAATTCTGAGCAAATCGCTCTCCCTTTATCTTTTCCGTGTGTGCACAAACATCAGATGTTCTTCAGAAGAATACCTTGAGTTGTGCCATAAAAATCACATGATACATAACACTTGCTGGTGTTCCTTTGTCCCATTTCATGATTGAGTTTTTCTCTCTCTATTTGTCCGTACCAAAAAAAGTGGAAATTGTTTGAAGGAAAAAAAATCTGCAAATTAACAGTATGCATCCAATAAAATACTGTGTTGTGCTCACCTTTTGTAAACATATGCTATACTTTAGATAGTCAAACTGAGCCTTCACTGGTATTTGTGACTCTTATGCAGGGGCTGCTTGCTGAGAAGATTACTCCAAATACCCATGTCTTTAACAGCCTTATGAATGCGAATGCCCACAGTTTGAGCTACAATTTTTCGGTCTACAAGCATATGCAAGTAATGCATCTTCTACCCTATTGTTGCTGTTCATAGGTAGGCTATTTAGCTTCAAGCGGTTGATTCCACATGATGTTAAATTTTCTGTCCATTCTCCTGCACGTCCACGTTTCTGGTGAAACTTCTCAGATGCTATTATATGCCCATTTTTTGGCTAGCATTTTTATTGCATGCCTGCTAGGTCCTTTTGCATTATGCTCACTAGAATGAGTGTGTATATTGTGCATTTGGCTCCACCTTTCATGTTTGCAACAATTGTACGCTTGCAACTACAAAGGTGTGAATTGACGATTTTCCATATAAATCTAGCTAATTGCCATCATGGTCATGCCACTGAAAAGAATTGAAATGAGTTTTTTACACCCACTATTGGCTCAAATTTCCAGTAGTCCACGTTATATTCCTTTTTTCTCTCTCTTCAAAATTGAAAAGGATGAGCTGTTTGCTTTCATCTGTGTCACTGTCTGCGTGTTCACCTGTGAGATTGCTGCAGTCCACCTCTTGCTCAGCTGTGCGGCCCATGGTACCATGGATGGCCTGATCCGCGTTTGCAGGGAGGGCTGGTAACGTCATGACTGATGTGGAGTGTGCTACGTGAGTACATCTGTCTGTACTGAACTTGCGCTAGAGTTCGGGCCACACTATCTCTGAGCAGAGGCTCATATGGAGCTGAGGTGGAAGGCAGTGGAAAGAGTAGGTGTGATGGAACTGAGCTCAGCGTAATTTGCCTCAAGCCATCATGGCAGGAAATTTCTTGGGCTCGCGTTGTCAATGCCGCTTTGTGGTCTGTGTCTCCACACTCACTAAAGCTAGGGACTCGCAGTCGCAGGTACCTCCAAGACCATCCCACCCGAGGTCATCCAAGATACGGCGCACACGCTAACCCGGTTGCACCACTTGCTTGATAAATACCTGAATCCTACAGATTTCCTTCTTTTGAATTTTCTTTGAAAGGGCTAAATCAGCATTTGTACTGGTCAACTCCGTTGTCTCTTGTTGGAGTAGCAACTGGCAAATAAACCCGATTTTCCACCTTTGCAGTGGCAAGTATGCAGTCAGCTTGAATCAAGTGTTAAACATGCAAAATCAGAAACCCTAGTGAAAAGTGTGTATTTATGATGGATTAAAACTAATGCAGGTTCATGTGCAGTAACCTTATGCTCTACATTATTTCACCTTTGCAGAAACTTGGTGTCCCTCCTGATTTGGCGTCATATAACATACTTCTGAAGACATGTTGCAATGCTAGAGAGTTCAACTTAGCACAAGAAATTTATGAGGAAATTAAGAAAAAGGAACGTGGCGGGGCTTTAAAGTTAGATGTTTTTACATATAGTACAATGATAAAGGTACGAGGTGCCTGCTGTTATTGTTGCGATTGTTGTGTCATGCCTTTTAATGCCTCCATAATTCTTTTTTCTCTTTAACTTTAGGTGTTTGCGGAGGCAAAGATGTGGAAGAAGGCTTCCAACATCAAAGATGATATGCGAGCAGTTGGTGTTCATCTTAACCTAGTCACGTGGTCATCATTAATCAATGCTTATGCAAATTCTGGTTTAGTTGATGGTGCCATAGAGATCCTTGAAGAAATGATAAGGGATGGCTGTCAACCTACTGCCCCATGCTTCAATATTATCCTTACTTCTTTGGTCAAGTCATGCCAATATGATAGAGCTTTCCGATTGTTCAATAGCTGGAGGGAATCTGGAATCAAAGTATCTTTATCTGTTGAGCAGAAAAAATGTCTTCCGGACAACTTCACATTCTGTGAAGAGCATCTGAGTAAAAACGGTGGTACTATCTTGGTTGTTCCATTTAGGCCAACAGTTACAACATATAACATTTTGATGATGGCATGTGGAACTAATGATGAACGTGCAAAATCCGTAATGAATGAGATGAGACGAAGCGGCCTTTGCCCCGACCGTATTAGCTGGTCCATTCTCATTGATATTTATGGGACGGCACAAAATAGGAATGGAGCTATCCAGGTTAGTACCAAAGCTTTAAGTTCATATTTTCAGTGCACACTGCATGCTAACCCTGATGTCTTGTTGTAGCAATAATGAACTAGATATTGATCTCTGCTCACTAAATGCTGTTACATTGTTTGCTCTGTTGTGTCCTCTTGTAGACTCGTTAACTAATAGATTTAAAATGTACCATCTGCAACTGCAAGGTCTTGATCTATCTATCGTATTATTAAAGCAATAGAAAAGGAATGGCAGAGATTACTTGCCTACAAGAAACGACCAAGATTGATTACTCGTATTTAGTTGCTTTTCCTGTCTTACGAATTATGATGGGTATATGCTGTTTAAAGTCCTTCACCGGAAACAGTCTGATTTAACTTCCAACTAAAGTCCTTCACCGGAAACAGCTGATACCATGGTAACAATCAATACTCATGTTTTCGAAAAACAAACTAAGTAAGAAAGAAGTTCCTACAATGGTAA
Organism: Lolium rigidum; assembly: GCF_022539505.1. Taxonomy (NCBI): domain Eukaryota; kingdom Viridiplantae; phylum Streptophyta; class Magnoliopsida; order Poales; family Poaceae; genus Lolium; species Lolium rigidum. The sequence continues at coordinate 125,402,345 of NC_061510.1, forward strand.
AAATCGTATCACAGTCATATAGAGGGGATCTACGCACCAAATGCAATAAAGCTGCCTCTCCAAAGAAGTATTGCATGTTTCTGGCTTTGCTGTCACAGAATGTTAGGGTCTGATATATTTAGTCAAGGGTCTACTTAAGAATGATGGGGATGTCTGCTTCGCCGTTCCCAGTGACAAGATGGTCAGGTAACGGGGGAGCAAAGTACATGAAGAGAAATATGTGTAGAAAGGCATGTACATTTTTTTCAACACAAGTATCAATGAAATAAATAGACATAGATGGATGAGGAGTGGAAGATGGAATATGGAGATTAGCAAGTGTCTATTGGTTTGCATGGCACCATAAAGACATAAATAACAATACTACAAATAAACAAATGAGCCGTTACAATAAGAGTGTCAGCATCTTTTACGTAAGGATGGAAAAAATTCTATCAAACTACAACGTTTCATCGAGAAATTTATTTTGCTACAACGGTATCATATTGTGGTTGGCATACCGAACTGGAGGCTAATATAACCGTATAACAGTTGATGCAAGGGAACCAATGACCGGCAGAGAAAGTGGGAAACCAAATATGACAACATCTAATAAATCCAGCTGTGCAGATGCGTGGGTCACCCAGCTAGTTAATTAGCCAATCCCAGTGTTTAGGTTTTCTGCAGTTCAGACAGCAAATAGTCCCTCCTTTATCTACAATCACAGTGCATATTATTTCACTTTGCAGTTATATAATACTCCCTCTGTTCCAAAAAAAAGCTTCCCAACTTTGTCTAAATACGGAGGTATATAGCGAAAAACCAGATCTGAACCCCAGCTCATATGCTCCTGATTGAATAAAAAAATTAAAAAAATAGCAAAAAAAAATCAAAAAAATCTGTAACTTTTGTACAATGAACAAGAACAAGTGTTCTAACTGCACGCCAAAAATCTCCGAGAAAATACATGCGTAGTGGTCTGTGCAAAAAAGACAAAATGCGGTGTTGTTTCGAACATCTAGATTTGTTGCTGACAGCACTCCGATTTGTCTTTTTTGCACAGACCACTACGTATATATTTTCACAGAGATTTTTGATGTGCTGTTAGAACATTTGTTCATGTTCGTTGTGCAAAAAATTCAGATTTTTTTGAATTTGTTTTCTATTTTTTTGATTTTTTTTACTCAATCAGGAGCATATGAGCTCGGGTTCAGAAACACCTCTCCCGGTATATAGACATGTTTTACCTATAGATACATCTGTATCTAGAAAAAGTTGAGAAGCTTTTTTTGGAACGGAGGGAGTACCGCATATCCCCCCTTCACTGTTGCAGAAGATTCTTTTTGTCATTGTATTTATGATTGCTCTCAGTATTACATTTGAATGCTTTCTAATGCACAATTTAGGCATACCTTGGAAAAGTCCCTTTGCAATAATATATGACAATTTACAAGTGTTATGCGGAGTACCATTTTTTTTGTCTGGACAAATAGAATGTGTTGCTTATTTTGACACTTTGTTACTTGCTAAATGTGGACCAATGTTATTTACTTTTTGGATACAGGCACTCAGAAGAATGCAGCGTGTTGGAATAAAACTTAATGTCTCTGCATATACTGTAGCTATTAAGGTTGGCCATTAGAACTCATATTTCAATTGGTTAAGATAAGAGACATCGCATCATGTTTGTTATAAGTTTATAATTGAAGTAAGCTTATGCGGTAATTTTCTCCAGGCATGTGTAGAAAGTAAGGACATGAAGATGGCGTTCCACTTGTTTGAAGAAATGAAAGCACAACAACTGAAGCCGAATATGGTGAGTCTCTCTTATGTATGGTACAAAGGCTTGGTGCTCTTTTTTTTGAGAGAACTTCGATGCTCTTTATTATTGAATTTACTGTTTTCAACCATAGCTTACTAAATGACTGGCAGCGTCTATGGACAAAGGTTCGCACACATACTTCTGTTTTTTGAACTGGAAACTGTAGGGGAGGTCCCAACAATACGTTTTTATACAAACACAGGAGGTGTATGTACAGGGGATCCCGAGAACAAATTGTTATTTCTTATCCAGAATAATCGGTGCTATTGTTGAGTCACTGAACTCTGCTGATGCATGTGTGATTTCCTTGCATTTAACTACTCCCTCCGATCCAAAATAAGTGTCGGTGACTTAGTACAAAATCTCCGACAGTTATTGTGGATCGGAGGGAGTAGTATTTCTTAAATTCTTGGTAGTATATTTTTCCTCAAATATTCGGGTATAATTGTTTCAGGTTATTTCCTAATATCAATTTTCTGTTGATGTTAGATAGTATCATCTGGCACATGGTTTATTTACTCTTTAATGAGTGTCCATTTTATAATTAGGTGTAATGGGTGTATGTACAGGGGTGGAGGGAGAATAATAAATTGTTAGTTCTTATCGAGAATAATAAGTGCTCTAGTTGAACCGTACTGAATTCTGCTGGTGCACGCATGATTTCCTTCCGTTTAACTAGTTCATGAATTCTGAGTGATATTTTTTCATGAACATCCAGGTTATAATTTTTTGGGGTTATTTCTTGAGGTCTTTTTTGTTGTTGTTAATGTTAGATAGTATCATATAGCTCATGGTTTGTCTACACTTTGATGAAAGTCCATTTTATTATTAAAGGATATTAAGATTTGATCTGTATGGACAACTATCTAGGATTGCATTGATTTGCAAGGTTGCATGAGTTACTGAGCTACAAGTTCATTTTCAGGTGACATACAGAACTCTCCTGACAGCACGTTGCAAATACGGATCATTACAAGAAATTCAGCAATGCTTGGCGATCTATCAGGAAATGAGAAGAGCAGGGTACGTGACTAGAAGTTCTTTGACATTCCTTTGGTTTTCTTCGTCCATTCATTTAGTTTGGCAATTTGTATGTATGTGTGGATGCTGCTACAATCCTGACCATGAGATGCGCCTTGAGATCCAAGTACATTTTCTCAACCTATTGCAATAAAGGTAGGCAATAGGATGAGAGAGTGTGCACATCTCAAGTCACATTTCATGGTGGAGATAGAAAGGGCACGGACCCATATAAGCACAAAATCCACTCTTCATATGCAAAAATATGTGAAGTACAAGTTTGTTCAAGCTAAAAGGGTATAAACATATGAACAAATATCAACTGGAAGCAATCATGCACTCATAGTTTGGTTCATAATGTATATCGTTCCACGGTAGGAGACATGCAGACTATGGATAGACTGATATTATCAAAACATAGGTTATTATTTTTATAGCAGGTTTTCTTTCTGTGTAAGTTTGTCTCTTGTTTTACCCGTGACAGATATCAAGCATATGACTATTATCTAAAGGAACTGATAGTGGAATGGAGTGAAGGTGTTTTGTCTTCCGGCAGTGGAAAACGAGATTTTTATCATTTAGATCTAAAAGATGAGAGAAATAAATCATTCAATATATTTCTTGAGAAAGTGGCAAGATTCTTGCAAAAGGATGTTGATCAAAACCAAACTGTTGATGTCCGTGGGCTTTCAAAGGTAAGAGAGTATCTGCCTAATAATATATCATCTACTGTTTTTCTGTTTTCGAGAATATAAGGAAGCGTTGCAAATCTTTGCATCAATATAAAATGGTATAATCGCAACCCACAGACGTTAGTCTGTTGAAACTCAACAGCCATCTTGCATCAAAGTGATACATGATTTTGCACTAGAACATGAACTCAAGTGTCATATTTTGGGTCCCGTTGCACCTCTATTACACAATCTATTCCAAGGCATCTACTCAACTATATGTTCCACAGGTTGAAGCTCGCATAGTTGTTCTCTCAACTCTCCGCAAGATCAAAGAGAAGTATCTTCTAGGTAACGTTCAGGACTGTAACGTTATCTGCAGATTCTATTAGAATCAATATGATGCATTACTAAGACAATACGGCCATTCTATTTTGTTTTGTTACTTTTGAGTAGGTACAGCAGTTCAGGATGATTTGGTCATCATCACCGGTCATGAGAAGACATCATACACTGATATTGAAGCGACTGCTATCGACGTCGAGCATGCTATAACTTCTGTTTTGACGGATGAATTGGGTCTTGAAGTTTTTATTGGGCCACAAAGCCATCCTCCTCTTTCATCAAAAGTCAGAGCTCCCCAACGGCCTAGGAGACCACAGGGAATGATAAAAATAACAGTCAACTCGCTGAATCATTGGCTTAAGAGGAAAGCTGCGAGGGATGTATAGTGACACCCTGGGGCATTTCTTTGGTCAATTTTATACCTGCAAGATGGATGGTGTACATACAGCAACAGGCTGATTTCAGAAGGAAAAGATTTGTTGGTGGCCAATGTAGTCTGATATGGTCCAGTATGATACATGAAAAATCACACGTTTCGTATTGTAAATGCATCTGCATCAATTGTCTCAACCGGGTAGCATCCCAGGTTAAAATTTTGAAGTGTCTAGATAATTGTTGTAATCACCAATGTTCCACAGAAAATGATAAACATTCTGACAGAGTACAATAAAGAACACACTAGCTTTTGTTGGCTTCCAAGCAACTCTGATACTGGTTGAAGTATTGACTCTGTTGTACATCTTTTCTCAATTAGATTTAATCTTTCTGGTGATATGGCCTTCAGATCCAATTTCAGAGATCCGGACAATTGCTTCTAAATACAGGTCTCACAAGTCGATCACAAATTCTACTCTAAGCAGAAGGGGAAAAATACAACACATATGTTTTTTCAAATGTATAAGTTGGTACAAAGGAATTGCCACATGTGGTGTAACATATTTCCTCACCATTTCAAATTGCTCCTTGAAGCTTCGGACTGGGGCGCTATTCCTCCCTATGAGAATATCATCATCTGTAACAGGAAAAAAGTGAACATTCTGGGGCTTAGTCTCAGTCGATTAGGCATGGGAAGGGTGCTCTTATATAGACTAAATTCTAATTCTCAGTCAGAGATAATAACACTTAAACTGCTTAAGGGTTAAATACTTGGTAAAATGCACCACGACCAGGAATGCAACGGATCACTCAACAGATTATTGTTAGAAACAAAATGCACCTAACCTAATAAACAAAACAATAGGAAGGTAGAGCAACAGGATAATGTATTCACCTGCCACCAGAAGAGATCTCAAATCCAGTCCTCCTGCTGCAGCTTGAGAGGCAGATATACCTCAGTCAGGTACTGGAACCCAAACGAGCTCAGAGCCTGAATCTCAGCCTTCTGTTTTGTTCGTAACATGGTCTCCAACTCCCTCACCCAGCTTTCATTCTGCTTCACAAAGTCCTCCTCCAGCATCTCTTTGCCCACCTTGATATCGTGATCAGTCATGGGAAGTCGGCACTGCTCCGGCACCCTGTACTTGTCCAGGTCGCTTGGCCGAACGCCGAGCCACTTGATATCCGGCGTAGTCAGATTGGCACTGTCATACGACATGTTCTTGGACCCGCACATATACACTGATAAGATCTTCAGCCCATAAGGATCAGAGTCCACCATTGCAAGCACCGGCAGCTTCAACTCCACCTTGAGCCGTCGCAAGAACAACCTGGTGGCAACATCCGGCTGCCCCTTCGCCGTAAGAATGATGCAAGGGAAACGGTTGTAGAACCGGTCCTCGGCGAGGCGCATGAACGCAGCATCCTTCTCCACTAGCAGGATGAACAGAGCGTCGCTCTCGATGCCCGACACCCTGTCGATGTTGGGCGGGATGGCCTTACCCCCGACACCCATTCGCGTGCAGTCGATCCGGTCGCCGTCGTCGTGGAAGATGAGGCGGCCAACGACGACACCCTTCTCGGAGGCGACGACGTGGAGCGAGGAGCGGGTGCACCCGAGCATGCAGGAGACGTCGTCGAGGACGGCGTCAGACTGGGACTGGTCCTCGAAGAGCTTGACGTCGGTGTAGAAGAGATCTCGCTTGGTGACGTGGATCCCCCTGCGCAGGACGGCGTGGACGAGGGAGAGGACGCGCGCGGTGACGGTGGCCTTGCGCGCGGTGACGACGTTGGCGAAGGGCCTGGCCGCCTCGCGGCGGAGGAGCACGATGCGGTCGAGGTCCGGGAGGTAGACCTGGTTGGTGGAGGTGCGGGAGGGGACGGAGAAGGAGAAGCCGCGGCCGGACAGGATGCTGCGCGCGACGGAGAGGACGAGGCGGTTGATGCGGGAGGTGACGGAGTTGATGTCCTGGTCGGCCACCACGATGTAAGAGGAGGAGGCGGAGGCCGGGTCGTCGTCGGCGAGGGCTTTGGCCCCGGCGGAGGACGCGGCCGCGGGCTTGGGTTTTGCGGACGCGGAGGCGAGGGCGCGGAGGGAGGCGAGGATGGAGTCGTCGGGGCGGAGCTTCGAGCGGAGGGATTGGGCGTAGGACGCGGCCGCCGAGGCGCCGCGCGGTTTCTTCGAGGTCGAACCACCCGCGGCGGCGCCTGGCCCGGCGCGGCGCTTTCTCTCCGACATGGGGACAGATTCGGGGGCAGAAGTGGGGGGAGATGCGGCGGGGACGGCGGCGGCGGGATTCGAACTCGAGTGTGGCGGCGGATTTGGTTGGGGGAAGGGACGGACGGAGGAGCCACTGACTGTGAGCGACTCCAAGGTCCACGCATACCCAGCACGGCACGTGGCTAAACGGGCCCGTGCCGGCCCGCGGCACGCCTGTGCCGTGCCAGGGCCGCAGCCTCAAGCACGCGGGCTAGCCCGGCACGGCCCGTTAAGGCGGAGGCACGCGAAGAGAAAATTTGCCCGTTGGCATTTTTGGGCTGACGTGGCTTAGGGTTTGGGGTCTTTTTTGGTCCTTTTTAGTGTAGGTTTCGAATTTTTATCCGTTGGAGGGGTATTTTTGGTCCAAATTTGATCATTTTTTCAGTATAAAAAGGGCAGCATACCTCTCTCAATTTCCACACTCAAACATCCCTCTCATTTCCACACTCAAAGCCTCAAACATGGATGATCCAAACCGTTTTCTCTTCCCCATGGATACATTCGGGGTTGAAACCCCATGTTCTCCCTTCCTCAACAACGACTATGACACACCTTCATACACACCATCCGAAAATACTTCATCCAATTCCGCCGGCACTTCCAGCACCCTAGGCCCCAAAAGGCGGAAAAAACCTCGGTGATCTGGGAGCACTATGAGGAAGAAGAATTCGTGGATGGCGATGGTACCACGAAGATGAGGGCGAAGTGCCTCCATCCGGGGTGCACTAGCAAATTTTCTCTGCAGAAGGGCGGAGGAAACGACCACATGACGAGGCACATGAAGACCCACGTCAAGAAGGATGAACAAAGCGCCGCGATCCAGAGCAGGGTCAAGTTCAACCCCGACGGCTCGAAAGGTATTTCCGTCTATGATCAAGAGCGCCAAAAAGAAGCTCTAGCATGTTTAATTGCTTCAAATGATTTACCATTAAGTTTTGGTGAGTCTCCGGCTTTTACCGAATATATTAAAACTTCTCATACCCCTGATTTTCAAGCGGTGTCTAGACAAACTACTAGTCGTAATATGAAAACGATTGCTAAAGCGGGTTTATTAGCCATAAAAGAAGAGCTAGGCTCAGCAACTTTTTCAGTCTCTATAACATCTAATATCTGGAGTGGTCGGGCTAAGCAAGATTATATTTTTGTGGTTGCGCATTATGTTAACAGTAATTGGGAACTGCAAAAAAGAGTTATAGGATATGAATTAATTGACGTAGCACGTACTGGTGAGAACATTGCTGAAGCTATATGTAAAGTTGTTGATCCATTCGATCTTACAGAAAAGATATTTGCGGTAACTTTGGATAATGCTTCATCAAATACTAGTGCAATGCAAATGCTCACTCCTTTATTTGAGGTGTATGCATCAATTTTTTTACTCCACCAGCGATGTGCTTGTCATATAATTAATCTTATTGCTAAAACTGCTTTGAAGAATCTAGAACCACACATTGATAAATTGCGCAGAGCAATGGGATGGTTGAATGCTTCTAATCCACGTCTTGCTAATTACGGTAGGTATTGCGCGCTTATAAATGAACCTTGCCATAGTTTTCATCAAGATATGTCTGTTAGATGGAACTCAACATATTTGATGCTTAACTCACTAATCAGGGATAAAGTTCCATTCACTGCATTTATTAATCAACACTGCCCATACAAAGACCAGTCCGGTGGGGATTATCTCTCCGCCGATACATGCCACATTGCTGAATCAATGATTCAATTTTTGGAGACTTTTTATGATTAAACTGTTGCTTTCTCCGGGGATTATTATCCCACATCACCTATGATTGTGCACAATATTCTTGAAATTGCCCAACACCTCAAAGAATATGAAAATGATCCTGTTTTACTTGAAGCTGTTGGAAAAATGAAACTTAAATATTTGAAATATTGGAGTGGGCTCGCATTGCCTCGGCGCAACTAGGTTCCCATCCATCGCAGATTTGGAGAAGGAAAAAGTCTATTCTAAACCCTGAATCCATAGAGGTTCGGTAAAATGAACCCTCAAATCCAAATCCCTGTCGTTTGTACCTCGAACTTAGAAATCCCGGTCTAAATTAAACCCTAGAGTTGTTTGGTGCACCGGGAAATCAATTACGCAATTTCTATTCTGCTGTCGACTTCGTTTCGGGCTTCCAGCGAGGTTAGACCGCGCGTCCGAGCGATCCAGATCCAACGGCTCACATCAAAGCTCCCATCCCGCAACCTATTTCACGTGTACGTTTTACTATGTGCGCGTAGCAAGGAGCTGTGCTCCCACCACTAAATTTGGCTTTCCTTGTAAAAGAAAAACGATTAGCGGCGACTTCATCTTCCCCAGTTCCCTGGAGCGCAGAGTGGCGAGGGCGGAAGGGATGAATCCAGTCCGGTGCGATGTCCTCCGCCGCCCCCGTTCCTTCAGGCCGCCCTGTTCCTCTCCGACCTGCATCGCCATCTCCGCCTCCTCGGCGCGCAGCTCAGGCGCGACAGAAGCGCAGCCCGCGAGTGAGAGCGCCTGGCGGCCGGGGGGCTGCACACGCCCGGTATGGAGGAAGACCTCATCTCGGAGGACCTCGCGGACTACGAGGGGGAATAGACGCAGTTGCCGTTGTTCCACAAGATCCTGCTGACTTCGCTGTCACGGGCGCCGAGCTGGCTGAGTGGCATCTCGCGTCCGCGCGGCGAGAGGTGCACCGCACCGTCCGGGGAGCTTGACCTGGACTACCCCGAGTCCGCGACCACAACAGCTGTGTTGCCTGAGGTATGTACCTGAGGTCATATGCATTATTTCTTCGGGCTTAGTTTACCCATCAGAGTGCTCATTTAGTTGAGAAATTTCTGATGTAACAACAGTAGATGGAACATGTTTACTTTTCTAGATGTAACACAAGTGGATGAAATATGTTTATTTTTTCTAGATGTAACACAAGAATCATATGTAAGACGAACCTATTTGTTTTTCTGTATGTGACACAAAAAGCATGATGTAACACGGTGGAGCATGTTTATTTTTTATAGATGTAATGAATCGTGATGTAACACGGAAAAGCTGAGATCGCATCTCGTTCCACTTCGCGCCGGAGGAGATAGAACCACCATGTTCCCCATTTTCATCTTGTGCCTCATGAGGAGGAAGGCGCACCGAGTGGAGAGGGGCTCCGCGCTGTCGGTGAATTCTACGTCCTCTGCTATCCATTGTACGTGAAATACCACCGACGCCATGCCGCATCACGACGTACCTCCATGGCGATGGCGGCAAGCAACATCCCCGGAGGAACTACCTTCCGTCGGCGCTTCGTCCAAGAAGTGGAAAAAGGTACATTCCTTTCTCCCTCTTGCCGCATGGAATCAGCTGGCAACTTTCACAAGAGTTCCTCTTGGACGATACCATAGTGCTTCGGTTATTCCATCTCTCCCTCTTGGACGAAGTAGTCAGAAATCTGAACGTGTGCTTACCACAGCTATGTGCTAACTGCTCCGTTTGAGTGTAGTCTGAATTCTGATCTGCAGATGTTTCATTTGTGTATTAAATGGGAGATTCTAGGCTTTGATATGCAAATGTATGTAACTACAAAGATTTAAAAAAGGGAACATTAGTGTTTCCTTAAGAGGTAACAGAAACATGGTGTAATCTAAATCTATCACATTTCCATGACCTGTGATGTTATTGCTACCTATCTAGATGATCACATCTACTACCTACAATTGCGTGGGCTGACCTGAGATGTAGCTTCTTCGTTCGGGGTGCAGCGCCAAGATGTAGCTTTGTGGTGGGGGACAGTGGCAAGATGTAGCTTTTTTTTTTGCCCGGGGCAGTATGATGTAGCTTTTTTGGCCGGGTGTGGCTAGGAAATGTAGTATATATGTAGCTTTTTTTTTGGCCGAGTGCGGCCTCGAGATGTAGCCATTTCGATCGGGGGTGGCAAGATACAACTTATTTAGCCGAGTGCGGCCGCGAGATGTAGCCATTTCGGTCGGGGGTGGCAAGATGTGTCTTTTTTGGCTGAGTGTGGCGGTGAGCTGTAGCCATTTCGGTCGGTTGCCACATCCGGATTTAGCTATTTCAGTCGGGTGAGCCGAGATGTAACTATTTTGGCTGCGCAAGGCTGAGATGTAGCTTTTTCGGTCTAGTGCTGTGGCAAGATGAAGCCTTTTCGAAGGGCGCGGCGGCGAGATGTAGCCTTTTCGATCGGGGGAGACGGCGAGCTGTCGCTTTTTTGGTCGGGTGCGGTGACGAGATGTAGCTTTTTTGCTCGGGAGTGGCAAGACATAGCTTTTTTGGTCGAGCAAGATGCAACTTTTTTGGCCAATTGTGGCGGCGCGATGTAGCCATTTCAGTCGGGGGCGGCAAGATTTAGCCTTTTTCGGTCGAGTGCCACGACGGGATGTAGCTAGTTGGTCGGGCGGGGCTAGATGTAACTATTTCATCTAGGCAAGGCGAGATGTAGCTTTTTGGCTCGGGTGTGGGGGAAAGATGTAGCCTTTTCGATCGGGGGCGGCGGCGAGATGTAGCTTGATGTAGCTTTTTCGATCGAAGGCGGTAAAATGCAGCTTTTTTGGGGGGGGTGTGGTGGCGAAATGTAGCTTTTTGGTCGGGGTGGCAACATGTAGCTTTTTCGGTCGGGTGCAGCGGTGAAATGTAGCCTTTTCGGCTGAACGAGGTGAGATGTAACTATTTCGGTCGAGTGCGGCAAGCCATTGCTTTTTTGATCGGGTGCGGTGGCGACGGGTGAGGCGAGATGTAGCTTCTTCGGTCGCCACGTTGTGGTTCATGATCGTGATTTAACAGAAATCCATGAGTTTTTTTTATTCTCTAGATGTAACAGAAATTCATGACTTTTCTTTTTTTTTGTTCTCTTGGTGTAATTAGGTAGCAAATCGTTCACTGGTAGATCTTGATTTGAATGTACTGTACCTTATTCTGGGTCTTCATGGCGGATGGAGCAAAGATTTGGATGTAATTTTATTTAGGAGTAGATGATTTTTCAGGCCACGGGTTTGCTGCGAAATGAGACCAGATAAAAGATCTGACTGGTGTTAAAAGTGGCTCGGTGTGCGTCGGCTTTCGGGGCTAGTACGTGGTCCTCACATAGCGCGTGGCACATGCTCTGGCAGTTACTACTTTTGGAAGGCAGCGATGCAGCGTGGTCCACCGATAGGCTATTCTAGGAAAGATATTATTTGGTCCGAGCGACCTCGCTGTAAGCAAGATTCGAGGTTGACCTCGGTGTAGCATTGCCCAATCAATTATCCCGACCAGGATTGCTGGCTACTCTCACTGATAGTTGGACCCATGTGTCATGTTCATCTTCTTCCCCAATTTCTTTCTCGTATTCAGTTCCGAAGGAAATAGAGCGAGGCCACCGTGGTGGACGCATGCGAGTCGGCCGCGCACACACGCACTGCAGTGACGCACACACGGCTGGATGCATCCGAGCTAGCACGAGCGTGCCTGTGCAGGAGGTTGACGGGCGCGAGCGCGCAGACACGGCTGGACAAATCCAATCTGTAAGCAAATAAGAAGTGTGGCTCCCTCTATAACTCTGTATGCATGAACAAGTCTGTACATGTTTTTCTCTCTCCGGAGTGCTTGTGATATTGTATGCTCTTGCTCGCGGTTTCGCTTAATTCGGGACGATTTCCTGTAAAATTGCTAATCGAAGCGCAGGGGTGTGGCTCCTTTTGTCCGTTGAGTCGAGGCGCAGCTCCGACGCTCGTGCATGTGTGTCTGGAGTGGTCATTCGTCCGTCTATTGGCGGTAGCACATGGCCCTATGCAACTCCGGCGACCACTAGAACGACAGCGAGCGGCAGCCGTGGACGGGGAGGATCTGGAAGACAACGACGGTTGCCTGCAACCCGATTCGATTCATTCTGCTAGGCGAACGAGGACGACAAGGAGGAGCTCGTGGCGGTCTCGGATTTGTCCACGATGCCCTGGAACGGCGACGAGACGTGCCGGTGGCGAGCAGCACTTCGGCTGCTTGGGGAAGGAGGATAGTTGGGATAAGAGGGAGATATATGACATGTGGGCCAGTAAAGTCAATGAGAACAGTAGTTTTGGATTTTAATTTTTCCCCTAAAATCAGCTCCAGGGTTTGATTTAGATCGGGATTTATAAGTTCAGGGTACAAACGACCGGGATTTGAAGTTGAGGGCTCATTTCACCAAATCTCTATAAAATCAAGGTTTAAAATAGACTTTTTCCTTTGAAGAAGGATGTTCTAGTGCACGGACTAGTAAGAAGGACGCCGATGGGGATCGATTTTCGATTAGCCTATTCCGCACGCGCAGCCACCGCCTCAGCCCTAGCCGCCTCCAGTTCATCCTCCTTCATAGATCGGTTCCCTCTCCTTCGGTCGGCTTCGTCAGCGTCGGGAGGAGTAGGTAACCCGATCTATGTGTGGAGTTTTTAATAAAAGTATTATTTTCATTAGATTGTGTTAGAATTTTGGTAGTCGTCTTCTTGTTGGTTTCTCCGCAATGAAGATGACATCGTCTGCAATAAGTAATCTTCGGCATTTCGTTCGACGACGAGATCTTCTTCCCGGCGTCAATGGTGGTGTTGAACGATTACAATTTTCTAGGTATGGGTCTTCAGATCTTGCTTCGCCATATCGATTTTGGATCTTTTGTCGTTGTTGCCGCGAGGAGGATTATCCTCGCAGTTTTTGTCCCGTCTGCTACGTTCTCGACAATGGTGATTCGTACTCTTGACTCTCCATCGACGACGACAGAGCTAGTCGGTTGTTATTCCCTGACATACTGGTGTTGGTACTCTTGCCGATGTTGAATGACTGCTTTAATGGTTGCGTGCGTGCACGCAGCCTTGGCGTTACGGCTAAAAAATTAAGGGAGAACTTTCGTCGATATTTACAGGTCTATGGTTCGTTATCTATTATTGGTTACCTCCAGAAGAGTACAAGATTGTGTTTCGGAAGAAGAAAGAATTTGAAGATCTCAAAGATTTGTTACTATCTTTTAGACTTTATTTTGTAATCGTTCGAATCAATTCATGTATCCCTACCATGTACTATTTGTTACTATGAATATATGTGGTATTGATTGTCAAAAATAAAAGGACGCTGATGGGGCCACCACAAACATATGGACTGATAATTTGGTTGCCTAGAGACCATATGCTTCGGCCTCTGATTTATTTATCTTTACTATTAAGATGAAACCTATATTACCCCTCTAATTGAAATAATTTACATTGCTATGCCCCCGCCATGTAAACTTTAGTACCGATACGTTTTTCTTTTCTCTTGCCAAACAGAGCCCACGTCTGCCGCTTTCACCAACCATCGTCCATGGCAGACGGGAGCCGGACCGCGAGATGCGGAAGTTTCGCATGAGCAGCTCCGCAAGGGCAGCCTGAGATAACCCGCTAACCTAAACCCTAATCCCGACGACCACGCAGCCCACGACGCGCCCGCTGAGACGGCGGCTGCGGACTAGCCCTAGGCCGCGCTTAAACTCGCCGGGGTGCGGTGGCCAGAAAACTTCCTGGGAGCAGCCGAGGCGCGGTGTCCGTCCTGGTCCTCGGCGGAGGTCGGGTGAGGTACAGAGCGGAGCAGGGACGCGTCGACCGGATATCCGTCGTACCGTCTCACCAGGTCGCGTCGCGGCCGCCGACAATGCCGCCTGGACTGCGCGCTGGTGCTGTTGGCTTCTCCGGAGTGTAGGAAGCAGCTCCGGGTATATCTGGCCATGGGCAGCCCGGCCCGGCCCGAGCCCGGCCCGAAAAACTCGGGCTTGGGCCAGAAATGTTGGCCCGACTGCCGGGCCGGGCCGGGCCTGGGTAGCCCGAAAACTCACTTTAACACTACGGCCCGGCCCGCGGCCCGATGGCCCGACGGGCTTGGTGGGAATTTGGTCGGGCCAGGCCGGGCTTGGGCCGGATTATTTTGCGTCGGGCCTACCTCGGGCCGGCTCGAGGCCCGGCCCGGCCCGACACATGCCCAGGTGAGACAATTCCTTCGTTCACTTTTTTTGTTCGATTACAAATGTCAGAGCCAAATCGAGCTGTTGTATGGGTAAAAAGATTGTTGTTGTATGGTTGCTCTTGAGGGAGCGAACCCTAGCGCTCTCCGCCGCCGGCCCCCCTCCATCCTCCCCTCCTCCTCGTCGCCCCCAGAGGCGCCGGCGTCAAAGCACGCGGCGTCGGTGAAGGGGGCGGCGGGGATCTTGGCCCTCGCTCCTCCCGCGGCGACTAGGTGGAGGACCGCCGCGCGAGGTTCACCATGGTCGTGGCCGCTGCTCGGTGGGCTCTCCCGCCGGCGGCCGCCTCGGTGGGGGCTCCGGGAGCCGGGCGGCGGCCCCGGGCGGGTGTGGACGGCGTCGGCCCCGCGGCGGGCGGCGGCCGTGGTTGCGTGCTGGCCGTCGTTCTCGGCCGCGCGGGCGGCGAGGCGACGGAGGTTGAGGGTCGCGGCACCGGTCCGCGCCGTCGGCCCGGTTGCCGAGCCGAAGATGAAGCCTCCTCTTCCTCGTTTTGTTCTTCCCCGCCGGATCTGGAGCTCGGTGGTTCCGGCCGCCGAATTTAGGTGTTGGGCAGAGGGTGGTGTTGGCTGGTGGTACCGGGGGAAACCTTTGGGCAACCACGACGAGGACGACGCCGCCGGCGCCGCGCTCCTTCTTGAAGGCCTCGTCGAGGTACCACTCTCACTACCCTCCTCTGCGTGGGCGAAAGACTGGTGTTTTCCTTGCGGACGGCGGCGGCGTTGCGACGTCGGTCCCCTTCCTGAAGGCGCCGTCTTGGGAACTGCAGAGGTGGGTGAACACCGGCGGTTTGAGGTGGCCGTGGCGACTCGCTCTGTTCGGCGAAGCTTTTTCCCTGTGTTGTCTGGCATGTGCCGGGTTTGATGCTCTGCTTCTCCATTGCCCCTGCTTGCCGGTTGGACGCCCTCGAGCCTGGGTGGAAGGGGAAAGGGTTCCCCTTCACGGCAGTAGCGACGCTGGGTTGGCGAGCGGCCATGCCTTGGTGGTCCTGTTCATCCGTGGGGGTTGGCTGTGCCCTCTTCCGTCGTTTCTTCTTCGCTGCGTCTTCTTCCTGCAGCTCCGGTCTGATGTGGTGGTTGCTCCGGCGTTGGTGGTGGTCTCGGTGAAGTTCCCTCCCGTCTCTGATGGCGTTCCCTTTGGCGGTCTAGCTCCCTCTATTTCGATGTGTTCTTGGGGGAACTCCTTCGCCTCCCGACGGTACAGTGCCCTTCGATCCAGGGCAAGGGACAAGGGGTCTCTTTCCGGAGGTGGAGACGGTGGAGGCTGGATCTAGTTTTGCCTAGTGGGTGCGGTCGACGACACGGTCCGGTGGCCTCCCCAAGCTCTCGCTGCCTTCCTGGTGCTCTCCTCGATGTCTAGCTGTGGTGTAGGCGTTCCAAGTGGTGTTCTTGTTTCGATCTTTAGTTTGCTTGTGTTGCCTGTTCCTGTGAGTTGTTTGTAAGCATGTTTGTATCTGCCGTTGGTGACTTTATTAATTTAAAGCTGGGCTAAGGCCTTATGTTTAAAAAAGTGGTCGTTGATCCACGAGCAACGCATATGTACACAGGAAGTCCAAAACTGTTTTTGTCTGATGCCAGCAAGTAACCGTAGGTGGAGGGCAGAGCAAAAATGACCATATTCTGGTTTCACGCAGCCATTGGGCATGTGGTTCAAAAATTGGACCTGCCTCATGCACTTCAGGCGTCACATATATGAGTATGTTATTGCCATACCTTATATTTCAGCAGGTTATAATTCACACAACCAATTTAAGCTGAATACCAAATGTAAATGTCTACCTCTTGAAAAATAGGATGCGATGTCTTTCTACATTGTTTTTCGTTTTTTTAGTTTACCTCATATTGATTGGATTGTACTCCTCTAAGATGTTTTGGACACTTCATAGTAAACTAGATATACACCATAGCGAGTCAATCTACCTACTAAAACTAGACTAGATACATACCAAGATAGATACATCTACTAAAAAAATAAAATATCTTATATTAATGAATGGAGGGAGAAACTACTAAATGTTGATTGATCAGCGGGTTTCTCTATTTACTGTTTCATCTTTGCAGTGATCGGCTAAATATTTACATACTTCCAGCCTAGAAGGCCTCACAGAAGGATGAACAAAAAGAACGACAAAGGTTATCACCGGTTCACACAATTTGGTTGCTTCTCAATAGAAGGTTCTTGCTTCAAAACTATGTTGGTGCATTTTTCTGAATATGCAGAATGAAAAATTGTAAAATTTCAGTTTTATCAATTCAAAGCTATTTCATTTCATCCTATCATTTTTAAAAGTGCCGTGCGTGCAAGTATAAGATGTATAAAGTTGAAGGATATACGACATCTGATCGAAGTTAATTTCAATAGTAGTGGTATGGTAGTTCGAACTCTATCATTCTATCTGAAAGTTTATGGTAGTTGACTGAAAGTGCGGGAAGCAATATAAGGTAATATGTTTGAATCTGCAATGTTGAATTGAATTTTAGATTATCCATGGATATGACTAAGCAAGTTTATTGTGGATGACTTGGACAAACGAAAATTGAAGGTAATCGTCTTGGTTTGTTTCTATAATACACTTTTATCCCAGGCTTGGAAGAGTGAATTGACTTGGTTTATTTAGATGTCCTGCAGGCGTTAAAATCAGAGAAGAACAATTTACTAAAAGAATCAGAGGAATACAATAAGGTTTTGAAAGATGACAATGTGGTATGCATGTGGTTACAAGAGATAAACTGCCTTGTCTATGTGATTATGAAAATCATTGCTTGTTGTTTCTAAACATAGCAACAAAATGTTTAGAATAATAGGACCAGACAGAGATTTTGTACTTTTTTGCTTCCTGGAAATATTGCTCCTTGACCCAATTTCTTGCTTGAGAATGAATACATCCACCGGTCATCATTGTTTTACTTGTGTGATAAGAAACAATTGTACTGTATCTACTAATTTTCACCGTTTTTTTTTTCCTTTGTTGGACTATAGATTTGTTATGGCTTCTGTGTAGGCTTTCAATATTTCGCATATTTCCCTCTCCTGAATGTAAAGAGAAAGAAGAGGAGTTTTTGGCATGTAAAGAGAAATATTTGTGATTGATTTTATTTTTGCCCACGCTGAATAATCAAGTACGCCTCCTGTGCAATCAGATTATGTGCTTCATTTAGAAAACATGCAAAATCCTTATGTGAGTTCATTGGTCATCATTTTGGCTCGTAGATTTTTTTTTCAATAGCTAATATGACAACTAAACACTCCCAAATTGTTATCAATTCCAAGATACCTAATTCTCCGCTAGCAAGGAGAGGTGGTGGCTTCATGTGCCGTGTGTCACCAAGCTCGGGCTCATAGAGTTAGCGCTGAGACTTGCAATAGAAGCGTGACTGCATGGACCAGATCCCCAAGGCCGGCCATCAACGATATCATTCTCGCAACGATAAAGATTCCCGAGTCTTACACGTAGATAATTCCAAAGGTAACCTCGAACCACTGGCTCTGATTTTTTCTTATCAGATTGTGATTCCTCTGCAGAAGCTATTGGTTCTGACTTTTGAATGTACAATGGGCATGCAAGCGTGGGTGGTGCGATATTACATGTCATTCCGATACAAGTTCCTAGCGGAGTACCTGCTAGATTTCCAGGAGATAGTGTTAGAGGACGAGGCCTTGGAGTCCCGCGGAGTGCCCTCATGGACCTGATGGAGTCGGACAAGAGCATGATGTTGGCGATCAGGGCCGATAAAGTTATGCTCTGCCTCAAGCAACGATTTCTAGGAATGCCCGCCTTTCTCGGGCGCCATCGACAAAAATCTTTACTGCAAGAAAGTCAAATTCTCATCCCAAACTTCGGAATCAAACATAGCACGCATATTCATGTAAGGATGTGGAAAGCTGTTTAATTACTGTACAATGAAACTGAATTTACCACTTAGTTTGTTGTTTCTACTTTATGAACTTGGGGCTTCGCTAAAATAGGAATATATCTTAATCATGTTTTATAACATGAGTTTTTTTTTGCATGTAAAGAGAAATATTTGTGATTGATTTTCTTTCTTCAAGTATGCCTTCTGTGCACTCAGATTATGTGCTTCATTTAGAAAACATGCAAAACTCTTATGCGTCTTTTAATTTCTTCCTTATAAATTTTGTTCCACCAGCTGGATAAGTCTTTTGAGCCATGGCAAAGCACGGGCATTCAACTAGTTTGTCTAACTAGAAAAATCGGCGGTGCAGGCTAGTCGGCTAGGCCATTGGCTATCTAACATATGTACGCCTCAACCACCATCCATAAAAAAATGAAACAGTGTCTAGGAGGAACTAGAACACTATTGATATAGTAGAAGCGGGACTTGGCGTGACAATTCCAAAATTCGTCCCTGACAGGGATCGAACTCTGGTCGTTAGGGTGCGCCACTGCGACCCTAACCACTGGGCTAAGCCCACGTCGTCCAACCACCATCCATAGGGAGGAAGACCACGGATAAACTGGCTTGTCACTAATGCAAAAAATAAATAGGGGAGATTATCGTGCCTGCTTAGTTAATTGCAAGGTCAGGTCATAAGGACAGGGAGACCTCTACTTTGTGGGTATATGTATCCCACTTTGAGATATCCCTCATCAATAATTTACAACGGGGATCGATCATCGTCCTTTTGGGTTATCTTAAGAGATGATTCCATTGCTTAGTGATTTAATTAGTGTTGCCTTATTGTGTAGTGCCGTATATTCTTCTTCTTTTCTTGTCAGTCAAGTGCACTTTTAACAATAAAAATGTTAAATAAAAAGGAATTTCTATTTTCTTTGGCAGCACAATTTTATTTTTAATCTCCACCATAGTGTACTCACCTTTGGTCTTAATTATAATTACCACACCCAAGTTCTTCCCCACAACCATTGCAAAGCACGGACAGTGCAGATGGCAATGGTTTTGCATAGAACATGTTAAACATGATACTCAGAAATGGCTTGCGAATGATATTTGTCAGATTCGGTGGCTACAGCAGCTGGTGATGAAGACACGGAGCCTAGTTGTGGCGAATGTGCTGCCCTCGATAAAATAGCTGACTTTGTCCACCGCGAAAGATATCTCTCAGGCTAAGGTTAACAAATTGCAATTGTTGATAGGATACAAAATCCGTGGGCCAAACTCACTAAAGATGTCACTCCGCTCAAGGTTAGAAGCAATGCAAACATAATGTTTTTTGAATAATAGGCATTTGTTATCTAAGTTGATGTGTTCACTCACTTGAATAAATATTTCTCAGTGTTACCGAGGGTTTGTCATGCAAAACATAATAAAAGGCCGCTATCAGTTTTCGGGTTAGGATGAGGTAATATGAGCATTATTTGTACTGAACTTTTATACCTACTAATAAATCATTTTTGCCAAACTACAATTTTAATTAGTGTATTTTTATATGTATTACATAGTTAGCATGATTAAGTGCATTGAAATGTCATTAAATAATAATCTTCATTTGTTTATTAGTTACAGGGACGGTCACTAGAGAAAACTACATTTTTTGATGTGCCAATTCAAATTGTATTTTGTAGAAATGTGTTGCTAATATTTTATTTCTTTTTCAGGCATAGCTCCTTAAAGGAAGATCATGACCATTTCAATATGAGAATGATTAATTTATTACACTAGCATAGGGTATAATTATTTTTGTGAGTGTGCATGTGTGTACTTTAGTATCCATGAATATCGTGGTAGGAATAATATAAATCTAAAGCGCATAATCCTAGTTAATATATACTTTTGTGTGTATTCATGAATATCTGGATACAAGTTTCTAGGGTATGATTAGTTATGAGAAATATAAAATAACAGAGCGTATGAGGTGCCTATGAGGAGCTTCGATGTCCAATGCCTCTTACATGTTCCAATGAGATCAATAGTTTGGGTATCTATATTACAAACTAGACGGCGCATTGAGAGGATACCCACAATCTAAAATTATTGCATGGTAAAATAATACAAAGGTGCCCCACAGAGGGTTAGCCTGCTTCTTTTTTGTGGGTGGATGTACAATTAGATTGTTGAACTAACTCACTTTATTGATAAGCGAAAAAGATTGTTTACTTAACAAACATGAAAAACAAACCTTTAGCAAAAACATAAGTTTCTCTTCGACTTGTCGTATACGCCTGTTGCGATCACATCACAACGTCCAAAATATGAACTTACCTCAGAGATATTTAATGGACAGACATATCACACAACAATACCTAGGAATCTAAAATCATTGAACAAACTATGGTTGGAAGTGTACCCTTTGGAAAACATGTCACCGAGCGATGCTTACACTTTTTGGACTGCAACAAGAAACAATAGCACGCAAGGATACGAAAACAGCATTGCATCCTGGTTTCAGCCATGATGACCAAGTTACAATAGGATGGATGGAAATGAAAAAAAAAATGAAAAGGCACATAATCTACACACAAGATTGGAAATGAGTGTGAGACAGATATACGGGGATGTTCCATAGCAGGTTGTGGTGCTTCTCCAAGTATACAACAAACTGAGAGCACTTAGCTATTATTTTGGCCACAAAGAGTTGTAGTTCTATACTAGGAAGTTGCGCGCGGCGACACGCCGCGCCCGTTGGCATTATTGATAAGTTATGTCGGATTTGATTACTCAGGGATCAAGTAGCTTGATATAAATAGGACATATAACAGTTTTCAAAATCAGAAAAATATAAAGTCAGTACATTCTATGGCATTTCCATGGACAAATAAGCAAAAAAAGAGAATGCATATCAACAACATAGCTATGATCACGTGCTAGTGAATGTAACCACATATTATTCAACATACAGAACAACTATTGTTATTGTAAAAGGAATACAGGGTACATGCCACCTGTACGATAGGAAGATAGTTTCACCAAGCTGTGGGTAGAAAGATTAGCTACAGGAAAGCACTTCCTGATGTATAATGGTCCTTGTCTTCATTGTTGTTGCACGTCAATTGCAGGTATTTTCGGATTATTTCTTCATAATAGTCTTTGAGATATAAGGCAGAAATTTCCATGAAAATCCAATTCTTCTGCGATGGACAGAGAGTTGGTTTTTTTTTTTTTTTTTTAGATATGGGAGCAGAGCCCCGGCCTCTGCATCAATCGATGCACACAGCCATTTATATTAAAAAACGTCAATATCAAGTACTTATTACAAAGAGACAATCTGGTAACCTGAGACAAACTAAATCATCTAAACAAAACGGTAGCCGATGGACGGTAAACAAAAAACTATCCATCTAGGATTCTGCTAATGTGTCGCCATCCAGTAGCCTGGAAATAGCAATCCTGAGTGACCTCCAGGAGCCGGTTGCATCCAGTAACCATGGTATCCCGCTGGTCCACCGGGAGCAAAAATGCCCATAGTTGTAGCCAATGCGCCGCACGAAGAATAACCTGCAAAAAATTTGCGCCTTTTTGTTTATCAAAGATAATATCATTCCGGCTAGTCCAAATCGACCAACAAATTGCCGAAACACCAATTCGAATATACGTTTTGTCTTTCTTATTCACTCCATTTAGCCAATTACCAAACATATTAGTTATATTGGAAGGGGGTGGAATATTATATGTAAAGAATATCATTCGCCAAACAATTCTTGCAAAAGGACAATGAAGAAAAAGATGATCAACAGTTTCATTATTATTACAAAAACAACATTTTTGACATCCTGTCCATTTCCTCTTTGCCAAATTATCCTTAGTAAGCAACACTCTATTACTTAAGAACCACATAAAAATCTTAATTTTTAGAGGAACCTTGATCTTCCATAAATATTTCCGTAAAAATCTAGTATGCCCATTCATAAGATCAAGGTACATAGATTTAACAGAGAATATACCAGATTCATTTAGGTTCCAAACAAACGTGTCCGGTTCATTAGACAGGATGAATAGACATAAGCCTCTCGACATAAGTGCAGCCACAAATTATATTTATAATCATTGAAAGTTCTTCTAAACCCAATATTCAGTGGTGTATTTGCCAATACCGTAGAAACCAACTCATTTTTTCGTTGGACAATATTATATAATGACGGATATTGTAGAGATAGAGGACAATTACCAAGCCAAGTATCCTCCCAAAACCTCACCGATGTCCCATTACCAACTTTGAACCTTCCTCTTTTAAAGAACTCCGGTTTAACCCGCATAAGCCCCTTCCAAAAAGGTGAATCTGTAGGTTTAACCTCTACCTGAGCCAACGTTTTGTTTTTGATATACTTATTATGAAGTAATTGTTGCCACATCCCTTCCTCGTGTAACAATTTAAAAAACCATTTACTTAAAAGACATAAGTTTTTCAACTCAAGCACCTCGATTCCCAAACCCCCCTGATCCTTAGGCCTGCAAACTATATTCCATCGGGATAATCTGTATTTCTTCTTATCATTCTCCTCTTGCCAAAAAAACCGTGAACGATAAAAATCAAGTCTCTTGCGTACTCCTTTAGGAATTTCTAGGAAAGATAACATAAACATAGGTAGGCTCGTAAGAACAGAATTTACAAGCACCAAGCGATCCCCATAGGACAACAATTTTCCTTTCCAGCATCCTAATTTTGAGGCAAAACGGTTCTCCATCGGATTCCACTCAGAATTACGAAGGCGCCGATAATGTATAGGAACCCCTAAGTATCGGAAAGGTAAAGTCCCAGATGTACACCCAAAGATATTTCTATATTGATGCTCAAAGTCTGTAGCTTTACCGAAACAAAACAACTCACTCTTATGGAAGTTAATTTTAAGACCCGATAATTGCTCAAAAATACACAGAATGAGCTTCATATTAACGGCCTTAACTAAATTGTGTTCCATGAACAAAATGGTATCATCAGCGTATTGCAACACCGATACCCCTCCGTCAACTAAATGTGGGATGAGGCTCCCAACTTGACCCTCCTCTTTTGCCCGAGCTATCAAAATAGCTAGCATATCGGCAACAATATTAAAAAGGATAGGTGATAACGGATCCCCCTGCCTCAATCCTTTTCGAGTTTGGAAGTTATGACCCACATCATCATTCACTTTAATCCCCACACTACCCCTCTCTACAAAGCTTCTAATACGATCACACCAAATGTTATCAAACCCCTTCATCCGTAGTACCTGCTGTAGGAATGGCCACTTTACCTTATCATATGCCTTCTCAAAGTCAATTTTGAAAAGGACTCCATCTAGCTTCTTACTATGCAATTCATGAATCGTTTCATGTAACACAACTACTCCTTCTAAAATATGTCTCCCCGGCATGAAAGCAGTCTGAGATGGTCTCACTACCGTATGTGCAACATCTGACACCCAGTTAGTAGCCACTTTAGTAAAAATTTTGAAGCTGACATTTAACAGACAGATAGGTCTATATTGTTGAATTTGGACTGCATTTTCTTTCTTAGGAAGCAACGTAATGATCCCAAAGTTTAATTTAAAAAGGGGGAAGCCACCATTTTGGAAGTGTCCAAACATAGCCATCAGATCCCCTTTAATTACATTCCAAAACCTTTGATAAAACTCCGCTGGAAATCCATCAGGTCCTGGCGATTTGTTATGTTCCATTTGATTGATTGCATTAAAAACTTCATCCTCTGTAATAATTTTTGAAAGAAGTTCTTTTTCCTGAACAGACAACTGTGGTATATCATTAGTGCGATCCTCCATCATAGTGAAAGAATTCTCTTCAGGTGCTCCAAAGAGCTTTTTATAGTATTCTGTAATAAAAACTTTTAAATTCTCATCGCCAACAATGGTCCCCTCTTCTTGTTCCAGTTGGAAAATTTTCTTCTTTCTATGTTTTCCATTAGCAATTAGATGGAAATATTTCGTATTATTGCCCCCCTCCTGTATGTGTTTTATTTTAGCTCGTTGTGCCCATTTAGTCTCTTCATCTCTTCTAAGCTTATTTAATTGTTCATTTGCCTTCCTCAATTCAGCCCTTTCCTCATCATTTAGAGGACATGTTTCAGCCTGAATATCTAGAAAGTCAATTATATTGAGCAACCTTTCCTTCTCCTTTTTGTATTTCCCACTTAAGTTCTTTGCCCAGCCACGTAAAAATCTTCGTAAATGTCTTATTTTGTTCTGCCAAGTTATTATTGGTGTTTTTCCAGCGGAGACCGCCGCCCATTCCCTTGTAACCAAATCATAGAAGCCCTCTTGTTCGAACCATGAAAGCTCAAAAGAAAACCTCGCTTTATTCCCAATATGAGCATGATGTCCAGAATCAATTAACAGAGGGGTATGGTCTGATCCGGCACGTGTGAGAGCCCTAACCGAGACCAAAGGGAATTTTTTTTCCCACTCCACACTCGTGAGAACCCGATCAAGTTTCTCGAAAGTAGGATTAGCCCTTCTACTAGCCCATGTGAATTGCCTACCCGAAAGCACAATTTCTCTCAAGTTCAAATTTTCAATAATGGCATTAAACATAAAGGGCCACCTAGGATTAAAACTATCATTGCTCTTCTCCTCTGGTCTGCGAAGGATATTAAAATCTCCAACTAACAAAATTGGTTGGGTCTCATTATCGCACACTCTCACCAATTCCGATAGAAATTCTGGTTTTCTAGAGTCTTGGGCCGCTCCATACACAGAGACAAGAATCCACTCAAAACCATCATGGTTAGAGCGAAGATATAACTTCACACAAAAGTCACCATTGTCCATATTTTTAACCATTAGAGTTGTAGTATTAATACCAATCAAGATTCCCCCCGATCGCCCACATGGTGGAAGACAAAACCAACCAAAGTCGGCTGTACCGGCCAAACTACTCAAAAAAGTTTTAGTGAAATGAGAACGACCCGTCTCAAGCAAAGCAATGAAATCTAAATGATGTTCCCGGATAGCCTCCTTCACAAACAGGTGCTTCCCAGGATCCTTAAAACCCTCACTATTCCATGACATACCTCTTAATCCCGCCATTTTAAGAATAAACTTTTTTGAACCTTACTCTATTACTTCTTCGCAAATTAGTCTTATCATAAGACTTTTTTTTCCGCTGTTTTTTATACACATTATTCGGTAAAGGTATATCTATTATAGGCTCATCACACAAATCCTCTTCATCAAACAAATCCTCACACAAATTTGAGGCTTTGTTAACTATTAAACATGGTTGTAAATTTTCCGCGGAAGAAATATTTTCCGTGTTTGTATGTAACATAGTAAGTGATCTATTGAATTCATTCTCAAGTATTAATTTGGCGGACTTAAATGCTTCATTCTTCGAGTTACCCAAAGACACACCCAAAGAAGTAGCCCTACTGATTATCTGCTCGGGAGAAAAGGATAATAAAGATGCATTTGTGGTTTTGGACAAACCTGATGTACTTGGGTCGGACCGACGCTGAGCAGCATACATAGCCCGCTCCATTTGCGTGTGATCCGCCGTCGCTTGAGCCCCAATCCTCGCACTTGAACGCACATGCGACGTCCTTGGCTCAGGAATTCCTCCGAACGCAATAATCTCATCTCGTGAGTAAGTTTTAACCCCGTCTGTGACAACATCCGCATGATGAGATGAAGAGATGGTATTATCAGTGGCGGGAATAACAGATAAATATTGCTGTGAGGTTGTAGAAAAATCGCTTGCAGCGATCGTCGTACCTCGGGAAACCCCCTGCCCATGCAAATTGGGCTGAACGGCTCCAACCTGTGCTCCGCCATCCGCTTGCATAGTGCCTGCCGGTGCCTTCAGCCCAACAGAGGGCGCCAGAACATCATGGCGCGGAGCTGTCATCGCTGCTGGTTCGGCAAGACCAGTCTCCGACGTTTTCAGCCCAACAAAAGGCTCCAGAACACGCGACGCAACAGGGCGTGCAACTGTCGGCACCGCTGATTCGGCAGGCCCAGGCCGCCCCGTGTGTCCACTCGCCGCGGCAGTCCAGCCCGCCATAACAGCAGCAGGCGAGGCTACAGGCGCTGCATGTCCTGCATGCCTTGGGCCCCTTTTCGACATCTCCGATCGACGTTCCGCCGTATGTGACTGTACTGTAAAAACTGCCTGGCTGTTATCAAATTGCTTGGCATGTTCGGTGCACTCACCAACTCCTCCAAAATGAGCACTAGATAGGGGAGAAAAAACTGAATCAAAAACAGGTTCAAGAATAGTTGGACTAGAAAAAGGAGAAGCAAAACTAGAACCAGAATACCTCACTGTATTCTCACTGTGTTTAGTTTGCTTGCTCAAAACATTCAGTATAACATCATTACTCTTCTCCAGATTTTGTGCTGAGAAAGAAGGGGACCTTGCAAGCGTATTACCAATGTTCTGTGTAGATGTATGGCTCTTGTCACCCTCACTGTTTTCAGAATTGGGAATAATCTTAGACCTTGTAGCATCTCTGTATGATGCATTCCCACTCTGGCCATTACCGCCACTGCCTTCATCATCTTCTTTAGAAGTATCTGTCATCACAACATCAGTTGGAGGTGGACGCTGCATACCCTCTACCTCAAACCGAAGACGAAAAAAATCATTCTTTATTTTTAGATCCCAAGTGTTGGGTATCAAAGTAGGGTCAAGACAAGTAACCAGAATGCGAAGCACTTTATTGGCTCTAGTAAAAACAATATCTAAGTCTTTTGTTTTACCGAAGACATCACCAATAGCCCACATAGCCAAAAAATCATCAAGAGCCAGAGGTGGTAGTTCATGTACCCGAACCCAAACATCCTCCGGGGTCCATGCTGGTTGAATATCTATTTTCCAAAAATCAAAGTGCATATGAATCTGAGTGCCAGGAACCTGGAACCGACCAAACCGCTGCACCCTTACCAAGTCATGTTTGCTCGGAAAATTGACTCGGAAACTATTTTCCTCGACCATCTGCACATCCCACTGATACTGATCATCAGTGTCCACAATCCATCTCAATTGTGTGACAATTTCATCAATCGAGAGAGACCCTCCAGTAACCTTCACACGTCCAAGCCTTGTGTTTTCCACACACGGTCTCACTGATTCAGAGAGAGGCAATTCCCAGAAGGAGAGATCTGGATGACCAAGCCCATACATAGCAATCCTCGGCCTTGGTGCTTTCAGAAGTGGACAATCAACAGTAACATGTCCAGCTTTCTGACAACAGTCACACAAAGTAACAGAGCAATCATTGACACAATGGCCTGGCTTCTTACAGCGATAACAAGTTGGACCCCCTTTCTTCTTTGTTTGAGTAACACCACCAGCATCAGAACCCCCATCCGAGGCCATCCCTCTTCCTTGTTCATCAATGTCCGCTTCCGCAATGGATGCATCCACTGAACGCTGCTCCATGTCTCGGTCCTGTTGCACTTGACCAAGGTTTGGAGAAATAGCTCCATTTGAGATACCCTTTGGCACATAAGCCTGTCTAGGCACTGTATTTGAATTAGTAGCATTTACTGTTGGTTGAGTAGAAACTCTAGATGAATGCACAGGCTCTCTCTGGCTAGGTCGATCAACAAATTGTCGCGCCAAAGCTTCTGCTGTCTCTTTAACCAATTGTTGTTCTCTAGCTGATAAACCACCGCTATTATAAGCACTACGGTTTGAGTCATACCTTCCTCCATAGCCAGAATTCGTGAATCTCCGGTTGTTGTAGCCCCCAAAATTTCCTCCAAAATTACGACGGCCATCGCCGGCGCCACTATTTGGACGGAAATTTGGGTTACGATGACTGCCACCGTAGTTGCTCGGGCGAACATCGCCAGCCCGGAACACACCATCGCCATAGACAGTGTTGGTGGCTTGCCTGTCACCAGTTCCCTCCGAATCCGCTGTGCCACTCGGACCCCCATGTTCATATTGCATGCGATCACCTCCGTTGCCTCCATCCCACCGTCCTCCACCTCGCCCTCCCGACGACGGCACGGTACCGCTCGGCCCTCCTTGCTCAGGCAGCGGATGGCCACCAGGACCGCCCTCCCAACGGCCACCACCACGCCCTCCTGCAGACGGCGGTCTTCCACGGCCACCGCCGTCTCTGCTGGCCATGGCGGCGGCGAGGATTCCCGATGACGAAGGATACCGAACAAACGGTGGAGAAACAGGATTAGCGACACCAAAACCTAGGGTCCGTCTCGAACCACGATCAAAATGCAGTCGATGACCGACAGGTTTGGGTCTCGTCGATTGCCCCAGGCCCATACGGCCCTGCAATTGGGCAAAACGACGGACAGCTTGTTCGTGGCCCGGTTGGCCCGCACAGTTCGTGGGAATTTGAAATTGGATCGGATCCGTCGCAGTGCCGACCACCGATCGATGATGTGACCATCTTGGCAACTGCGCTCTTCTCTTCCTCCGGTATACAGCAATCCATTCAGATGCATCAAAATTTTCTAGTGCAAAAGTCGAAGGCGAAAGAACCGGGAGTGCAATCTTCTTCGACGAACTCCTGCTTGCAGACGGCTGCGAAGGATAAACAGTCAGAGAAAAATTCTCACCTGATTGAAGGATTTGGGCCGCCTCCCTCTGTCTTCTCCTCTTTTCTTCTCTTCTCCTGATCGCCGAGGCCGCCAATTCCTTGAGACCGCAAGCCTCTTCCGCCGGCGTCCGACAGAGATAGGCCATGGACCCTATCGCCGGCGACACCAGCTCATCACCGTCGTCTTCATCCGTGTCTCCGGCCTCCGATTCCTGAGCGAGCGCCCAGAATCGCCCTGGGGTCGCCAGTAACGGCTCTCCGCGAAACCCGCTCATCACTCAGTGTCTCCCTGACAGAGAGTTGGTGGCAGCAGCTGATCATCCAGCTCAACGATCTGCTCATCCTCATCATCATTGGCAGCAAATATATTCACTCCGCAGACATAGGCAGGTAGAGAAACCATTGAGCAAGCAAAATATACAGAAAAGAAGGGGAAGCACAATACCACACATAATAAAGACTACCTGCCTTAACAACTGCAAGGTGACGCCGCATTAATCAATTGGCAGTAGCCCTACTGTTTTTAGTTAATAGAGACCTGCCCTCTATGAACGAACGAAGAGAACAAACTGCAATTAGAAAATAAGGTCAGGGCACTTAACAAAAATATAATAATTACCTGAATGGTCAATGTTCAGAAGATCGCCTTTGATCTGTTTGTGCGAAAACTCCATTTCTCTAAAGAACACGTGACTTAGAAGCACCGGCTTAGCAGGATGTATGCAGGTAGAAGCAGCACACCTGAATCACACAATACCCATTGTCATAGACCAGGGAAGGAGAACCAGCACATCTTATTTCAGAGAATGATGTTGGTACATATCTAAATGAATAGGAATACAAAAAGAAACATGATCATTGGCACTTGTTTTTCCTGATCAAGATTAGTAATCTTAGTTCTGGAATTTGGGAAATCATGCAGTAAGAGTTGGAAGAATAAGAGGACACACACCAGCATGGGCGGACACACAGGGTGGGCCGGGTGGGCCGCGGCCCACCCCAAAATTTGAGAAATATTTTTCATACCCCTAATCAGATGCGGTCCAGTTGGCCTTTTTTCATCTTTGTTCGATGTTCCTGTGCGAGAACCAGGTCTCGATGCTCAAGCGGGTCGTGGAATCGCGTCGTCGCCCAGCCCAGGCTACTCGCTGGGTCGCTCGCTGCTCGGCCAGACGCCCATGCTAGGCCAGCCGCTAGCAGGCAGCAGCAGTAGCCAGCAGGTATTGTCGGAATTGATTGTCTCTAAATTTTCTTGATAATTGAGGATTTAGAGAGGAGGGGGGGGGGTAGGGTCTGTGGCATCAGGATTAGGGATATAGAGTTAGAGCGATGCATTCATTTGTGCAGATGCTGCTTTTTACAATTGCAGATGTGCTTTTTGTTGTCACTAGTACAAATGCCCGTGCGTTGCTACAGGTTTCAAAACTCATTTATCAATGTACATACATAGAATAGCATCATGCTTTGTGAGCAACATCTTCAACCGAGAAAGAAATATCTCCTACACGAATACTATTAAGGTTACTCTAGCAAGCAGTCATCAGTAGAATTCTTAATTCTCTAATATTTTCCATACGATATGTAGTGTCATATCAGCATCTGTCAAGGCGATCGTTTATATCGTTAATCTTCTTGCACTTGATGAAAACTTGTGCTCCTTCCTCCTTACTTCTATAGTTATATTGCCAAAGATACATTTGTTGAAGGGTAACAACCTAGACACTTCAGGTATTGCACGTAAATAATACTTGTTCACAATTGAGACTTATATTTGAGAGAATGGTTCCATACCAACATGAGGTTCAATAGCAAAGCTATACCAACATGAAGTTCAATAGCAAAGCTAGCTTCCTAGAGGGCAAAGAAGTAAAGGGATCCAAAATTCTTTGCGGCTATAGTTTAGTCAGAGGCTGCCAGATCGAGACATTGTTGACCTTCAGCTAATTTCTCTCTCCCAGCTCTTCCTTTCTTGCATCGCCATGAGGAGAGCAACATGCGGCCGCCACCGCCGTTGTGGGCGCTCCCAATCATCAGACACCTACACAACGCCCTCGACGCGCATCACAAGTCAAGCTCTCAGCCACATCGATGTCTGATACGTCTCAAACGTATCTATAATTTCTTATGTTCCATGCTAGTTTTATGACAATACTCACATGTTTTATATACACTTTACATCATTTTGATGCATTTTCCGGCACTAACCTATTAACAAGATGCCGAAGCGCCAATTCCTGTTTTCTGCTGTTTTTGGGTTCAGAAATCCTACACAGGAAATATTCTCGGAATTGGACGAAACAAAAGCCCACAGTCTTATTTTGCACGGAGCCTTCCAGAAGTCCGAAGAGGGGACGAAGAGGGGCGACGAGGCGGCCACACCCTAGGGGGGCGCGGCCCCACCCTTGGGCGCGCCGCCCTATGGGGTGGGCCCCTCGGGCGCCTCCCGACTCTGCCCCTTCGCCTATAAATTCTCCCCGTCGCAAAAACCCTAAATCGACCAGTCATATTCCACGAAGAGTTCCGTAGCCGCCCCCATCGCGAAGACAAGTTTCGGGGCACAGAATCTCTGTTCCGGCACGCCGCCGGGACGGGGAATTTCCCCCGGAGTCATCTCCATCGACACCACCGCCATCTTCATCGCCGTTGATGTCTCCCATGATGAGGAGGGAGTAGTTCTCTGATACGTCCCCGACGTATCCATAATTTCTGTCGTTCCATGCTTGTTTTATGACAATACTTACATGTTTTGCTTGCACTTTATGATGTTTTTATGCGTTTTCCGGAACTAACCTATTAACAAGATGCCACAGTGCCGGTTCTCGTTTTCTGCTGTTTTTGGTTCCAGAAAGGCTGTTCGGGCAATATTCTCGAATTCGATGAAACGAAGACCAAACCTCCTATTTTTCCCGGAAGCATCCAGAACACCGAAGAAGAGTCGGAGAGGGCCGGAGGGCCACCACACCATAAGGCGGCGCGGCCCGGCCCGGGCCCGCGCCGGCCCGTGGTGTGGCGCCCCGTGTGCCCCCCGCGCCGCCTCTTCGCCTATAAAATCCCTTTCGACCTAAAAACACCGTACCACTTGACAAAACTTCGGAAAGACTCCGGGGGCGCCGCCACCATCGCGAAACTCCAATCCGGGGACAGAAGTCTCCGTCCCGGCACCTCGCCGGGCGGGGAAGTGCCCCCGAAGCCATCTCCATCAACGCCATCGCCTCCATCATGCTCCGTGAGTAGTTCCCCCATGGACTACGGGTTCTAGCCGTAGCTAGTTGGTATTCTCTCCCCTATGTACTTCAATACAATGATCTCATGAGCTGCCTTACATGATTGAGATTCATCTCGATGTAATCGGTGTTGTGTTTGTCGGGATCCGATGGATTGTTACGTTATGATTGTCTATCTACAAAGTTTATGAAGTTATTGTTGCTGCAATCTTGTTATGCTTAATGCTTGTCACTAGGGCCCGAGTGCCATGATCTTAGATTTGAGCTCTATACTTATTGCTTAGATTGTATCTACAAGTTGTATGCACATGTCACTGTCCGGAACCAAAGGCCCCGAAGTGACGAAATCGGGACAACCGGAGGGGATGGCGGTGATGTGAGGATCACATGTTTTCACCAAGTGTTAATGCTTTGCTCCGGTGCTCTATTAAAAGGAGTACCTTAATATCCAGAGAGTTTCCCTTGAGGCCCGGCTGCCACCTGGCTGGTAGGACAAAAGATGTTGTACAAGTTTCTCATCGCGAGCACGTATGACTATATATGGAAAACATGCCTACATGATTAATGATCTTGATATTCTGTCTTAATGCTATTTCAATCCTATCAATTGCCCGAATGTAATTTGTTCACCCAACACTTGTTATTGGAGAGTTGCCACTAGTGTAGATAGCTGGGAACCCCGGTCCATCTTTCATCATCATATACTCGTTCTACATGTCATTGGAAGTAGTATGTGGTGACCCGGCATACCACTGCATGTTGTAGTATACAAGTCTGATATAACACCAATGAAACACCGTTCCACTAGTATTATATCGCTCGTAGTGGTACAACGTAAACATATGCGGGTCCAAGGCATGTCTATAGAATTACAACATCGACTCGTTACATAAGATCATCACAGCCTCCTACTTTACAATGAGGTGAAACTGCAAATAAACTCCGGAAGAACGACTCGTAGTCTAGTCTTATCACGAACTCTATTTGTAGAGTATTTCACTAACTACGGAGGCTAAGAATAGACTCTAGCTAAA
This sequence comes from Lolium rigidum, assembly GCF_022539505.1. Classification (NCBI taxonomy): domain Eukaryota; kingdom Viridiplantae; phylum Streptophyta; class Magnoliopsida; order Poales; family Poaceae; genus Lolium; species Lolium rigidum. Next base: position 125,435,481 of record NC_061510.1, read on the forward strand.
TAGGAGCTAGGTTTAGGAAGCTAGTTCCCTTCTATGGCTAAACTAGGTTTTCTTCTTGTTGGATGTGGTATCTGACTCCTCTGACAGGGTACTGTCTCGTGAAGTAGTTGTTGACTCCTCGGTCTTCGAGTTGCACTGTAGATCCTCCTTCGATGCCTCCACATCTAAGCAGGGGATTTAAGAGTGGGATGAGTACGAGCGTACTCAACAAGTTCATTATAGGAAAGAGGTGTTTAATGCACTAGCTACGGCGTTAGACCAGAAAGTCTAATACCAATGCAAGTTTTCATAACCATTTCTTCAAAAGGTTGATTTTATTCAGAAGAACTATGTCCGTCAGCCTTCACCGGTTTACTAGAACTTCATGGAGCTCCTTTCCGGCCGCGTTCGCAGCTTCCATATCCCGAACAGGGAGTGACAGTCACGGTTCTTTACACTCGCGAGGTGTGTTGCTTTACCCATAAGAGATCTTAACCTTGGTGCCAACCGGGCGTACTCCCCGTCCACACTTCCTTTGGTGTGAGGCCCGGTATAAGGTCTAGCCAATCATGTTCCTCCGCTACCTCGAACACCCACCCTTTGTTGCATACCCCGACCCTGGGTCCTCGTCGGTCCCATTATTCCCGTAATTTCAGGGTGGACCCCGACCACGACAACAGCTTTGGGACTCGTTAACCAAACTCCTTCGCCGGTAGCCGCAACCCATCATAGACCACATTACCGTGGGGAATTAGAAGGGGATCCCCACCCTCAAGTTGTTCCGCAAGCAGGAACCGCTACGGTAAGCAACAGCTATACCGTGGGGAATTAGAAGGGGCTCCCCACCCTCAAGTTACTCCGCAAGACACAACTGCTACGGTAAGCGCATCCGTTGATGAACGAGAGGTGGAAACACTTTTGACTACTCCGTCCCACTCCGGATCTTATGGTTAACACGGGTATTACGGCACAAGAATCACTCGGCGACATTTGTTGTTTAATCCTAGATGGATATTAACCCTTGCAATGGAACCTCCACCATATCAACACAATCCATGGTTCCATTGCCCACCACATAGTCATATTCATAGTTATGAAAGTAGTGGTTTTGGTTTTTATGCAATCGTGATAATCATAGTACTTTGCAAGTAATTTGATAGAAATACACAAATGACATGAGCAAGTGATGAACTTGCCTTTCTTGACTGCAAGATTATGCAGACAAGGTCTTCGATACGCAATAACTCCAAATTCTGAAATAGCATCATCGTCCGGTAAGGACGATGGTTAAAAGATTGGCAAGGATGCAACAATGCATAAGTATGAGATGCAATCGCTCTAAGCGTGACCTAACCCCGATGATTTAGGATCAGTGAGTTGTAATGATTGGTTCGGGGTGTGTTGCACTGTTAGAGTGATTCACATACAAGGTTCTTATTCAGGTGTGATTACTTGGTATTATAAACAGGTAGATAATAAAGCATAATAATCAATTGAGCACACAAAGAATGATAATTGACATAATGTTAACAAGTAAAGAACAGCTTGTTGGTTTTAGCACTATATGTTATGGTTAATGATTAAATATCATATACTTTAAAAGAATAACTTTTGGAGAACATGTTCTTTAATAAAGGACAAGTATGATAATTAAGTGGGTGGTTTTCTATGGTTGACTATGGCTTCATGTAGTTGCTGGGATAAGTATTAGATGGATCCCAACAAAGTTGGATTCATCAATACCTAGGGCTTGTAAGGTTAAGATAAGCCTAGGTATCCTAAGCAATTCATTATGCATGGTTGTTATCAAGGTTGGTTTATCTTGCTAGTGATAGCTGGCTAGGGTTTATAGGTCCTTATAAGCAGGGTTGGTGATGATTCCTTATTTTCTTCAAAAGACTAACTTTTGAAGAACATACTTCTTAAATAATAAGAAGTATTGCAATTAAGGTTGAGGTTGTCTTGTATTAGCCATTGGATTCACTAAATAAGGGATGGTGGTTTCCTAAATAGGATGTTAATAATTATCTCACACTAATAGGGTTTAGTGTGTATGGGATATGATGTCAATATTAGCATGGTTGCTATTGGAGTTCATCACAATGGTGTGATGCTAGTTAAGGTTAATTAAAGATGAGATCCTTGTGATAGGAACTAGGTTTGATTAAGATGAACACATGGGATGCTAATTAGTAGTGATAGGGTTCCCATATGTTATGTGGATTTGAACAAGCATTTAGTTGCTAAATATAAATCTATGGTTACTAATGAAGTAACATGATCACATGTTACTTAGGGTTCATGTTTGGGAATAATTTAGGGTTCATATGAAGTAGTGGAGCTAAGGTTCCTAAATAGCATTAGGGTTTTAGGATTACACATGAAATGATGAAGTTATCACTTTGTTTCTAATGGAACTAGGGTTTCTTAATTACCCTATAATTCTTGGATTAATAACTTCATTAATAAAGTTGAAGTTATTAATAACCTTGAAATTACAATAATATTGGATTTGTCCTTTTATTATTTTAAAAGAATTAATAATTAAGGTAATTATTAATTAGGGTTTAAATCCTCCTATTAAGGATTTAATAAATTATAAGCAAAGGAAAATTTGTTTTAATATTTTCCTAATTTGCTTACTGGTTTTTATTAATTTTAAAGGTTTTTCTTAATTATTAACTTTTAATTAAATTTGGAATTAAAATTAAAGGCTTAATTAACAAGTATTAAATAATTAAATTTTTATTAAAAATAAAAATTTCATTTTATATTTTTATTGGATAGAGTTTACTTTTCTAAGAATTTTGATAACTCATTTGTATTTTTTTGAGTTAATATGAATTTTGTAGATTTATTTAAAGTTTCAGTAAAAATTGAAATTGAAAATAAACAATAATAACTAAATCTACCGCCCTTATCCTACCCTCAGTCACGGACAGGTGGGGTCAGGCTGAGTCAGCTGCCTCGTTGGCAGTTGACTGGGTCAAACCAGTGTTTGGACCCCACTGCCACCTCACCTCGCCGGTCAACTCGCCGTCGGCGAGTCAAACGACGACGGCGACGCCGATTTTTGGCCTCCCGAAACGCGCCAGTAGCACTTTCCGAACCTCTACAACTCGCTGAGTCCGATGGTGTGGTTCGTGGCTCGATTAGATCACCGGAACATCGCCGGCAAGCATGGCCGCGGTGGTTCTATCCCGGCGAGACGGCCATCTCGAGCTACAGATGGTGTTTGGATGCGAGGAGATGCTCGCGAGAAGCGTAAGCTTACCCTGATGTGCTCCAGAGACTCGACGAGGATGATTGGCGACGGAGATGGCGGTGCGGTTGCGGTTTCCGATGATCACCGGTGAAAGGGAACTCAGCAATTGCGTCGATTGAAGATGCCCCGGCACGATTCCTTCTCCTCAGATGATCTTCGAACCCAGGCGCATCTGCAGAGCTACCCCATGGTCACTGGGATGCTCCCAATCGACGGCTAGCCGGAGAATTTCCCCGACAGCACGCCGGGGTGTGGAGAAGATAGGGAGAGATTGAGAGTCTGGGAGAGATTGAGAAAGGGGTCACAGGCTAGCTAGGGTTCTGGCGCGTCTGCTCATGGTTTTATAGCTCCAGAAGAGCTCGGCATCGACGGTAATTCGTCGCCGGCGGCCAGGATACTACGGCTTCGACGGAGATGTATTTGGGCACGGATCTTGGCGCAATTGGGATAACTCTGGACGTGGAGATCCTTGTACTGGCCTCTGGCATAATGGATGGCGTCCGGCGGCGTCCCTATCCGCAGCGAGGACGTGGCCGAGACGCGCCATCGTGCTTGTCGACCACCGGGAAGAAGAAGGAGGTGGCTTCTCTTCTTCGCACGATTCTTAAAGCGAATCGGTATGGTGGGCTTAGGCTGGGCCGGTAAGTGGAGGTGGTACTGGGCTGTGGTACTGGGCTACGGTGGACAGGTAGGCCTGTTTCTTTCCTTTCTTTTATTTCTGTTTTCCATAATGTTAGTTTAAATACTGTTTTTTGAATTCAAATATTTTGTAAACTTTAATGTTTGATTTCAAGGGAGATTTACTCCAGGTACTTTAAAATATTGTTTTTTTGTATTTATTAGTAAATTTAATATGGTACTAAAACATTGATTTGTTAATTCCTATTGATATTTGAATTAATTATCCATATAAGCATGAATTTGAATATTGTCTTTATTTCATATTTTTCTTGTGAATCAATCTGTTTTGAATTATTGGAACTGAGTATTTCTACTCTAAGGGTTTTAGGAGTTATCACTAGGGTTGGTTCTCTTAATTAAGAATTTGATCACTTACATATGATTTTATGTGAGCATTTATTTGTTAGGGTCTTCAAATTATGATTATAATCCTTTTCCAATGTTATCACTACTCTTAGCTTTGAAAATATATAGGGTGGATATTGTTTCCAGAATGGTTTGGTTTTATTTACAAGGCTAAGTGGTTGATCACCACCATGGTTTAATCATATGGTTTAGCTCTAGGTTATTCTTAAGCTCCAAATTTAAACATGAGCTTTAACTAGGGAGCAATTCTAGGATTCCAATACTATTTACCTAATGGCAAAGGGTTTAACTCTTAATTATGGCCTAGGTTTTAATTGTGATCACCCAAGTGATATACAAACTAATGTTGAGATATAATTCTAGGTTATAGAGATGGGATGACACCATATTACATGTGCTAGGGTTAAATCTCCCCTAACTATGATAAGGGTTACTTGCTTAATACCTTATGTGCTTCTCTAATTACTAAGGATTTGAGAATTGGTTTTATCTTCTACCAATTAACTTCTATTATTATTCCCAATTTATCATTTAAAGTAACTATATTGGTTATAGTCCTTTTTATAGTTAACTTTGGTCAAATGGATTGATGGTTTCTCACCATATAAAGTATAGAATTGTCTCTAAAGGTTTTCTTGTGGTTCTTAAGTGAAGAATAGGTGGAATGTAAATGTGGTAGAATTATACCTGTGATCACCAAGTGGTTCACAAGTTAAGGTTGGGATCTAAGCCTAGGATTGCTTATTATTGATCTCCTTATAATTTCATGTGGCTAATGATATCTGCTTATCCTATTAGGGTTTAACTTATCCTCACATACTTCAAGAGCATGATCATGGTTAGACATGATCCACTTGTTCTTGATATCTTTATCTCAAGTTCTTAGGGTTTATGATCATCATTCAATTTATAATGATCAAGATTTGGCTTCCTAAATTATTTCTAATGGAATGGGTTCTCACTTCCATGATCAAGCATTGTCTTGATCAACTAGGATATATTACTTCTATTTTTTTTATTTCTAGGATGATCATGGTCATGGTTGTCTCAATAGTTTTATATCCCAGGAAAATGCCCGAGATATATACTTAAGGTTCTCTCAAGAACTGATGATTTAACCATTTGGATAATTGAATAGATAGATCTAAGATCAGTATGGATGGTCTCTCTCATTTGGGAAGGACTTCAATGCTAAACTAATATTAGGCTCCATAGAGGTTGATGTGATCATCAAGATCTAGGTTTAATATAATTGGGTTCTCTCCCTAGGAATGGTCTGGAATAACATCCTAGGGTTTTTCTTCAAAGTGATGGTTGGAATACATGGATGTATATCCAAGGCTTTAGCTTAAAGTTTTCAATTGCTTCACTAATAAATATTATAGAACTCTCACCTCTCTAGGTTTGATGTGTAATGACTTGGAATAGGGAAGAATATATATTTCTTAAGTTGAATCTCCTTGTCTTGTTTCCAAGGTTAAAGTAGAATGGATATCATAGGGTTTATGATAAGTGCATGGATTAGTTTAAGACATGGAAAAGATAAGTCTAGAATAGTTATCCATTTTATTGTTACTTGATTTATAGTAAAATAGATGTTCATATGTTATGGCAAAGATTACCATGTTATGATCTTTAATAAGATCAAGCAATTGATCATTGAGTAAAGTGTTGTTGTGTTGATTCTTAGTTCCATTTGATCTAACCCCTTAGATCATATCATCTCTACCCAAAACAAGATTTTAACAAAGTCACATTGAGGTTTATAGCGCTTGACTTGATGAGCTACTTCAATTCCACCAAGGTCAAGTGAAACTTCAGTTACCGTGGACTGTTTTACTTTAAAGCGCGAAAATTCCCAGCATTTTCTATGCATGAATGCAATGCACACATCTGTTTCCTCTATTTTTGTAACCCCATTACCCGGGATATTACGGTCTCTACCCCTTAAACTAAACTTCGTCCTCGAAGTTTGATATCTCTCACGTTTCGGAGTGTGGATCTGTCTTGTGCAGACTACATCTTTTCTCAAACTCCTTGGTGATCTCACTGGATATAATTGAATATATCCCTTGTCCAGATTCTTCCTGGAATCCATTAGGGTTTGTCTCCGAACCATGGTTCTTACTTTGATTCATGGATTTCTTCCTACTTTTATAATCTTGTTTCCTGTCTCATTGAAGATTCAATGATTGGGACTTCTTCTTGTCCTGACAGTCTTAATTGAGGACTAATTGGATAACAATCTCCTATTTGATAAAATAGGTCTTTGTTTCCCCTTACTACCAGAAGTGCAATAATGATACTTGGTAAGGTACTTACCATGGAAATGGTTGTGATGGTTTATTTTCCAAGAAATGGATTAGACTCATTTAGTCCATCCAATCATGGTTTATAGTTGATGCTTATAACTATTTTGGATTCTTTAGGTTCCATGAAAGGAATCATTCTATTAGTCCGTGATTCTGGTATGGTCAATTTCCTTCGGTTTTTGGGTCTTCTTGAGCTTTATTTGGTCTCCTACAATCCTTCATCCAACTTCTTTATCTTTGACTTACTTGAGCTTTCGTGCTTCTGAGTAAATACTACTCACTTTCTCAAGTTATACTCCACTTTATGCTTCCTCGAGTATAAATCTCGGCTTCTGGTCTGACATCCTTCTGAAAGTAGTGTTCAACAATCTTATGAAAATAAGATCGAACTTCCTCTCAGTTCAGACCTTCTTCATCTTTCTTACTCAAAATATTGAGTTATTGTACATCCAACTCAGTCTTTACTCTACCCCTTAGAGTTTACTTAGGTTCTTCGACTCCTTTTCTTCCAACTATTAAGCTTATGATTAGAATATTGGTCTGGTTCTAACTTATGGGTTTCACTTCTTCTAAGGTCTCATGAGGAAGGTTTGTGGTATATCCACTCAGTTGTGGACATCCAATGTGAATCCCTCGACTAAATGATTAAAAGTCATTGTTATTTGGCTAACAAAAATTTTATTTGTTCACAAACTTTTGTTACAACTAACTAAATCTTGGACTATTTGTAATACTAACTGATACCAGTTGTGGTTATTATACCAACTGTGGCTATTTGATATCTAAAAAAATGGATTCTATTATAGGTTCTGATCAACTGGACGAGACATCTTCTACTCTATCTCGCAGTATTGATCCTATACCAATTGTGGTCTTCTGATATTGGCTATGGTCTTCTTATGTCTGCTATGTTTTCATATATCACCTTCCTTCATTCAGGGTTTATTTTGCAAGAAAACCACTAGCTGACACTATGATTATAGTATCCTAAGTGATTTCCCATGCATTCCCTCTTCTATGTTGACTATGGATCTGCTTCAGCTTCACCATAATCATTATATTTCTCACCTTCATGCTTCTTTTGTACAAAAGTACTCCTCTGTTGAGGTAAAGCATGAGTTTAAGTTGGTACTTCCTTCAAAGTATTGTGGTTGCTTCCCACAACTTTGTTTCCTTTATCTAATGAACCTTCTTCTTGTCTTCATAATCTTCAGAAATCGTCACTTCCTCACACGTTTTCCATTACCCTCTAGATCTATAGCATCAAGTAAGAACTTGATATTGCAACATGCATTTGCATATCGAAGTCAAACTTCATGCATGGATCTAGTCAAACAATTAAAATCCAATAAAATCCAAGAAGATTCAGCTTTGTGTTTATAGTACACATCATCATAAGCCTGAGTATGATTGTTGAGTAAGACATCTCTAAACATCAGGCTCTGATGTGTAGTATAGAACACCACATAATATAGGTTTAAATCGTGATACTTAGCACAAATAGGTGGATTTCTATTATTTGTATCAACGTTTATCTTAATTGCACATTTGCAACGAGATAAACTTGAAACAAAGTGGCCTGGAATAGTTGAAATTAATCTAGTTTTCTTTGGAAGTACTGACAAATAGTATACCATATATTCGTGCTATTGAGGACTACCTCCTAAGATATAATTAGTTCTACCATGTCTACTCGGAATACCTATCTATTAGGTTATAGCTCCTATACTTCCAAGTGTTTATACTATCACGAGACTATGGACATGATGTGCTTGGCACACTTCCCATATTTTTGGAACATAATTCTTACATTATTGTTTAGCACTTGGCTTCTGATTGTACTCCTGAAAAATACTTATAATGTTATATTCCATCACATAATGATTCTCGAGTGAATCATATATGGTTACTATCTATACCATATAAGTAGACATATTTTATTCCTATCTCTCTTCCTTACTTCCCATGATTGACTCATCATGATCTATACTATCTCATATAGCTTATAGTTATCACTTACTATCAATTGTTTCACATGTCTAGATAGTTTTACTTACTCAGTACTTAACTTGGTCTCCAACTTCTATTAGGATATCATAATTATCTTTATTACTTGCTACTACTTCTATTACAGTGTCCGAGTAATTTTTATTTAACTATAACATGTGTTGGTACACATCTTCCAATAGGATATCTTCCTTATGGTTGTATCCTCTCTTTGGACTACCATGTATTGTATACCAACTGTGATCTACTCATCTATTGTCTTGAGGACTTATTGATATACTACATACTTGGAATTAACTACTAGCTTCACTTAGGAAGGATAGGTAGGAAATGTTGACTCAAGTGTGTCAGGATTATTCTCAAGTGAATATCCATCTCAAGTCATAAGAAATATTTGGTTTACCTAGGACAACTTCCTATAGACACTACCAATCCTATAGGTCTCCTTTAAAGGGTTTTAATCCTAAGGTCAAAGCATTTGCTCTGATACCAACCGTGGTGACCCGGCATACCACCGCATGGTGTAGTATGCAAGTCCGATATAACACCAATGAAACACCGTTCCACTAGTATTATATCGCTCGTAGTGGTACAACGAAAACATATGCGGGTCCAAGGCATGTCTATAGAATTACAACATCGACTCGTTACATAAGATCATCACAACCTCCTACTTTACAATGAGGTGAAACCGCAAATAAACTCCAGAAGAACGACTCGTAGTCTAGTCTTATCACGAACTCTATTTGTAGAGTATTTCACTAACTACAGAGGCTAAGAATAGACTCTAGCTAAATAGGAGCTAGGTTTAGGAAGCTAGTTCCCTTCTATGGCTAAACTAGGTTTTCTTCTTGTTGGATGTGGTATCTGACTCCTCTGACAGGGTACTGTCTCGTGAAGTAGTTGTTGACTCCTCGGTCTTCGAGTTGCACTGTAGATCCTCCTTCGATGCCTCCACATCTAAGCAGGGGATTTAAGAGTGGGATGAGTACGAGCGTACTCAACAAGTTCATTATAGGAAAGAGGTGTTTAATGCACTAGCTACGGCGTTAGACCAGAAAGTCTAATACCAATGCAAGTTTTCATAACCATTTCTTCAAAAGGTTGCTTTTATTCGGAAGAACTATGTCCGTCAGCCCTTCACCGGTTTACTAGAACTTCATGGAGCTCCTTTCCGGCCGCGTTCGCAGCTTCCATATCCCGAACGAGGAGTGACAGGTCACGGTTCTTTACACTCTGCAGAGGTGTGTTGCTTTACCCATAAGAGATCTTAACCTTGGTGCCAACCGGGCGTACTCCCCGTCCACACTTCCTTTGGTGTGAGGCCCGGTATAAGGTCTAGCCAATCATGTTCCTCCGCTACCTCGAACACCCACCCTTTGTTGCATACCCCGACCCTGGGTCCTCGTCGGTCCCATTATTCCCGTAATTTCGGGGTGGACCCCGACCACGACAACAGTTTGGGACTCGTTAACCAAACTCCTTCGCCGGTAGCTGCAACCCATCATAGACCACATTACCGTGGGGAATTAGAAGGGGATCCCCACCCTCAAGTTGTTCCGTAGCAACGAACCGCTACGGTAAGCAACAGCTATACCGTGGGGAATTAGAAGGGGCTCCCCACCCTCAAGTTACTCCGCAAGACACAACTGCTACGGTAAGCGCATCCGTTGATGAACGAGAGGTGGAAACACTTTTGACTACTCCGTCCCACTCCGGATCTTATGGTTAACACGGGTATTACGGCACAAGAATCACTCGGCGACATTTGTTGTTTAATCCTAGATGGATATTAACCCTTGCAATGGAACCTCCACCATATCAACACAATCCATGGTTCCATTGCCCACCACATAGTCATATTCATAGTTATGAAAGTAGTGGTTTTGGTTTTTATGCAATCGTGATAATCATAGTACTTTGCAAGTAATTTGATAGAAATACACAAATGACATGAGCAAGTGATGAACTTGCCTTTCTTGATCGCAAGATTATGCAGACAAGGTCTTCGATACGCAATAACTCCAAATTCTGAAATAGCATCATCGTCCGGTAAGGACGATGGTTAAAAGATTGGCAAGGATGCAACAATGCATAAGTATGAGATGCAATCGCTCTAAGCGTGACCTAACCCCGATGATTTAGGATCAGTGAGTTGTAATGATTGGTTCAGGGTGTGTTGCACTTTTAGAGTGATTCACATACAAGGTTCTTATTTAGGTGTGATTACTTGGTATTATAAACAGGTAGATAATAAAGCATAATAATCAATTGAGCACACAAAGAATGATAATTGGCATAATGTTAACAAGTAAAGAACAGTTGTCAGTTTTAGTACTATATGGCATGGTTAATGGTTGATTATTATATACTTTAAAAGAATATCTTTTGAAGAACATGTTCTTTAATAAAGAACAAGTATGATAATTAAGTGGGTGGTTTTCTATGGTTGACTATGGCTTCATGTAGTTGCTGGGATAAGTATTAGATGGATCCCAACAAAGTTGGATTCATCAATACCTAGGGCTTGTAAGGTTAAGATAAGCCTAGGTATCCTAAGCAATTCATTATGCATGGTTGTTATCAAGGTTGGTTTATCTTGCTAGTGATAGCCGGCTAGGGTTTATAGGTCCTTATAAGCGGTGGTTGGTGATGATTCCTTATTTTCTTCAAAAGACTAACTTTTGAAGAACATACTTCTTAAATAATAAGAAGTATTGCAATTAAGGTTGAGGTTGTCTTGTATTAGCCATTGGATTCACTAAATAAGGGATGGTGGTTTCCTAAATAGGATGTTAATAATTATCTCACACTAATAGGGTTTAGTGTGTATGGGATATGATGTCAATATTAGCATGGTTGCTATTGGAGTTCATCACAATGGTGTGATGCTAGTTAAGGTTAATTAAAGATGAGATCCTTGTGATAGGAACTAGGTTTGATTAAGATGAACACATGGGATGCTAATTAGTAGTGATAGGGTTCCCATATGTTATGTGGATTTGAACAAGCATTTAGTTGCTAAATATAAATCTATGGTTACTAATGAAGTAACATGATCACATGTTACTTAGGGTTCATGTTTGGGAATAATTTAGGGTTCATATGAAGTAGTGGAGCTAAGGTTCCTAAATAGCATTAGGGTTTTAGGATTACACATGAAATGATGAAGTTATCACTTTGTTTCTAATGGAACTAGGGTTTCTTAATTACCCTATAATTCTTGGATTAATAACTTCATTAATAAAGTTGAAGTTATTAATAACCTTGAAATTACAATAATATTGGATTTGTCCTTTTATTATTTTAAAAGAATTAATAATTAAGGTAATTATTAATTAGGGTTTAAATCCTCCTATTAAGGATTTAATAAATTATAAGCAAAGGAAAATTTGTTTTAATATTTTCCTAATTTGCTTACTGGTTTTTATTAATTTTAAAGGTTTTTCTTAATTATTAACTTTTAATTAAATTTGGAATTAAAATTAAAGGCTTAATTAACAAGTATTAAATAATTAAATTTTTATTAAAAATAAAAATTTCATTTTATATTTTTATTGGATAGAGTTTACTTTTCTAAGAATTTTGATAACTCATTTGTATTTTTTTGAGTTAATATGAATTTTGTAGATTTATTTAAAGTTTCGATAAAAATTGAAATTGAAAATAAACAATAATAACTAAATCTACCGCCCTTATCCTACCCTCGACTCACGGACGGTGGGGTCGAGGCTGAGTCGGCTGCCTCGTTGGCAGTTGACTGGGTCAAACCAGTGTTTGGACCCCACTGCCACCTCACCTCGCCGGTCAACTCGCCGTCGGCGAGTCAAACGACGACGGCGACGCCGATTTTTGGCCTCCCGAAACGCGCCGCAGGCACTTTCCGAACCTCTACAACTCGCTGAGTCCGATGGTGTGGTTCGTGGCTCGATTAGATCACCGGAACATCGCCGGCAAGCATGGCCGCGGTGGTTCTATCCCGGCGAGACGGCCATCTCGAGCTACAGATGGTGTTTGGATGCGAGGAGATGCTCGCGAGAAGCGTAAGCTTACCCTGATGTGCTCCAGAGACTCGACGAGGATGATTGGCGACGGAGATGGCGGTGCGGTTGCGGTTTCCGATGATCACCGGTGAAAGGGAACTCAGCAATTGCGTCGATTGAAGATGCCCCGGCACGATTCCTTCTCCTCAGATGATCTTCGAACCCAGGCGCATCTGCAGAGCTACCCCATGGTCACTGGGATGCTCCCAATCGACGGCTAGCCGGAGAATTTCCCCGACGACACGCCGGGGTGTGGAGAAGATAGGGAGAGATTGAGAGTCTGGGAGAGATTGAGAAAGGGGTCACAGGCTAGCTAGGGTTCTGGCGCGTCTGCTCATGGTTTTATAGCTCCAGAAGAGCTCGGCATCGACGGTAATTCGTCGCCGGCGGCCAGGATACTACGGCTTCGACGGAGATGTATTTGGGCACGGATCTTGGCGCAATTGGGATAACTCTGGACGTGGAGATCCTTGTACCGGCCTCTCGGCATAATGGATGGCGTCCGGCGGCGTCCCTATCCGGCAGCGAGGACGTGGCCGAGACGCGCCATCGTGCCTGTCGACCACCGGGAAGAAGAAGGAGGTGGCTTCTCTCTTCGCACGATTCTTAAAGCGAATCGGTATGGTGGGCTTAGGCTGGGCTCGGTAAGTGGAGGTGGTACTGGGCTGTGGTACTCGGGCTACGGTGGACGGGTAGGCCTGTTTCTTTCCTTTCTTTTATTTCTGTTTTCCATAATGTTAGTTTAAATACTCGTTTTTTGAATTCAAATATTTTGTAAACTTTAATGTTTGATTTCAAGGGAGATTTACTCCAGTACTTTAAAATATTGTTTTTTTGTATTTATTAGTAAATTTAATATGGTACTAAAACATTGATTTGTTAATTCCTATTGATATTTGAATTAATTATCCATATAAGCATGAATTTGAATATTGTCTTTATTTCATATTTTTCTTGTGAATCAATCTGTTTTGAATTATTGGAACTGAGTATTTCTACTCTAAGGGTTTTAGGAGTTATCACTAGGGTTGGTTCTCTTAATTAAGAATTTGATCACTTACATATGATTTTATGTGAGCATTTATTTGTTAGGGTCTTCAAATTATGATTATAATCCTTTTCCAATGTTATCACTACTCTTAGCTTTGAAAATATATAGGGTGGATATTGTTTCCAGAATGGTTTGGTTTTATTTACAAGGCTAAGTGGTTGATCACCACCATGGTTTAATCATATGGTTTAGCTCTAGGTTATTCTTAAGCTCCAAATTTAAACATGAGCTTTAACTAGGGAGCAATTCTAGGATTCCAATACTATTTACCTAATGGCAAAGGGTTTAACTCTTAATTATGGCCTAGGTTTTAATTGTGATCACCCAAGTGATATACAAACTAATGTTGAGATATAATTCTAGGTTATAGAGATGGGATGACACCATATTACATGTGCTAGGGTTAAATCTCCCCTAACTATGATAAGGGTTACTTGCTTAATACCTTATGTGCTTCTCTAATTACTAAGGATTTGAGAATTGGTTTTATCTTCTACCAATTAACTTCTATTATTATTCCCAATTTATCATTTAAAGTAACTATATTGGTTATAGTCCTTTTTATAGTTAACTTTGGTCAAATGGATTGATGGTTTCTCACCATATAAAGTATAGAATTGTCTCTAAAGGTTTTCTTGTGGTTCTTAAGTGAAGAATAGGTGGAATGTAAATGTGGTAGAATTATACCCGTGATCACCAAGTGGTTCACAAGTTAAGGTTGGGATCTAAGCCTAGGATTGCTTATTATTGATCTCCTTATAATTTCATGTGGCTAATGATATCTCGCTTATCCTATTAGGGTTTAACTTATCCTCACATACTTCAAGAGCATGATCATGGTTAGACATGATCCACTTGTTCTTGATATCTTTATCTCAAGTTCTTAGGGTTTATGATCATCATTCAATTTATAATGATCAAGATTTGGCTTCCTAAATTATTTCTAATGGAATGGGTTCTCACTTCCATGATCAAGCATTGTCTTGATCAACTAGGATATATTACTTCTATTTTTTTTATTTCTAGGATGATCATGGTCATGGTTGTCTCAATAGTTTTATATCCCAGGAAAATGCCTGAGATATATACTTAAGGTTCTCTCAAGAACTGATGATTTAACCATTTGGATAATTGAATAGATAGATCTAAGATCAGTATGGATGGTCTCTCTCATTTGGGAAGGACTTCAATGCTAAACTAATATTAGGCTCCATAGAGGTTGATGTGATCATCAAGATCTAGGTTTAATATAATTGGGTTCTCTCCCTAGGAATGGTCTGGAATAACATCCTAGGGTTTTTCTTCAAAGTGATGGTTGGAATACATGGATGTATATCCAAGGCTTTAGCTTAAAGTTTTCAATTGCTTCACTAATAAATATTATAGAACTCTCACCTCTCTAGGTTTGATGTGTAATGACTTGGAATAGGGAAGAATATATATTTCTTAAGTTGAATCTCCTTGTCTTGTTTCCAAGGTTAAAGTAGAATGGATATCATAGGGTTTATGATAAGTGCATGGATTAGTTTAAGACATGGAAAAGATAAGTCTAGAATAGTTATCCATTTTATTGTTACTTGATTTATAGTAAAATAGATGTTCATATGTTATGGCAAAGATTACCATGTTATGATCTTTAATAAGATCAAGCAATTGATCATTGAGTAAAGTGTTGTTGTGTTGATTCTTAGTTCCATTTGATCTAACCCCTTAGATCATATCATCTCTACCCAAAACAAGATTTTAACAAAGTCACATTGAGGTTTATAGCGCTTGACTTGATGAGCTACTTCAATTCCACCAAGGTCAAGTGAAACTTCGCTATCGTGGATCTGTTTTACTTTAAAGCGCGAAAATTCCCCAGATTTTCTATGCATGAATGCAATGCACACATCTGTTTCCTCTATTTTTGTAACCCCATTACCTGGGATATTACATAGTATCAACTATCTTCTGGTGCCATTGCTCTCATATTACTATTACTGCTGCTGTGTTACTGTTACTATTGCTCTCATATCACTGCTACTTTCACATCACCCTTGTTGCTAGTGCTTTTCCAGGTGCAGCTGAATTGACAACTCAGCTTGTTAAGGCTTATAAGTATTCTTTACCTCCCTTGTGTCGAATCAATAAATTTGGGTTTTACTTCCCTCGAAGACTATCGCGATCCCCTATACTTGTGGGTCATCAAGATCAGTCTACGGCGCCGTTGCCGGGGAGGCATAGCTCTACTCATAAGTTCACCTGGGGAGTACACTCTACCTCTCTCTCTACTTTTATTTTATTTTGTTTTGCTAGTTTACTTTTGTCTAGTTTATTTTTGTCTTGTTTTATTTGTCTCATATACCAAAAAATCCATAAAAATTTGAAAAACCAAAAAATTAAAAACTGCTGTTATGGGAGAACCAACAACCTACTTGGAGCTTATAGAATGCTATAATAATTATAGAGAATCAAGAACTGGTAAAATAATGAGTGCTATGATAGAAAAACTGAATACAATTGCTAAAATCTTGCTTGAATGCCATGATATAAACTGTTGCTCTCAACAGGATACTAAACATCTTAAATTTCAATGTGGCTTTAGTGAGGAATTTTTAATTAAGAGCTATAATCGGAATTGCTATATTCATTATGGGTTCGAGGAGGTAGAACAATTTGTCTTATTTATGGGAGCCTCCGAGATAGAATCCTTCATGGTTGAGAATTATGAAACTTGTGTTGTTTGTAAGGGCCTTAAAGATTATGTCTCTACTATCCTTAATTCTTGCATAGAATGCTACACTATCCTTGATTATAAAGAGAGACACATTAATGCACAAGAATGCACTCACAATTTGCAGGAACCGATGGAAGAAGAAATTGATGAACCTGAAAGCTCATTGGATGAAAAAGAGGAGGAAATTGATGAACTCGAAAGCTCATTGGATGAAAAAGAAGAGGAGAGCGACGAACAAAAGGAGGAAGAATGGATTAGCTACCCATGTCAACCTTCTAATGAGAGTAACTCTTTATCTCTTACACTATTTGATTGTCCTCCATGCTCACCTGGAAGAGGTTGAATGTTATGTTCCTGTGGATTCTCTTGAAATAGTACCTATGAGTAATACTTGTGAGAATGATTATGCTACTATTATCTATGATAATCCATGCTACTTTGATAAATCTTATGATAATGCTTTGTTTGTGCCTGATGTCGAAATGCATGGTACTAAAGAATTTTGTTTGGCAAATGTCTATGATAAAGCTCTAGATGATTGATGCCTACGGGAGCTTCTATTCTTGTAGACAGTGTTGGGCCTCCAAGAGCAGAGGTTTGTAGAACAGCAGCAAGTTTCCCTTAAGTGGATACCCAAGGTTTATCGAACTCAGGGAGGAAGAGGTCAAAGATATCCCTCTCATGCAACCCTGCAACCACAAAGCAA
This sequence comes from Lolium rigidum, assembly GCF_022539505.1. NCBI lineage: Eukaryota > Viridiplantae > Streptophyta > Magnoliopsida > Poales > Poaceae > Lolium > Lolium rigidum. The sequence goes on from NC_061510.1 coordinate 125,452,610, forward strand.
GAAGTCTCTTGTGTCCCCAACACACTTAATAGGTGCACTAGTTCGGCGAAGAGATAGTGAAATACAGGTGGTATAAATAAGCAGTAGCAACGGCACCAGAAAAGTGCTTTGCCCAAGACAGTAACAAGCAGTAGTAACGCAGCAGTAGTAACGCAGTAAAACAGTAAACAAGCAGCGATAGCAGTATTTAGGAACAAGGCCTAGGGATTAGACTTTCACTAGTGGACACTCTCAACATTGATCACATAACAGAATAGATAAATGCATACTCTACACTCTTTTGTTGGATGATGAACACATTGCGTAGGATTACACGAACCCTCAATGCCGGAGTTAACAAGCTCCACAATTCAATGTTCATATTTAAATAACCTTAGAGTGCAAGAAAGATCAACACGACTAAACCAAGTACTAACACAAGCATGCACACTCGTCACCTTCACGCTATGTAGGAGGAATAGATCACATCAATACTATCATAGCAATAGTTAACTTCCCAATCTACAAGAGATCATGATCATAGCATACGCCAAGTACTAACACGGATGCACACCCTGTCACCATTACACCGTGCAGGAGGAATAAAACTACTTTAATAACATTGCTAGAGTAGCACATAGATAAATTGTGATACAAAACACATTGCAATCATAAAGAGATATAAATAAGCACTTCACTACGCCATTCATAACAGTGAGTAAGTATTCTGTGAAATATAGCCTAAGAGACCCACACGGTGCACACACTCGTCACCTTTACACACGTGGGACAAGGAGTCTCCGGAGATCACATAAGTAAAACTCACTTGACTAGCATAGTGACATCTAGATTACAAGCATCATCATATGAATCTCAATCATGTAAGGCAGCTCATGAGATTATTGTATTGAAGTACATAGGAGAGAGATGAACCACATAGCTACCGGTACAGCCCCGAGCCTCGATGGAGAACTACTCCCTCCTCATGGGAGCAAGCAGCGGTGATGAAGATGGCGGTGGAGATGGCAGCGGTGTCGATGGAGAAGCCTTCCGGGGCACTTCCCCGCTCCGGCAGCGTGCCGGAACAGAGACTCCTGTCCCCCAGATCTTGGCTTCGCGATGGCGGCGGCTCTGGAAGGTTTCTGTGGGTTTCGTCCTTCGTAATAGGGTTTTCGCGACGGAGACTTTAAATAGGCGGAAGGGTAGCGTCAGAGGGTCGAAGAGGCGGCGGCACCATAGGCTGGCGCGGCCGGGGCCTGAGCCGCGCCACCCTATCATCCGGGGCCCACAGGCCCCCCTCCGGCGGCTCTCGGGTGTTCCGGATGCTTCCGGTGAAAATAGGAACCCGGGTCTTGATTTCGTCCGATTCCGAGAATATTTCGTTACTAGGATTTCGAAACCAAAAACAGCAGTAAAACAGGAACCGGCACTTCGGCATCTTGTTAATAGGTTAGTTCCGGAAAATGCATAAATATGACATAAAGTGTGTATAAAACATGTAGATATCATCAATAATGTGGCATGGAACATAAGAAATTATCGATACGTCGGAGACGTATCAATGATGGTCCTATGTTACTTGATAATATTAATTGTACTACTAATGAAAATGGGATTGGAGAGTTCTTGACTTATTCTATGAGTCCCATATCTATTGAGATTGATCAACTACCTTGTTATATTATTAATAAAAGTAAGTTTGAAAGTTTTAATTCCACTATTCTTGAACTTGATAAAAATTATGTGTTTGGAAATCATGAAAAGTATGCTGCATGTGATAGCTATATTGTTGAGTTTGTTCATGAAGCTACTGAAAATTATTATGAGAGAGGAAAATATGGTTGTAGAAATTTTCGTGGTACTAATACACCTCTCTATATGCTGAAATTTTTGAAGTTATTCTTGTTCTACCCTCCTATGCTTGTTACTTTGATTTTCATGAACTTGTTTATTTACAAGATTCCTATGCATAGGAAGCATGTTAGACTTAAATGTGTTTTGAATTTGCTTTTTGATGCTCTCTTTTGCTTCAAATACTATTTCTTGCGAGTGCATCATTAAAACTGCTGAGCCCATCTTAACGGCTATAAAGAAAGCAACTTCTTGGGAGATAACCCATGTGTTATTTTGCTACAGTAATTTGTTTTATATTTGTGTCTTGGAAGTTTTTTACTACTGTAGCAACCTCTCCTTATCTTAGTTTTGTGTATTGTTGTGCCAAGTGAAGCCTCTAATCGAAGGTTGATACTAGATTTGGATTACTGCGCAGTAAACAGATTTCTTTTCGTCACGAATCTGGGTCTAATTCTCTGTAGGTAACTCAGAAAATTATGCCAATTTACGTGAGTGATCCTCAGATATGTACGCAACTTTCATTAGTTTTGAGTTTTCTGATTTGAGCAACGGAAGTATTTTATTAAAATTCGTCTTTACTGGCTGTTCCGTTTTGGCAGATTCTGTCTCTGTTTTTTGCATTGTCTCTTGTGGACTTTAAGCGAGGTTTTCTAGACGTAGAGGGCTGTAGCTAATGTTTTATTGAGTTCTTGCAATGTGCCACTACAGGACCAAGGTGGATTCAATTTTTTTGAGTACTAACCCCTCTAATGAAGTTTATGGGAAGTTTGGTGTGAAGGAAGTTTTCAAGGGTCAAGAGAGGAGGATGATATATGATCAAGAAGAGTGAAAAGTCTAAGCTTGGGGATGCCCCCGTGGTTCATCCCTGCATATTTCAAGAAGACTCAAGCGTCTAAGCTTGGGGATGCCCAAGGCATCCCCTTCTTCATCAACTTATCGGGTTCCTCCCCGAAACTATATTTTTATTCGGTCATATCTTATGTTCTTCACTTGGAGCGTCTGTGTGTTTATTTTTCGTTTTGTTTATGTTTGAATAAATTCGGATCCTAGCAATCCTTGTGTGGGAGAGATACACGCTCCGCTTTTTCATATGAACACTCGTGTTCTTCGTTTTACTTTTAATGTTCAATGATAAAAGTTGGAAGCTATTGCACTTATTTATATTTGGTTGGAAAAGGAAAATGCCTCATATGTCTTGGATAATTTGACACTTGGCAATTGTTTTGAGCTCTCAAGTAGATCATGATTAAGTTTTTTCATGTAGTCTAAGCCTATTAATGGAGAACTACTGTAGAGCTTGTTGAAATTGGTTTGCATGATTGGTCTCTCTTAAGGTCTAGATATTTTCTCGGTAAAAGTGTTTGAGCAACAAGGAAGACGAGTGTAGAGTATTATAATGCTTGCAATATGTTCTTATGTAAGTTTTGCTGTACCGGTTCATACTTGTGTTTGCTTCAAACAACCTTGCTAGCCAAAGCCTTGTACTGAGAGGAAATGCTTCTCGTGCATCCAAAACCTTGAGCCAAAACCTATACCATTTGTGTCCATCATACCTACCTACTATGTGGTATTTCCTGCCATTCCAAAGTAAATTGCTTGAGTGCTACCTTTAAACAATTCAAAATTTATCATCTCTGATTTGTGTCAATGTTTTATAGCTCATGAGGAAGTATATGGTGTTTATCTTTCAATCTTGTTGGGCAACTTTCACCAATGGACTAGTGGCTTCATCCTCTTATCCAATAATTTTGCAAAAAGAGCTGGCAATGGGATTCCCAGTCCCAAATTAATTAACCAAAATAGACACTCCTCCATGGTATGTTATTGTTGGACGGCTGATACGTCCCCGACGTATCCATAATTTCTGTCGTTCCATGCTTGTTTTATGACAATACTTACATGTTTTGCTTGCACTTTATGATGATTTCATGCATTTTCCGGAACTAACCTATTAACAAGATGCCACAGTGCCGGTTCCGTTTTTCGTTGTTTTTGGTTCCAGAAAGGCTGTTCGGGCAATATTCTCGGAATTCAACGAAACGAAGACCAAACCTCCTATTTTTCCCGGAAGCATCCAGAACACCGAAGAAGAGTCGGAGAGGGGCCAGAGGGCCACCACACCACATGGCGGTGCGGCCTGGCCTGGGCCCGCGCCGGCCTATGGTGTGGCGCCCCCAGGTGCCCCCCTGCGCCGCCTCTTCGCCTATAAAATCCCTTTCGACCTAAAAACACCGTAACACTTGACGAAACTCCAGAAAGACTCCAGGGGCGCCGCCACCATCGCGAAACTCCAATTCGGGGGACAGAACTCTCTGTTCCGGCACCTCGCCGGAGCGGGAAGTGCCCCGGAAGCCATCTCCATCAACGCCATCGCCTCCATCATGCTCCGTGAGTAGTTCCCCCATGGACTACGGGTTCTAGCCGTAGCTAGTTGGTATTCTCTCCCCCATGTACTTCAATACAATGATCTCATGAGCTGCCTTACATGATTGAGATTCATCTCGATGTAATCGGTGTTGTGTTTGTCGGGATCCGATGGATTGTTACATTATGATTGTCTATCTACAAAGTTTATGAAGTTATTGTTGCTGCAATCTTGTTATGCTTAATGCTTGTCACTAGGGCCCGAGTGGCATGATCTTAGATTTGAGCTCTATACTTATTGCTTAGATTGTATCTACAAGTTGTATGCACATGTCACTGTCCGGAACCAAAGGCCCCGAAGTGACAGAAATTGGGACAACCGGAGGGGATGGTAGTGATGTGAGGATCACATGTTTTCACCAAGTGTTAATGCTTTGCTCCGGTGCTCTATTAAAAGGAGTACCTTAATATCCAGTAGTTTCCCTTGAGGCCCGGCTGCCACCGGCTGGTAGGACAAAAGATGTTGTGCAAGTTTCTCATTGCGAGCACGTACGACTATATATGGAAAACATGCCTACATGATTAATGATCTTGATATTCTGTCTTAATGCTATTTCAATCCTATCAATTGCCCGACTCGTAATTTGTTCACCCAACACTTGTTATTGGAGAGTTGCCACTAGTGTAGATAGCTGGGAACCCCGGTCCATATTTCATCATCATATACTCGTTCTACATGTCATTGGAAGTAGTATCAACTCGTCTTCCGGTGCCATTGCTCTCATATTACTATTACTGCTGCTCGTGTTACTCGTTACTATTGCTCTCATATCACTGCTACTTTCACATCACCCCTGTTGCTAGTGCTTTTCCAGGTGCAGCTGAATTGACAACTCAGTTGTTAAGGCTTATAAGTATTCTTTACCTCCCCTTGTGTCGAATCAATAAATTTGGGTAATACTTCCCTCGAAGACTGTTGCGATCCCCTATACTTGTGGGTTATCAAGACTATTTTCTGGCGCCGTTGCCGGGGAGGCATAGCTCTACTCATAAGTTCACCTGGGGAGTACACTCTACCTCTCTCTCTGTTTTTATTTTGTTTTATTTTGTTTTGCTAGTTTACTTTTGTCTAGTTTATTTGTGCTTAGTTTATTTCTGTCTAGTATTATTTTGCTTAGTTTACTTTTGCTTAGTTACTTTTGTCTTGTTTTATTTTCCTCATATACCCAAAAATCCATAAAAATTTGAAAAACCTAAAAATTAAAAATTGCTGTTATGGGAGAACCTACAACTTACTTGGAGCTTATAGAATGTTATAATAATTATAGAGAATCAAGAACTGGTAAAATAATGAGTGCTATGATAGGAAAACTGAATACAATTGCTAAAATCTTGCTTGAATGCCATGATATAAACTGTTGCTCTCAACAGGATACTAAACATCTTAAATTTCAATGTGGCTTTAGTGAGGAATTTTTAATTAAGAGCTATAATCGGAATTGCTATATTCATTATGGGTTCGAGGAGGTAGAACAATTTGTCTTATTTATGGGAGCCTCCGAGATAGAATCCTTCATGGTTGAGAATTATGAAACTTGTGTTGTTTGTAAGGGCCTTAAAGATTATGTCTCTACTATCCTTAATTCTTGCATAGAATGCTACAGTAGGAATCCTTATATCCTTGATTATAAAGAGAGACACATTAATGCACAAGAATGCACTCACAATTTGCAGGAACCGGTGGAAGAAGAAATTGATGAACCTGAAAGCTCATTGGATGAAAAAGAGGAGGAAATTGATGAACCCGAAAGCTCATTGGATGAAAAAGAAGAGGAGAGCGACGAACAAAAGGAGGAAGAATGGATTAGCTACCCATGCCAACCTTCTAATGAGAGTAACTCTTTATCTCTTACACTATTTGATTGTCCTCCATGCTTACCGGAAAAGGTTGAATGTTATGTTCCTGGGGATTCTCTTGAAATAGTACCTATGAGTAAAACTTGTGAAAATAATTATGCTACTGTTATATATGATAATCCATGCTACTTTGATAAATCTTATGATAATGCTTTGTTTGCGCCTGATGTCGAAATGCATGGTACTAAAGAATTTTGCTTGGCAAATGTTTATGATAAAGCTCTAGATGATGGTCCTATGTTACTTGATAATATTAATTGTACTACTAATGACAATGGGATTGGAGAGTTCTTGACTTATTCTATGAGTCCCATATCTATTGAGATTGATCACCTACCTTGTTATATTATTAATAAAAGTAAGTTTGAAAGTTTTATTTCCACTATTCTTGAACTTGATAAAAATTATGTGTTTGGAAATCATGAAAAGTATGCTACATGTGATAGTTATATTGTTAAGTTTGTTCATGAAGCTACTGAAAATTATTATGAGAGAGGAAAATATGGTTGTAGAAATTTTCATGGTACTAATTGACAAGGGATTAACTTATCAATGCCTATGGATTGTAGGCTAGGGTTTAGTTAGAAGTAGAGGGCAAGTAGATCTCGAAGGTTTCAGCCGAAAAGTACTCGCAATCGACATTGTAGGAGGAGAGATACCGCTCAGCTTTTTCGACAGCGAACAACTCGGTGTTCTTGATTTGCTGCACCCAATGTTCGATGATAAGAAGTTGGAAGCTATGCATTGTTTCTTGGTGAAGAAAACAATATCATCATGTCTTGAGTAATTTGACGCTGGCAATTGTTTTTGAGCTCTCAAGTGGGTCTTGATTAAGTTTTCATGTAGTCTAAGCCTATTAATGAACTCTTAGAGACTTGTTAAATTGGTTTGTATTTGGATGAGGAGGATCTCTCTTGGGTCTAGATATTATTGATGATCTTTGAACAACAGGAAAACAGAGTGTAGGGGACAATTTTGCAGTCGCAGCGATCGTTCTTATGTAAGTTTCTTTATGTCGGTTCTGCTGATATTTGAGCTGAAGATATCATTTACCATCAGCCTTATGTCAAGGGAGGATTACTTCTCGGCAAAATCCAAAATATAGGCAATAACCTGCCGTATATCATATTTCAATACTAATGTGAGATGCGTTTTCACCTGTGTCAAAGTGGATTGAACGCGAGTTAACAACATTTTAAACAGTTCAAGGTTTTATTGTGTCAGTTTGTCTCAATGTTTTATAAATAAGCGAAGTATGTAGGTGTTTGTCATTTCAATCATGATGGCAACTTTCACCAATGGATTAATTGGCTTCATCAGCTTATCCAACGACGTTTTGCAAAAGAGCTGGCGTTGGGTTTGATTTAAGTCGATATAACAAAGCAGTGCAGCATATCATTGAAATTTATGTAACGTTGTGGATGACACCGAAGGTTCAGTTAATGTGTTATCAATATTGGCAAAGGATTGGGAGGAGTGTCATCATAAAACTAAAATAAGGGCAAATCCATTTCATAGTATAGGTGTTTTGTAACACAAAGGTTTAGTTAAGCTGCTCGGACGCTAATGAAAGAAGGTTTAAGGAAGGATTATTTTTAAGTAAACAACTATGGACTTTCTTAGCGTTTTACCACAGCATAAAGGGTTGAAATACTTAGCTTCTACCATTGGTTAATAATCTTTCTTTCTTTCAAAGTTTTATTTTGCATATCTTTATGTTTTTAAAACAAAGCTCTCCATTGCTTCATCATTTAATGCTCGCTTCATCAACGAAAATTGTCTTATTTGTCAGTGGGTTCACATTCATTCAAATGTTGAAGCAAACAGCATTGTCAGCAGCCATTACAGTTCTTCACATACTGCAACAGTCAACGTTTTCATCATATATTCGCTTTGTGTTGACCAAAATTTATCAACAGATATATTAAGTTAAGCGCCGCTGACTTTATATCTTCCTTTGTGTTTTAGCGGAATTAACGCTTTACTTTGGTTTCTTTATAGGTCATCGTAAGACCATTGATGCTTGTCTTGAAAGTACTATTCATGAAAAGAAGTTTTTTGGCTATATATTATATTCAATTGCTTCGCTACTGGTCATTGCCTTAAGTCACTTCGGTTCTTTAATATACTTTGTAATAAATGTGATCAGGATTACATCTGTAGTAGCATGTCACTACGAGAAATTATTCTTTATGGTTTTAACGCAACAAGGACGACAGAACTATTTAGAGGATCGCTGATAACGTCGAAGCGTATCCAGCAGTTTAACGTCGTTCCATATGTTCAACTAAGTACCGTGGCGCGTTGACATTTCATGAAATGTTGTCGGTTTTCGAGACAACGTATTAACAAGATGCCGGTGCGATTGAACACCGCGTGATGTTGTTTGGTTCGAAGGGAATATTCGGAGCAATATTCATGAAACGGGGAAGACCAGAGACCTCCTATTGCAGCTAAAGACGTCGAACACGAAGAGTCGGGAGAGGGCGGAAGAGCCACCACGCTCTTGCCGGCGGCCCAGCAGCCTGGCTAGGCCAGCATGCGGCCTGTGTTAATGGCGGCGACCAGGAATTGTACCATTCGCCCGGCAGCCTCAACTTAGCCTATAAAAATCGCGCCGTGTTCAGCAAGCAACTCGGTGATGAAAAACTCAGGCGTAAACCACCGCAAAACTCTCGGATGGAGGGCGATCGCTGATCTTTTGACGCGACCTGCCGGAGCGAAGTGCGAGAACCATCTCCATCAGCATATCGCGCCTCCATCGACCGTGCGGTGGGTGTGAGTTCCCCATGGACTCGGGTTTTGGCCGACAGCAGTTAGTATTCTCTCCCTGTGCTTTGACTGCTGGTGATCGCTATTGAAACTGCCGCACATGATTGGTTTCAAACAGGATATGTCGGATGTTAATGTTCGGGATCGATGGTTGTATTAAGTGATTATTTTATCTACAAAGTTTATGAGTGTGACCGCGCGAGATGTGGACGTGGCAATGCTTGTCGCTGGGGCCAGTGGCATGATCTGCGTTGCAGACTCTGTAACATTGGCTTAGATTGTAATCTACAAGTTGTAGCCTGCGCATGTCCTTTATCCCAGTTGATGAACACCCGAAGTGAAAGCGCAGGATGATGCGAAGGAGTTCGGTGACAGGGGACACATCGCTCACAGTGTTGAATGCTTTGCTGGCGCTCTCATGAAGGAAGCAACAGTCGAATCGTTTCCTTGAGGCCCGTGTGCGTGATACGAGACAAAATGATGTGGACGCCGTCTGAACGTCGAAGCTAATATTGAAGAAACACGTACCTACATGATTAATGATCTTGATATTA
>NC_061510.1:125462149-125534154 GCF_022539505.1 Lolium rigidum
GAACTGTTCTGTTTTGACAGATTCTGCCTTTTATTTCGCATTGCCTCTTTCGCTATGTTGGATGAATTTCTTTGATCCACTAATGTCTAGTAGCATTATGCAATGTCCAGAAGTGTTAAGAATGATTGTGTCACCTCTGAATATGTCAATTTATATTGTGCACTAACCCTCTAATGAGTTGTTTCGAGTTTGGTGTGGAGGAAGTTTTCAAGGATCAAGAGAGGAGTATGATGCAACATTATCAAGGAGAGTGAAAGCTCTAAGCTTGGGGATGCACCCGTGGTTCACCCCTGCATATATCAAGAAGACTCAAGCGTCTAAGCTTGGGGATGCCCAAGGCATCCCCTTCTTCATCAACAAATTATCAGAGTTCCTCCCTGAAACTATATTTTTATTCGGCCACATCTTATGTGCTTTTTCTTGGAGCGTCGGTTTGTTTTTGTTTTTGTTTTGTTTGAATGAAATGGATCCTAGCATTCACTTTATGGGAGAGATACACGCTCCGCTGTAGCATATGGACAAATATGTCCTTGGTTTCTACTCATAGTATTCATGGCGAAGTTTCTCCTTCGTTAAATTGTTATATGGTTGGAATTGGAAAATGATACATGTAGTAATTGCTATAAATGTCTTGGGTAATGTGATACTTGGCAATTGTTGTGCTCATGTTTAAGCTCTTGCATCATATGCTTTGCACCCATTAATGAAGAAATACATAGAGCATGCTAAAATTTGGTTTGCATATTTGGTTTCTCTAAGGTCTAGATAATTTCTAGTTTTGAGTTTGAACAACAAGGAAGACGGTGTAGAGTCTTATAATGTTTACAATATGTCTTTTATGTGAGTTTTGTCTGCACCGGTTCATCCTTGTGTTTGTTTCAAATAAGCCTTGCTAGCCTAAACCTTGTATCGAGAGGGAATACTTCTCATGCATCCAAAATACTTGAGCCAACCACTATGCCATTTGTGTCCACCATACCTACCTATACTACATGGTATTTTCCCGCCATTCCAAAGTAAATTGCTTGAGTGCTACCTTTAAAATTCCATCATTCACCTTTGCAATATATAGCTCATGGGACAAATAGCTTAAAAACTATTGTGGTATTGAATATGTAATTATGCACTTTATCTCTTATTAAGTTGCTTGTTGTGCGATAACCATGTTTATCTGGGAACGCCATCAACTCATTGTTGAATTTCATGTGAGTTGCTATGCATGTTCGTCTTGTCCGAAGTAAGGGCGATCTACACCGAGTTGAATGGTTTGAGCATGCATATTGTGAGAGAAGAACATTGGGCCGCTAACTAAAGCCATGATTCATGGTGGAAGTTTCAGTTTTGGACAAATATCCTCAAGTCTCTAATGAGAAAAGAATTAATTGTTGTCAAATGCTTAAAGCATTAAAAGAGGAGTCCATTATCTGTTGTCTATATTGTCCCGGTATGGATGTCTAAGTTGAGAATAATCAAAAGCGAGAAATCCAAATGCGAGCTTTCTCCTTAGACCTTTGTACAGGCGGCATAGAGGTACCCCTTTGTGAAACTTGGTTAAAGCATATGTATTGCGGTGATAATCCAGTAGTCCAAGCTAATTAGGACAAGGTGCGGGCACTATTGGTACACTATGCATGAGGCTTGCAACTTATAAGATATAATTTACATGATGCATATGCTTTATTACTACCGTTGACAAAATTGTTTCATGTTTTCAAAATCAAAGCTCTAGCACAAATATAGCAATCGATGCTTTTCCTCTATGAGGACCATTCTTTTACTTTTAATGTTGAGTCAGTTCACCTATTTCTCTCCACCTCAAGAAGCAAACACTTGTGTGAACTGTGCATTGATTCCTACATACTTTCTTATTGCACTTATTATATTACTCTATGTTGACAATATCCATGAGATATACAGGTTACAAGTTGAAAGCAACCGCTGAAACTTAATCTTCTTTTGTGTTGCTTCAATACCTTTACTTGTAATTATTGCTTTATGAGTTAACTCTTATGCAAGACTTATTGATGCTTGTCTTGAAGTGCTATTCATGAAAAGTCTTTGCTTTATGATTCACTTGTTTACTCATTACATACACATTGTTTTGATCGCTGCATTCTCTACATATGCTTTACAAATAGTATGATCAAGATTATGATGGCATGTCACTCCGTAAATTATCTTTGTTATCGTTTTACCCGCTCGGGACGAGCAGAACTAAGCTTGGGGATGCCGATACGTCTCCAACGTATCGATAATTTCTTGTGTTCCATGCCACATTATTGATGTTATCTACATGTTTTATGCACACTTTATGTCATATTCGTGCATTTTCCGGAACTAACCTATTAACAAGATGCCGAAGTGCCGCTGTCGTTTTCACTGTTTTTGGTTTCGAAATCCTAGTAAAGAAATATTCTCGGAATTGGACGAAATAAAAGCCCGGGGGCCTATTTTCTCACGAAGCTTCCGAAGTCCGAAGACGAAACGAAGTGGGGCCACGGGGAGCCAAACCCTAGGGCGGCGCGGCCCCCCCTTGGCCGCGCCGCCCGTCATCTCGGGGGCCCCCGTGCCGCCTCTCGACTTGCCCTTCCGCCTACTTAAAGCCTCCGTGACGAAACCCCCGGGACCGAGAGCCACGATACGGAAAACATTACCGAGACGCCGTCACCGCCGATCCCATCTCGGGGATCCCGGAGATCGCTCTCCGGCACTCCGCCGGAGAGGGGAATCATCTCCCGGAGGACTCTACACCGCCATGGTCGCCTCCGGAGTGATGAGTGAGTAGTCTACCCTCGGACTATGGGTCCATAGCAGTAGCTAGATGGTTGTCTTCTCCCCATTGTGCTATCATTGTCTGGATCTTGTGAGCTGCCTATCATGATCAAGATCATCTATATGTAATTCTATATGTTGCGTTTGTTGGGATCCGATGAATAGAGAATACTTGTTATGTTGATTATCAAAGTTATTCTTATGTGTTGTTTATGATCTTGCATGCTCTCCGTTACTAGTAGATGCTCTGGCCAAGTAGATGCTTTTAACTCCAAGAGGGAGTACTTATGCTCGATAGTGGGTTCATGCTCGCATTGACACCTGGGAGAGTGACGAAACCCCTAAGGTTGTGTTGTGCTCGTTGCCACTAGGGATAAAACATTGGCGCTATGTCTAAGGATGTAGTTGTTGATTACATTACGCACCATACTTAATGCAATTGTCCGTTGCTTTGCAACTTAATACTCGGAGGGGTTCGGATGATAACCTCGAAGGTGGACTTTTAGGCATAGATGCAGCTTGGATGGCGGTCTATGTACTTTGTCGTAATGCCCAATTAAATCTCACTATACTCATCATAATATGTATGTGCATTGTCATGCTCTCTTTATTTGTCAATTGCCCAACTGTAATTTGTTCACCCAACATGCTGTTCGTCTTATGGGAGAGACACCTCTAGTGAACTCGTGGACCCCGGTCCAATTCTCTTTACTGAAATACAATCTACTGCAATACTTGTTTTTACTGTTTTCTCTGCAAACAATCATCTTCCACACAATACGGTTAATCCTTTGTTACAGCAAGCCGGTGAGATTGACAACCTCACTGTTTGGTTGGGGCAAAGTACTTTGGTTGTGTTGTGCAGGTTCCACGTTGGCGCCGGAATCTCCGGTGTTGCGCCGCACTACATCCCGCCGCCATCAACCTTCAACGTGCTTCTTGGCTCCTCCTGGTTCGATATACCTTGGTTTCTTTCTGAGGGAAAACTTGCTGCTGTGCTCATCATACCTTCCTCTTGGGGTTGCCCAACGAACGTGTGAAATACACGCCATCACTTCCTTCCACCTTAGAAGCAAACACTTGTGTCAACTGTGCATTGATTCTTACATACTTGCTTATTAGCATTCATCATATTACTTTGTGTTGACAATTATCCATGAGATATGCATGTTACAAGTTGAAAGCAACCGCTGAAACTTATATCTTCCTTTGTGTTGCTTCGATGCCTTTACTTTGAACTTATTGCTTTATGAGTTAACTCTTGCGCAAGACCATTGATGCTTGTCTTGAAAGTACTATTCATGAAAAGTTTTGCTATATGTTATCTATTTGTTAGAAACTATAGATCATTGCCTTGAGTCACTTCATTCATTTCATATGCTTTGTAATAGTATGATCAAGGTTATGTAAGTAGCATGTCACTACGAAATTATTCTTTTTATCGTTTACTCGCTCGGGACGAGCGAGAACTAAGCTTGGGGATGCTGATACGTCCCCGACGTATCCATAATTTCTGTTGTTCCATGCTTGTTTTATGACAATACTTACATGTTTTGCTTGCACTTTATGATGTTTTTATGCGTTTTCCGGAACTAACCTATTAACAAGATGCCACAGTGCCGGTTCTGTTTTCTTCTGTTTTTGGTTCCGTAAAGGCTGTTCGGGCAATATTCTCGGAATTCGATGAAACGAAGACCAAACCTCCTATTTTTCCCGGAAGCATCCGAACACCGAAGAAGAGTCGGAGAGGGGCCGGAGGGCCACCACACCATAAGGCGGCGCGGCCTGGCCCGGGCCGCGCCGGCCTGTGGTGTGGCGTCCCCGAGTGCCCCCTCGCGCCGCCTCTTCGCCTATAAAATCCCTTTCGACCTAAAAACACCGTACCACTTGACGAAACTTCGAGAAAGACTCCGGGGCGCCGCCACCATCGCGAAACTCCAATTCGGGGGACAGAAGTCTCTGGTCCGGCACCCTGCCGGGGCGGGGAAGTGCCCCGGAAGCCATCTCCATCAACGCCATCGCCTCCATCATGCTCCGTGAGTAGTTCCCCCATGGACTACGGGTTCTAGCTGTAGCTAGTTGGTATTCTCTCCCCTATGTACTTCAATACAATGATCTCATGAGCTGCCTTACATGATTGAGATTCATCTGATGTAATCGGTGTTGTGTTTGTCGGGATCCGATGGATTGTTACGTTATGATTGTCTATCTACAAAGTTTATGAAGTTATTGTTGCTGCAATCTTGTTATGCTTAATGCTTGTCACTAGGGCCCGAGTGCCATGATCTTAGATTTGAGCTCTATACTTATTGCTTAGATTGTATCTACAAGTTGTATGCACATGTCACCTGTCCGGAACCAAAGGCCCCGAAGTGACGAAATCGGGACAACCGGAGGGGATGGCGGTGATGTGAGGATCACATGTTTTCACCAAGTGTTAATGCTTTGCTCCGGTGCTCTATTAAAAGGAGTACCTTAATATCCAGTAGTTTCCCTTGAGGCCCGGCTGCCACCGGCTGGTAGGACAAAAGATGTTGTACAAGTTTCTCATTGCGAGCACGTATGACTATATATGGAAAACATGCCTACATGATTAATGATCTTGATATTCTGTCTTAATGCTATTTCAATCCTATCAATTGTCCGACTGTAATTTGTTCACCCAACACTTGTTATTGGAGAGTTGCCACTAGTGTAGATAGCTGGGAACCCCGGTCCATCTTTCATCATCATATACCGTTCTACATGTCATTGGAAGTAGTATCAACTATCTTCTCGGTGCCATTGCTCTCATATTACTATTACTGCTGCTCGTGTTATTGTTACTATTGCTCTCATATCACTGCTACTTTCACATCACCCTTGTTGCTAGTGCTTTTCCAGGTGCGACTGAATTGACAACTCGGTTGTTAAGGCTTATAAGTATTCTTTACCTCCCCTTGTGTCGAATCAATAAATTTGGGTTTTACTTCCCTCGAAGACTATCGCGATCCCCTATACTTGTGGGTCATCATTCTCCCCCGAGGCTGAGGGCTCTACCGGTAGCTATGTGGTTCATCTCTCTCTCCCATGGTGTGATCTTTATGAATATGTAGATGTTACTCTTGTCTATTATGCACTCTAGAGGTTACTTTAATATGAACTTCGGATTCACTCCACGGTGTAATGGTGATAGTGTGTGCATCGTGTGTGTTTCCTTTATGAAGTTGTGGAGCTTGTTTACTCTGGCTTGAGGGAGCTCTTGTAGCCCTACACAATGAATGGTGTTTGTTATCCAACAAGAGAGTGTTTGATAGTAGCAGTTATTTGTTCATCTATGTGATCATAGGCTTTGCAATCTAGATGTCATATGCTATTCAAGTGTTTTATTATGTGAACTTTGGAGTTACCGTGACCTCGGTGTAATGGTGACGAGTGTGTGCGCCGTGTGTAACTCCCTTATGAATTGTGGTGTGTTAGTACCTCCTATGAATGCTCACGGTGACGAGTGTGGGGTGTTTATTAGTACTTGGGAATACGCCTTTGAGATGTGCTTTTGCACACTTGCCCAATGAATTTGAGTTCTTTATCCAACAGGAGAGTAGTATGATGAAGTGCTTATATTTATATTCAATTATGATTGCAATGTTGAGAGTGGCCACTAGTGAAAGTAGGATCCCTAGGCCTTGTTTCCAAATACTGCAAACATCGCTTATTTACTGTTTTACTGCACCTTTACTTCCTGCAATATTTAATTCAGATCGCAATTACCGTTTACCACCATCTATACCACCTGCGTTTTAATATCTCTTCGCCGAACTAGTGCACCTATACCTCTGCCAAATGTATTAGGTGTGTTGGGGACACAAGAGACTTTTTGTATCTTAATTGCAGGATTGCTTGAGAGGAATATCTTTGACCTCTACCTCCCTGAGTTCGATAAACCTTGGGTGATTCACTTAAGGGAAACTTGCTACTGTTCTACAAACCTCTGCTCTTGGAGGCAAAACACTGTCTACAGGAATAGAAGCGTGCGTAGACATCAAGCTATTTTCTGGCGCCTTTGCCAGGGAGGTAAGGTAAAAGGTATTCACATCCTCCGACTACTAAGCTATTTTCTGGCGCCGTTGCCGGTGTGTGAGTGCTCGAAGTTATTTCCTTTAGATCCTGCAATTATATCTTTTTGTTTCTTGTTTTTATTTTCACTAGTTAGGCTTAATGGAAAACAACAAAAAAATTAGAGATCTTTATGTACTTTATATTGAATTAGGACATGATGTGTTTGAAGAGAGAATTAAAAAACCCATGGAACTTTGTTTGCAAAATAGTTGTAGCAATGTTATTAGCATGAACTCTTTGAATACTATTATTGCTAATGCTATGGAAGAATTTAAGCTTGGGGAAGCTGGTTGTGATATTTTTAGTCCCCCAAGTTTTGAGGAGAAAATTTTCTTTGATGATACTTTGCCTCCCATTTATGATGATTATAATGATAGTGGTATTTTGGGAGCACCTACTATGGAGGATAAATTTTATTATGATTATACCATGCCTGCAATTTATGATAATTACAATGATGGTTGTGATAGTTTTACTCCCACTAGTACTAATAAAATTAATTATGCTTATGTGGAGAGTAATGATACTTTTATGCATGTGAATAAGAATGCTTTATGTGATAGTTATATTGTTGAGTTTGTTCATGATGCTACTGAAAGTTATTATGAGAGAGGGAAACATGGTTCTATGCATCTTAATAATATTAAGTTTCCCCTCTTTATGTTGAGAATCTTGAAGTTGCGCTTGTGTTGCCTTTCTATGCTTGTTGCATTATGCTTTCATGACTTGTTTATTTACAAGATTCCTTTTCATAGGAAGTGGGTTAGGCTTAAATGTGTTTTGAATTTGCTTCTTGATGCTCCTTTTGCTTCATTTTCTATTTTTCATGTGAGCATCATTAAAATTACTGAGCCCATCTTAATGGCTATAAAGAAAGCACTTCTTGGGAGATAACCCATGTTTTTATTTTGCTACTGTTTTGATGTGTCTTGGAAGTTGTTACTACTGTAGCAACCTCTTCTTATCATGTTTATTTCGTTGTTGTGCCAAGTAAAGTCTTTGATAGTAAAGTTGATACTAGATTTGGATTCTTGCGCAGAAACAGATTTTTACCTGTCACGAATTTGAGTAGATCTCTCTGTAGGAAACTCGTAAAATGCTGAAAAAAATTAATGCGTGATCCTCAGATATGTACGAACTTTAGTTCAATTTGAGCTTTTTCATATGAGCCTGTTAAGTGCCTCGAAAAAATTCGTCTTTACGGACTGTTCTGTTTTGACAGATTCTGCCCTTTTATTTCGCATTGCCTCTTTTACTGTGTTGAGTGGATTTGTTTGCTCCATTAACTTTCAGTAGCCTTGGGTAATGTCCAGAAGTGTTGGGAATGATTGTGTCCTTGCTGAACATGTGAATTTTTGATTATGCACTAACCCTCTAATGAGTTTGTTTTGAGTTTGGCGTGGAGGAAGTTTTCAAGGATCAAGAGAGGAGGATGATATAATATGATCAAGAAGAGTGAAAAGTCTAAGCTTGGGGATGCCCCCGTGGTTCATCCCTGCATATTTCAAGAAGACTCAAGCATCTAAGCTTGGGGATGCCCAAGACATCCCCTTCTTCATCGACTACTTATCAGGTCACCTCTAGTGAAACTATATTTTTATTCCGTCACATCTTATGTGCTTTACTTGGAGCGTCTGTTTGTTTTTGTTTTTGTTTTTGTTTTATTTGAATAAAATCAGATCCTAGCAATCCTTGTGTGGGAGAGAGACACGCTCCGCTTTTTCATCTGAACACTAGTGTTCTCCGCTTTTACTTTTAATGTTCAATGGCGAAAGTTGATCGCTTCACTTATTGCTATTTGGTTGGAAACAGAAAATGCTTCATGTGGTAATTGGTATATTGTCTTGAATAATTTGATACTTGGCAATTGTTTTGAGCTCTCAAGTAGATCATGTTTAAGCTCTTGCATCATGTAGTTTAAATATATTAGTGGAGAACTACCATAGAGCTTGTTGAAATTTGGTTTGCATGATTGGTCTCTCTAAAGTCTAGATATTTTCTGGTAAAAGTGTTTGAGCAACAAGGAAGACAGTGTAGAGTCTTATAATGCTTGCAATATGTTCTTATGTAAGTTTTGCCGTACTTGTGTTTGCTTCAAACAACCTTGCTAGCCTAAGCCTTGTACTGAGAGGGAATGCTTCTCGTGCATCCAAAACCTTGAGACAAAACCTATGCCATTTGTGTCCACCATATCTACCTACTATGTGGTATTTCCTGCCATTCCAAGTAAATACTTCATGTGCTACCTTTAAACAATTCAAAAGCTATTATCTCTCATTTGTGTCAATGTTTTATAGCTCATGAGGAAGTATGTGGTGTTTATCTTTCAACCTTGTCATTTACTTCTGACAGACTTTCACCAATGGACTAGTGGCATATACATTCGCTTATCCAATAATTTTGCAAAAAGAGCTGGCAATGGGGTGTCCAGCCGCAATTAATTAACTTTCATTAATAATTCTCTTCACATGTTTTGCACTGATCTATCAGTAAGTAACTTAATTTTGCAAATAGACACTCCTCCATGGTATGTGAATGTTGGAAGGCACCCGAGGATTCAGTTAGCCATGGCTTGTGTAAGCAAAAGGTTGGGAGGAGTGTCATCAATAATGAAACTAAAATACATGTGTAAACAAAAGAGAAGAGGGATGATCTACCTTGCTGGTAGAGATAACGTCCTTTATGGGAGCCGCTCTTGAAAGTCTGGTTGATAAGGTAGTTAGAGTACTGACTACCATTCGTTGACAACAACAAACACCTCTCAAAACTTTATTTTTATGCTCTCTATATGATTTCAAAACTTAAAAAGCTCTAGCACATGATTTAATACCTGCTTCCCTCTGCGAAGGGCCTTTCTTTTACTTTATGTTAAGTCAGTTTACCTACTTCTTTCTATCTTAGAAGCAAACACAAGCAAATGTGTAAATAGGAGTAAACAACTGCATTCTGTTATGTACTGCTGAAAAGCAGGAATAAAATTGCGAGATAAAAACAATTGCAGCCAGCACAAATTATCTTAGTAGAAGATGCGAGAAAGTAACTACATAATGGGTATGCGTACCTGTGAAAAAGTCACGATAATAATAATACTTATCACGACAAGATATTATTTTAAATGGACTGTCGGAATTAACACATCAAGAGGCTGGAGAACAGAAGTACCGTGTAAAATAGCAGTCTATACACTTTAAAAGTACAGACACTGCCGCTGATGAGTAGAACACAACCTAGAAAATATAAGAAAAACTAAAATGTGAAACAACTTGATTCCATGTACAGAGTATGCGTTCAGAACCGTAAAAACTTAATTCAAAGGTATGATTTCACACCTCCAAGTCCACAAGACATGTACAGTGAAAGTGCTCAAAAAGGACATGTAAAGTGAAATGACTCAAATATGTTGGAAAAAAGATGCAAGTTCTGTTCCAACACCAGCTACACTTGCAAACTAAAAATGGACCCTATCAGTTTAGTGCATTAAAAACGTTCGAGATGAGATGAACTTCTCAAGATCACTCGTTTATAAGAAATGTAATTTACCAATGCCAGGGTACTGAAATTATCCTAAGCTTATGCGAGACACAATTAAAAATCAGAATAGATCTGCATTAATTACCTCGAGCATAGCTGCTATCCAACTGTCGGAGATACAAGGACGCGGACACAATTGTCAACTATAAGACTCACAAAAGAAAGCCTAATCCATGTGTCGCAGATCTGAATAGTGCACAACCTAGTTTTTAAGTTGACAATGTATAGCATCTACGGAACATGCATAAACATATCCATATGACCTTTTCCTTTCACAGTAATTGCCCTTTGCATACATAGTTCACAACATAATGCATGAGAATAACGATCAGTATCTTTAGCTGCCAAGGTCTCTCCAAGTCAAGGTGGTAGGGGCTAGGGTCCTACCGGGTCTAGGGCGGAGGTTGTAAGGGTGGAAGTGAGGGCGGAGAGGCTGGAGAGCTCGGCGCCGGCGGCTGGGCGCCGTCGCGGAGGAAGGAGGCGGCGGCTAGGGTTGGTGCGGCGGGGCGCAGGGGTCTCCCGTCTCCCTTCAGGAGACGAGACGATAATGATACTGAATATTGTCTGATTAATCTCGAAGGGATACAAGTGTTTATATAGGAGGACGGTCTTCTCTAAACCCTAATTTACTTGGGCTAAGCCCCTAATTTACTTGGGCTAAGCCCATAACTAGCCACTAGTGGGCTTCCTGCGTGTATAGGTCAAACCGACCATAACATCTCTCCCCGCCTTCTCAAACAGCTCGTCCTCGAGCTGAACGTCTGGAAACTGCTGGCGGAGATCTTCAAGCTTCTCCCAAGTTGCCTCGTCCTCTGGCAGGCCTGTCCAATGCACCAAGACGTGCCAAACACCACGGCGCTGCTGGGCCTTCAACACGCGAGCCACACTCGCCGGGGCAGGCTCGAGACGCCCATCCGAAGTAGGCGGAAGAGCTGGTGGTGCAGAAGGAGGGTCGCCCCGGTAGGTCTTCAGGAGTCCGACATTGAAGACGTCGTGGAGGCGCGAGCCCGCAGGGAACTCAAGGCGGTAGGCGAGCTTGCCGATGCGCTCCAGCACACGGAAAGGACCGGCGTAACGAGGGCCCAACTTGCGCCTGGAGCGCGGGTCCAAGGACTGGGTCGTCCGGTGAAGAAGGCGGAGCCAGACCCAGTCGCCCACCGCAAACTCCGCCTCGCGATGATGTACATCATAGTACCTCCTAGCCAGCTGCTGAGCCTGAAGAAGTCGCTGGCGCGCCTCAGCCAGTATCTCGTTGCGGGTACGCAGCAGGTCATCCGCCGTCTCAGTACGGGCCGTGCCAGACGCATAGGGAAGCATAGCCGGAGGTGGCCTCCCGTAGACCACCTCAAAGGGAGTAGTGTGCAGCGCGGAGTGGTAGGACGTGTTATAACAGTACTCGGCCCACGCCAGCTCGTGGACGATCCCCGGTGATGCAGCGCAGGTACATGGCGATGATCTTGTTGACGACCTCGGACTGGCCGTCTTTCTGAGGATGAAACGTTGTGCTCATGCGGAGCTTCACGCCCGCCAACCCAAAGAGGTCCCTCCAGACGTGACCCGTGAACACAGGATCACGATCACTGACGATGGAGGACGGAAACCCGTGGAGGCGAACGATGCCGTCGAAGAAGGCGCGTGCCACGGACGCCGCCGTATAGGGATGGCCCAGGGCGATGAAGTGCGCGTACTTGGAGAAACGGTCAACCACCGTGAGGATGACGGACTTGCCGCCAACCTTCGGCAGCCCCTCGATGAAGTCCATGGAGATGTCCGCCCACACCTGGGACGGCACGTCCAGTGGCTGCAGCAAGCCCGCCGGACGGAGCGTCTCCGTCTTGTTCCGCTGGCATGTGACACATGCCCGCACCCAGTCTCGCACCAGGGCGCCATCCCCTGGAATGTAAAAGTCAGCGCGGAGACGGTGCAGGGTCTTCTGGACGCCCTCGTGACCTGCAGAATGCGCCAAGGACAAGGCCTGGTGGCGCAGGTCTCCATGATCCGGCACGAAGATGCGGCGTCCATGGAGGAGTAGTCCCTCGTCCAGGCGCCATGGCGCGGCCAGCTCGCCGTCGGCTAGGCGCTGGCGCAGCTGCTGCGCATCCGCAGCCGTGGCAGTAGCGCGGCGAACCTCGTCGATGAGGGCGAAAGATGGCCCGGAGTGGATGCAGAGGGCGGCACCGACTGTGGGCGCGTCCGCAGTGTCGTCAATGTCTCGGTGGGACAGGGTGTCGGCGACTGTGTTGAGGCGGCCGGGGCGGTACTCGACGGTGAAGTCGAAGCCGAAGAGCTTGCTGATCCACTGGTGTTGCGGGACGGTGGAGAGGCGCTGATCCAGCAAGAACTTCAGGCTGTAGTGGTCCGTGCGTACACGGAAGGACCGGCCCCAAAGATACGCCCGCCAGTGGCGCACCGCCTGGACTAGCCCGATCAGCTCGCGCTCATATGTGGCGAGCTTGTGGTGGCGCGCGGCGAAGGGGCGACTGAAGAAGGCGAGTGGACCCTCGCCCTGGTGAAGTACGGCGCCGAAGCCAATGCCGGAGGCGTCGCAGTCCACCACAAACGGCTCGTCGAAGTCCGGCATCTGAAGAACGGGACCCGTCGTGAGGGCCCGCTGCAGGGTGGCGAAGGCCGTGGCCGCCTCCTCGTCCCAGGAGAAGGCGTCGCGGCGAAGCAGGCGCGTGAGGGGCGCGGCGATGAGGCCGAAGTCCTGTATGTATCGCCGGTAGTATCCTGCGAGGCCCAAAAATCCGCGAAGAGCTCGCGGCGACTGGGGCGTCGGCCAGGCGGCGACGGCGGCGACCTTGTCCGCGTCCATCGCGACACCGTCGGCGGAGATGACGTGGCCCAAGTACGCGACGGAGGTCATGCCAAACGAGCACTTCGAGCGCTTGAGATGAAGACGATGCGCTCGAAGCTCGTTGAAGATGATGGCCACGTGCTGCAGGTGCTCCGCCCAGGATGCGCTGTAGATCAAAATATCATCAAAGAAAACAAGCACAAAGCGGCGTAAGTAGGGGCTGAGCACGTCGTTCATCAGGGCCTGGAAGGTCGCCGGCGCATTGGAGAGGCCGAAAGGCATCACCAAAAACTCGTAGTGGCCATGGTGAGTGCGGAACGCCGTCTTGGCGATGTCGTCCGGGTGCATGCGCACCTGATGATAGCCCGAGCGCAAGTCGAGCTTGGGGAAGAAGCGCGCGCCATGCAGCTCGTCCAGGAGCTCGTCCACGACGGGGATGGGGAACTTTTCCTTGGACGTGACGGTGTTGAGGGCGCGGAAGTTGCCGTCGGCCTTGCGCACAAGGAGAACGGGGGCGCAGAACGGCGACGTCGAGATCCGAATGATGCCCTGTGCTATCATGACCCCCACCTGGCGCTCGAGCTCGTCCTTCTGCAGCTGGGGGTACCGGTACGGCCGCACAGCGACGGGCGCCGTATTCGGCAGCAGGTGTATGCGGTGGTCACAGGGCCGCGAGGGAGGGAGTCCCTGCGGCTCATCGAAGAGGTCGCCGTGCTGCTGCAGTAAGTCGGCCAGGAGCGGGTGCGCCTCGTCAAGCGCGGCGGCCATCAGGTGGAGCTGCGGGGATGCGCCAGTGCTGCCCACGCCCGTCCAGTGAACACGGGGGCCGCCCTCGCGCCAGAAGATGAGGGACAACACGTCGAGGTCCCACAGGATGGGCCCTATGGTGCTCAGGAAGTCGAGGCCGAGGATGAAGTCGTAGCAGCCCAAGTCGATGCCGACGCAGTCGATGGAGAACGACTCGTCGCCTACGAGCACGGGAACGTAAGACGATCCCCGTTGGCGACGGTGACGCTGTACTTCTCCGATCCTGCCGGCTGGAGAGCGAGGCGGCGCATGGCGGTGTTGGACAGGAAGTTGTGCGTCGAGCCCGTGTCCACCAGCGCAGTAAGACGCCCCCCATTGATCGTCACCGGGAGCAACATCGTCTTTGCCGTCTTGATGCCCGCCATAGCATGGAGAGAGACAACGAAGGCGGACGCGTCGACCGGCGCATAGGTCGTGACACCGGCCTCAGTGACGGTGGCGGCCGCGAGCTCGGCGGTGAGGGCCTCAACGTCGGTGTCGTCGACGGTCTCTAGGTAGAAGAGGCGGGCGCACGTGTGGCCCGGTGCGTACTTCTCGTCGCAGTTGAAACACAGCCCCTGGCGGCACCGCTCAAGCTGCTCCGCAGCCGTCAGCCGCTTGAAGGGTCGAGTCGGCGCAGGGGGGCCTGCGGGCGCAGCGGCTGGCGCGGGGCGGGGCGGTGGGCGTCGGGGCGGGTCGGGGCGCGGGACGAGCGCTGCCACGTTGCGCGTAGACCTGCTGCATGGCGATGGCGTGCTGCTCGTAGGCTCGTGCGTAGTACATGGCCGTCTGCAGGTCCTCAGGCTCGCGCATTTCGACGTCGACGCGAATGTAGTCGGGTAGACCGCCGACGAAGAGATCGGCGCGCTACCGCGCCGAGACGCCCGGGGCATGGCACGCGAGCGCCTGAAAGCGGTCGGCGAAGTCCTGGACCGTGGTGGTGAAGGCGAGGCGTCCCATCTCGGCGAGGCGGCTTCCGCGGAGGGTCGGCCCAAACCGCTGGAGGCACAGGTCGCGGAAACGCTCCCAGGACGGCATCCCGCCCTCGTCCTGCTCGAGGGCGTAGTACCAAGTCTGCGCAGCGCCCCGTAGGTGATAGGAGGCGATCCACGTGCGGTCGGCGCTGAGCGTCCGCTACCCCCGAAAAAACTGCTCACGCTGGTTCAACCAGTTCAGGGGATCGGTGGCGCCGTCGTAGATGGCGAACTCCAGCTTGGTGAAGCGGGGCGGCTGCTGTGCCAGAGGCGGGACCTCGGGGGTGCCCTCCTGGCGGCCCGGGTTGAAGGACGTGCTCGCGGCGAAGGGGGCCGCAAACCCGCCAGGACCGCCAAAGGGTTGGGCGGGCTGCTGAACCGTCGTCCGCGACGCAGTCTGAGTGTAGACGGGCGACGCGTCGATCCATGTGGGAATTGGCGAGGGCGAGGGCGGCCACCATGCGGGCTGGCCGTTGCTGGCGGCG
The DNA here is from genome assembly GCF_022539505.1 of Lolium rigidum. Classification (NCBI taxonomy): domain Eukaryota; kingdom Viridiplantae; phylum Streptophyta; class Magnoliopsida; order Poales; family Poaceae; genus Lolium; species Lolium rigidum. Next base: position 125,477,593 of record NC_061510.1, read on the forward strand.
GAGGCGGGCGGTGGGGGCGGCGGCGGGTGCTGGCCGGCCTTGATCTCCGCGAGCTCGAAACGGATGGTGCGAAGACTATCGGCGAGGTCCGCCAAAGTAGCGGGCAGGAGGTCGAGGCCCGTGGGGGCGGCGGCGGCGGCTCCCTGCAGCGCGTGGGCGCCTGTCATGGCGGCGGGGGTGGCGGGGGTGGTGTTGGTGGCGGCGGCGGACGTGGCGGTGATGGGGTCGACGGGGGGGGCTGTTGGAGCCCATGAGACCTAGGCAATCTGATACCAAAGTGGTAGGGGCTAGGGTCCTACCGGGTCTAGGGCGGAGGTTGTAAGGGTGGAAGTGAGGGCGGAGAGGCTGGAGAGCTCGGCGCCGGCTGCTGGGCGCCGTCGCGGAGGAAGGAGGCGGCGGCTAGGGTTGGTGCGGCGGGACGCAGGGGTCTCCCGTCTCCCTTCAGGAGACGAGACAGTAATGATAATGAATATTGTCTGATTAATCTCGAAGGGATACAAGTGTTTATATAGGAGGACGACCTCCTCTAAACCCTAATTTACTTGGGCTAAGCCCCTAATTTACTTGGACTAAGCCCATAACTAACCACTAGTGGGCTTCCTGCGTGTATAGGTCAAACCGACCATAACACAAGGGGCATAGGCCAAGGACCAAGCCATGCTCCTATCACAACTCCATGGGAGGGCGCACATAGATCATGTAGTCCACAACATCATATGATGTGCAATTACTGGCATGTGAGAACATAAATCTACTATGACTTTAGGTAAGCATGTACAATACAAATGCGCTCTGACATCATAAGTTGTACATATGTAGAAAAATAAAATAAAAAACTGAAAACACATGAATTAAAAACTAAACCTGTATTCTGGTGCAATATTGAAATCGACATGTGAGAATTAATTTGTTTCTATGGATGCTACTACTATAAGGAAACCAAGGTATCCGACGAAAGTCATAACACGAATATAAGGGACATTATGTCAATTTCAAGATCCAATCCACCGGCTCAGTCTTCCGGAGGTGCTCATAGAGGTAGGGGTGTGCGTGTGTGCGTTCATAGGGGTGAGTGTATGCGCGTGTATGTGAGCGTCTGCGTTTGTACTGTGTTTCTCAAAAAAAAAAAAAGAACCAAACCTGGTTAAGAAGTAATTTGACATGCCAATTGCTTTGAATTTGAGAAGATGTCAAACTGAAATAGGAGGGAATCCAGTAAGTACATAAGAAAATGTCTGTCTCTCAGAATTATAATGAATGAACATAATCATTTTGTTGACATCCAATACTGCCATCTGATATATATTGAACTAATGAATGTACAACACAATAGATGTTCAAACCATTGCCTACCAGCAATTTTCAGTCAATGGAGCGTGCAGCTTCAAACGCCCCTTGACAGTTCATCCTTCTTGGTTCTTCTGTTCGATTTGCAATATCAATCCCCAACCACTTGGCCAAACACCAGAACTAAGAAAGACCCAGCGGTAATCAAGGAAAATCTCAGAATCCGAATCAAATCATCAAAGCGGCAACGAAGATTGCAACATACAAGGGAGCAGCCGACCAACTTCAGTTAGTGGCCTCTACGGAAATCATCAATGTTTCCATGCATCTATCATCTAATCAGTTCGCTTGTACATTACTATATATTTACCTGTCATATCTCACCTAGCATCAAACTCACACATAAATCTGTTGTTAAATGGATTTCATACTGGATCTAGATCTAAATGTTAGAACACAAAGAATCTTTTGAATAATTAGTACGTGTGGAATAGAATTATAGTACATGAATCAACCCGCGATTTGTTTTTCTTGATGAGGTGACCATCCTCGATTCTCCATCCGGACACACCAAAATCCCGAAGCTGGTCATGAGCACCCTTACCTTGACCCAGCCAATGTATGCGCGCCGAAGCCACCGGCCCCCTCTCCGTACGCCAGTGCAAGCTCCGAGCTGCACGACCTCTTCCTCTACAGCCCCACCCTACGGTCCCAGTCGACCGGGGAGAGGTCTTGCGGAGGGGAGGAGGAGGACGGGGAGGTGGAGGTGGGCCGGGGTTGTGGAGCGGACGGACTATCGGATGTCGAGCTCAAGGTGTAGCTGCTCGCCGACAGAGAGAGGCGACGGAGGAAGGGGAGGATGGCGGCGCTGGAGAGGACGGAAGGGTTTGCGTTTTGATGAATGCGTGGAGGAGGCATGGACAATCGGAATATTTTTTTGGGCTTGGCCCATATGGACGCGTGCGGGATAGGCTGGGAGGCGGTACGATGAAAGTTTGGTCGTTGTGAGAGGTAGGCAGAATAGGGAACATGTTCCTCCTTTTTAACTAGTGTAGATTGTTCCGTCTACTTGCAAAGAATTGCAGATAAATTGTTATTGTTTGTGTTTACGGCCGATCCAAATCTAGTTGGGAAAACGCAGCCACCCCTCCAGTAAAATCAAAATTGAAGTGGAAAAAATATATTGTTACTTATAGAATATTATGTTATCACAATATATTTAAGTGGAATATAGGGTGTGACATTTAGGGAGGCTGTAGATAGGTTCGTCAAATATAGAGAGTGAAATTAGTGGATCCCAATAAATGTTGGTGCAAACCCTAGTGGTAATATCCTAGAGTTCCCGAGATGAAACTATAGAGAGATAAGTTTACCGCTTTTGTTGGACTTGTTATAAGAAGACAAGCCACGGAGAAAGGGCACAATGCAACTAAGCTTACGCGGGTTGGTCAATTTTTGAGTCAAGTATTATACGCCACATATAATAAACGAAGCCATGCCATATCAAAATGGAAAATAGTTTGGAGCAACGCTGAATAAGATTCTCCGCTGCCGCTTGGGTCACGCCTGCCGGACCTCGTGCAGGAACTCATCCTCCGCGGCGCCGAAGGACTTCCAGATCACCTCCGAGCTCATGCTCCCCTGCTCCGTGGTTATCATAGGTTATCATAGGAAGGGGCTGGAGCGCTGGTACATGAAGGCGACGGAACCTCCGTGGTTATCATAGGTTATCATAGACGCCAGCGAGCGTGGCGGCTAGAGATGCGAGCACCAGTAATTGAAGCCGCAGTCGCCGTGATGTTGGGCGATGCCTTGGGGCCGGAGTTTGTGGAGTCGAGCCGCGACACCTCGCGCACCGAGGAAAGGTAGCCCAGACGCGGGTTCCAGGGCGGCGACGAACCATAGAAGATGGGGAGTGAAAGCGGGAGGCAGAGTTGTACTAGTAGCTAATTTGGTCAAAGCGGCGCGAGATGAAAAATTAACCGTGTGAGAAGGTAACGATCTGCACTGAAAATCCTTGACGTGTCAAATTTTAATTGGCTGAAGAACTACCATCAACGGTACCTAAATAGCTAAATTTTTTAAAGAAAGGGGGTCAGCTTTGATATATATAGTATATATGAACCTCCACAACATATGGGAGCTCATTAAAGCACCTATAAGTCATGTCCCCCAAACCGTTCCCCAAACGACGCCGGATCAAGTGTTTGGGGGACATGTTTCGTTCGTGCCGCGTTTGGGGGACATCGCTTCACAGCCGCGTCCCCGAAACGCCGCCCCCAAACATTAAAATACTCTTTTTTTTTGTTTTTGCATTTTTATTTCAATAAAGAGAAGAAACATTCCACAAACTAATACATAATTGACAACATGGTTTACACGAAGATATTTGGAACATGGTTTTCCACAAACTAATACATAGTTTGAACCATGGTTGACACAAATATAAAAACATTGCAAAATAACTAAACCTAACTAGTGTTGACGTCGCAGGTTTCGTGTGTTCGCTGCCAAGAAAGAACACTCGCAGGCACACCCAGTCACCCAAACTGAAAAATTCAGCTGTTGACGGTGCCCCTGTTGGTTCCTTCGAGGAAGAACAACCAGAAACCTCCGTGCCTATTTTCGCTGCGAAGAAACAACACTTAGTTGTCATCCTCCTCGGCGTTGTCGCCGTGGTAGTGCCAGCGGCAGCGTGTCTCGTCGAACACCTTGACGCTCATGTCCCCCTCGCCAAGGTAGGAGAACATGAGCACGAAGCCGGCTTCGAGGTGGTGGTAGCGCGCGGACTTCTCCCAACCGATATGGAGGTACATCTTGCCTCGCGCGTCGTCGATCACGTCCACGATCCACCGGCAGGAGCCGCATGCAGCCTCCCGCAGTTGCAGCGAGCCAGGCTTGTCGCCGGCGAACGTATCTGGCAGCCTCTGGATGCCGTGTGGGTCGCCCTTGAGGACGACAACGAACTCGAACAACACTTGCCGCTCCTCCTCCTGCAGGTCCGACAATGAAGACGACGGCGTCGCAGGCGACGGGGAGCGTGCAGCTCTGCCACGGCCACAACCACGACCACGGACGCGACCTCGGCCTCCGCCTCTACCAGCCATGGAGTCTACTCTTGAGATGGTGGCGGCTAGGATTGGGGAGAGAGACGCTATGGTTTGTGTGTGAGAGGGACGATGAGAGAGCGGCCCTTTTTGTAGGCCGGAGGGAGGCGGGGGAGCAGTGTCGCTCATTAACGCCGACACGCAGAGCTAGGCGCGACGAGACGCTTCGCTGCGCCTCTGCGGGAACTGCACCGTCGCTGCGCGCCAATAACTTCTGTCGCGAGGTAGGCGACGGTTAGGTTAAACTTCAATGTGCCGCTGGCGCGTCGGTCCCGCCACTCCTCGCCTCGCTTTTCGTTGTGTCCGGCGTCCCCGAAGCGTCCCCTGTAGCGGGGACAGGCTCGGGGCGCCGGACACCGTATCGGACCGCGCCGGATAAAAAAAGGCTTTGGGGGACGAGGCTGAAAACGTTTTTCTATCCTGCGCGCCCCAAATCCCTTTGGGAAACAGTTTGGGGGACCGCGACTGGAGATGCTCTAAGGACATGGAATTCAGAGAAGATTGCCCAGTGCTTCTTGCCTTTTGATGTTGCAGTTATCAAGCGAATACCCATATGCAATCGGGCTCTACCAGATTTTTGGTCTTGTCATTATGAGAAGAGAGGACAATTCTCATTCAGGTCGGCTTATAGGATGCTAGTTGATACTACCTCTATTTCAAGGAATAATGCGACCTTAGTTTACGTGTTTTTTGTTTAACCAAGAATTACTTAAAATAGATAAACATTGTGTGTGTAATTAGTATCATTAAAAAGTTCTTTTCAGTATGAATCTAACGATACTAATTATATATAATATAATCAAGATTTTGTTGCTCAATTTTTGTGGTCAACGTTCGTTTTAAAATACGTGTACGTCTTATTCCTTAAAATGGAGGTAGTACTAGACAACGGCGGGAGGCTTGGTTGAGTGGGTCATCATGTGGCTCAAATCTAGATGTGGAAGGTGCAGTTCCCTGTAAGCTGAAAGTTTTCTTATGGCAGTTGGCAAATACCGACAACTGATCTTCTCCATCATCGTAATATGGCTACAACATCAAAGTGCATTTTGTGCTATGGCAAGAAGCGCTTGGGCATTATCTGTTGAGAAACTAGTGGATCACTTATTTCATTCCATGGAACCTTCGGTGAAACAGTAGATTTTTTTTTAATCTAATTGAAGCACCATCTCATTCAAATTTCGCCAAGCTACTGGTCACAGTTTGGGCAATTTGGATCGCCCGACGGAAAGCTATTCATAAGCAAAATTTTCAAAGTTCGTTATCTACTCGTTTGTTCATTAGGAGATATATGTCTGATCTCCAACACCTTGTAAAGCCTATAGTTCAGAAACCTACTCAACCCGTGGCAAGAGTGTCGAGCTGGCTGGCTCCACGTATCTTCTGGCTTCTACAAGATCACCGTCGATGGAGCTATGCCTCGTACAAGCAATCCAGGCGTATTCGGTACTATCTGTCCAAACCATGAAGGCATATTCATGGGTACAGCAGCGACAATTTTTCCTTGCATTTCAGACCCAAATGTTCTTGAAACTTTGGCTTGTAGGGAGGCTCTAGCTGACGTGAGTCAGGTCAGTATTACCTCAGACTATCAAGGAGTTATTAGAGATCTAGCAGATGCTTCTGGAGGTTCTAACGCATATGTTATTTGAGATATCAATGAGTATTTGTTTAGTTTTGCTGCTGTTTGTTTCACGCATGAACGAAGGCAATATACTGTAGAAGCTCACAATCTAGCCCGTGCAGCTACATCTCTCGGTCCGGGGCGCCACCTATGGCCGCTAAATCCCTCGGAAATTGTACTGATTCGTATGTCAGTTTCAAAGATTATTGCTTAATAAAGTGGGACGGTTCATCTCAGAAAAAAAAACCTAGGGGTGTACACGGATCGGATCGTATTTTGCTCATATCATATCCTCTACCATATATTTTTATTGGATTCGAATCAGAACATATATTGATCGATTTCGGATTCGAATGCGGATATACCGGACTGTGGATTCGAATTAGATATGGAGCGGACTCGGACCGGAAACAAAAATAGTCGGATATATACTCTCGTCGGTAGATAGTTATAGTTCTCGCAAATCTCGAGAGAAATTTAAACTTTCACTTTTGTGCAGTTAAGAAAAAAGAGACACAATGCGCTAGAGACTCAAGCATTGGTAGAAAATTTAGTGCTAAACATGTTGTGCTTCTTCCAAAGGTACGGAATCCCCAGTCCATATCACAATTTAGGTCGATCTCACTTTGCTCTGTTTTATACAAGATTTGTGCAAAAACGGTTGCAAATCGCATGAGACCGGTGTTGGTGGAGGTTATTAGTGTGGTGCAGAGCGTGTTCGTCCCGGGACGCCTCATCACCGAAAACGCTCTTGTGGCGTTTGAGTGCATACACTCCATGAAAAGGAAAAAAAGAAAGGGAAGAAGGGACATTGTGCTGTCAAACTGGACATGATGACGGCTTACGACCGAGTGGAGTGTCCTTTCCTTCAAACCATTATGCACAAGCTTGGATTCCCGCCAAGAATGGTTGGGCTAATTATGAAATGTGTCTCGTCGGTACAATTTTTGGTGAAGGTCAATGGCAACTTACTTCAGCCTTTTGTTCCCTCTCGAGGAATCCGACAAGGCGATCCGATATCACTGTACCTCTTGAACCATTATAATCACGGTTACATTGATAGAGGCATGAGAGTTTGCAACAGATCACCGTGAATTACTCACCGGCCTGTTATTTGATGATGATAGTTTGATCTTCATCAATGCAAGTGTAGCTAGTGCATCAAGTCAGAATGCTATCCTTGATATTTGTAATGTGGCGTCAGGCCAGTTGGTTAATAGAAGCAAGAGCTCTATATTCTTTAGTCCTAATACACCTGATCTAGTTCGTGAAGCAGTGGAACGGGAGCTTGATATTAATGTTGAAGCTTTCTGTGAAAAGTATCTTGGTCTACCGACAGCGGTTGGCAGACTCACAAGCGAGGCCTTCGAGTACATTACTGATAGTGTAAAGAGTAGCATGTATGGATGGGCTGAAAAACTTCTATCCTATTCAGCGAAAGAAGTGCTTCTAAAGTCGGTTATTCAGGCGAAATCGACGTATAGTATGAGCTGTTTTGATCTCACCAAAGGATCGTGCAAGAAACTCATATCTCTAATGGATAAATTTTGGTGGAGTGGAAATCTCGATAAAAGATCAATGCATTGGCTCGCTTGGGAAAAATTAGCAGTGCCAAAGATGAAAGGCGGTATGGGTTTCCGTGACATGATGCATTCAACTTGGCATTCCTAGGCAAGCAGGATTGGCGGTTGTTAACATCACCAAACTCCTTATGTGCACAGGTCCTGAAGGGACGATATTACCCGGACCGTGCCTTCATGGAAGCGACGGCACCTCGCGCTTCGTCGAGGACATGGAGGGGCGATACTTGCTGGGAGACGGGCTCTGGAGTTGGGCCTAATAAGAAGAATTGGCACTGGCCATACAGTGTCTGTGGGAGGATAGATGGATCCTAACACCAGGACTATGCGCCCAATGGGGCGACTTATTGATACCTAGGTGGCGACAGTTGATGAATTGATCACTGATGAACACCTGTGGAATGAAGAGAAGGTTCGTTCAATTTTTCTTGCCCCAGACGCTGATGCTATCATGCGGATTCATTTGAGAAGAAGCATTGGGGAAGATTGGTTAGCTTGGGAAAAAGAGAAGTTTGGTTTATATACGGTTCGTTCCGCATACAGAGCTCTGGTTTTCAATGAGGAACACAATATTGTTGCCCAGGATCTGAATAATACGTCCTCGTCTGATCAAGATGAGAGTTTGTGAAAAGTGTTATGAAATCTCAGAGTAGTCCCCAAGGTACGTATATTTTGGTGGAGGGTTTTAAAGCGCATTATGCCTGATTATTCGACCCTCACCCGACACCATGTCATGGAAGATAATACATGTGGAATTTGCAAGGCTACCTCTGAAAACCTCACGCACGCACTGATTGAGTGCTCTCATGCCAAGCTGTTTTGGAATGAAGCGAAGGAGATTATGAATATTAAACTCCCACGGCCGCATCCGGACACATGGGAAGGATTTGCTTTGTGAGAATTTTATCACAGAGATAGATAAACCAAAGATAATCACTATTATGTATCCTGTTTGGGATTCAAGGAACAAGTGGACTCATGGTGAGGTTAGATATAAACCTCAGGTGACCATGGAGTTTATTAGAGATACTTTGTTATCTCTTGAGCTGCCGCCGGTACAAAAGACTCATGTCCCTAGGAGCTCAGATTGCAGCTGGGAACCCCCTATGACAGGAACCATCAAGATCAATTCGGATGGGCTCTATCGGCTGAAGAAGGGGTCGCAGGAGGTGGCAGGGTCGTGCGGGAAAATTCCCAGTTCTTGTGTGCATGGTGCAAGATCTATCCAGGTTTGGCCGACCCCCTAACCATTGAAACTTTAGCTCTGTGGGATGCTGTGGCTTTCGCGGTGGCGAGAATTTTAACCACATTGTGTTTGAGATAGACTATGCCGAGTGGTGCGTCTGTGGAAGGACGGAAGGATAGATCGTTCTGTTATCTCACTGATCTTAGATGAAATTTGTGAGCTAGTTTTGTCGTTTGAAGTTTTTAGTTTTAGTTTAGTCCGCCGAATTGCCAACAATGCGGCCCACAATTGCGCAAAATTTGCATGCAATAATGTGACGTCGCGGCTTTGGCAGGGGGCGAGTCCTCAGTTTTTAGTTCATAGCCTCAGGGATGATTGTAACTCTATGTGTTTGAATTAATAAAGCTCAGCGTATTCTCCAAAAGAAAATTGGTAACTCAATAATTACTAAGCTTACAAGATTGGCCTTGGGTTTTCACTCAAAAATCGGATTATCCAATTTAAAACATTTGAATTATCCAAATTAAATTTCGGATAATCCATATCCGCATGCTATTTGATATACCGTATCCTATATCATATCCGGAGCATCACTTGAAATCGGATATCCTTATCCGTTGAATTTTTTAAAATATAATATAGATACCTTAAAACGAATTCGGCCTGTTGGCTGCTCCGTTTAGTTCATGAAATTAGCTCATGTTCCTATGTTTGTTTTTTGTTCGCGTATCTACTCTATCTTTCTCTGTTCTACTTTGGTAGTTACTGAAATTTGATGAAAAATTACTCACGATCCTAGACACTGGAATGTTCTAAAATTGTTTGATAGTCTTCTTTTTTATTTGGCTGTGTGCATATAATATGAATAGTAATTTTGGGTCCAACATATGGCTAAGAGTAAGGTACCTGCTTGTATTTGTTTTTGCAACCTATCTGTTTGTACTAGTTTATGCAAACTAAGTATGTATGTAACGATGTAATCTTATCTGTCTGTACTTGTTTGTGTAGGTGTCCCCTTCAAATATGAATTATCATGGTAAACTTTTCCCGCAAACCACGAAGTACCCGGATGTTTCCCATCTAATTAACATAATGAATTGTGTAATGTAGTAAACTTGGTCATATGGTAGTCATTGGCTTCCATTTTGCAAACCTGGTTATATGGTAGTCATTTGGCTTCCATTTTGTAAAACCTGCTTATGTGCGGTGACAACTTATCTATGTTATGTTGACTATGTTGTAATCAGTTGAGAACATATTAACGATCGATATTGTAAGAATTTAATCCGTATCAGAGTCATGTGTGCTATTATTTTGTGATATTCATTTATGATTGTGTGGAATATGAGAATATACTGAATTTTGCCATTCATATATCTAAATTACTCAAGTGTTGGTCGGCAAAAGAAACACCGACCGATTGTTAGAAGGAAGCATTCTGCGGCACGTTCCAACGGAAAGTTGGTGGGGAAAACTTACCTCATCCGAAGTTCGGCCTTCAAAGAAAATGTCGGTCGAGAAAGCTTGATGCATGGTGTCGAACTGTCGGTCGGCAAACCTTTGTCGGTCGGCAAAACTAATCCCCGACCGACTTTCTGTTGGCGTAAGCGCTTTCCCGACCAACTTATCTATTGGGGTTCTAGTGTTGTGGTGTAGTGTTTGTCTCGAATCCTTCGCCTTGTTTCTATGTTGTTCCTATTTACACCGCCATAAAAATTGATAACCCTACAAATTTTGTAGCGCCTAGCGCCCCCTCCCCCTACCCATTCAGGTACCTTGTGCGATTAAAACAGCAGCTTCCATTGCATCGTGGACATGGGTAAGAAGCAAAAACTAAGATTAGATATACGAAATAGGACAATTTATCAAAAGTTATACACTTGAAATTCAGAAGCTACATAACTTATGAATGAATGCATCATGGATGTTGAATTCCATGTGCTAGCTGTGCCGAATTGCTACCACCACTACATAAGGTACAACTAAATGGAGATAAAAGTAACATCTATGATCAGCAGGTGTTATCAAGGGTTACGGATAGCCTACGCGAGCTGATTGTTGATTACGTCAAGTGATGATGAACCCATCACTTGGATGAAATTGTGTTATCTTGCGAGGTCGAGTGCCGGGTTACACCACCACCCAATAGTTCGGCACTCCGCGTCTCTGCCACCTTCTTCAGCACACCGTCCACCGCGAGATCGAACGCATCCTTCACCGTCTCGAGCGTGTACCTCGGATCGGCGTACACGAGCCCCGGCATGAGCCTGACGACCTCTTCCTGCATCTCCCGCACCGTCGCCGGCGGTATCCTCCTGAGCGTCTCCTCGATGCTCACGTTGCCCGCGCGCACGTCGTCCTCCGTTATGAACACCGAGTAGCGGGTGTGGTCGCTGGGCAGGTGCCACTTGTACTGGAGGTACGCGGAGCGCGGGTGGAAGAAGACCGGCACGCAGCCGGCGACCATGGCGTCGAATGCCGACCGCCGCGTGGCCGAGTCCCCCCGTGGCTGGAGGCAGAACGTGGAGCTCCGGAAGAGGCGCATGATCTCCCCGGGGTGTGGCACTGCTTTTCCCCGCTGGCGCAGCCCAGATGGCGGCAGGCGGACGACGCGGCGCACTGGTCGATGATGTCCGGCCTGATGGACTGCCATTCGCGCGGCCTTGGCGCGCCCACGAAGGACATGAGCCACGGGCGGTCGGCGCTCCTGATCCTGCGCTGCCACTCCAGGACATCGGCGTCTGTCCGTGGGTGGAAGTAGGTCGGGTAAGGCACAGCCATGTCGCTGCCGCCCCCCATGACGGAGGTGGACGACTCGATGACGAGGACGGTCATGTTCCTGACGGCGTCGAGGAGGAGCAGGTTGGTGCCCCACACAGAGATGTTGATGGTGTCGCGCTGGAAGTCCCACGCCGTGCGTCCGGCCACGAGGAAGTGGTCGCGGCTGCTCGCCCTGCGCCACTCCGGGCGGCTTGTGAGCCAGCGCGCCAGGTCGCGCGACGCGGCGTCCCGCGTTGCCTCGTCGTAGCCCCACTGGTGGAGCGAGAACTCAAAGCCGGCGTAGAACGGGACGAACACGGCGGCCGCCGTGGAGGAGTCGTTGGTGAGGCACTCGTACCGCCGCATGCGGGCGTGGAAGATGGCGTCCAACCCGAACTGCTGCGTCGCGTACCAGCCGCTGGAGTTGGTGAGCGCGCCGCCGCCCGGCGCCTCCCCGTCGACCTGATCAGGGTGTAGCAGCGGCTCCCCGAGGCCGGCGTTGCTCACTTGCTTGCACATGTCGGGCCACTGGCCCTCCAGATTGGCGCAGCCGGAGAGCATGTCGGCGTTGAATCGTGGCGGGAGCTCGTGCACATACACGTAACGTCCCCTGCATGGATCACTGCTGTCAGCGCCGGTGCGGCTCACGTCGCTCGGTGCAACCGTGTGCACGGAGATGCGGACGTAGAGTATGCAGGCCCAGAACGCCGCGGCGACGACGACGAGGAACCAAGGCCGTGTAACGGCGGCGGACATATCGTCTTGCTGGGTGGGGGCGGCGGTGGTCCTTGCCTTCGTTGTTGTAGAGAGTGGCCGTCCGGGGACATGCGTAGGGCTGCCCCGCACGGCGTTCTTGGCTAGACTACTTCAGGCATACATTGCAGAGTTGCCAGTTTGCCCCTGCGGGCCTGCGATTGTTTATGCGAGCATGTGAAGAGGTTCTTTTCTATCTCCGGCCCCAAGATAGGCACCGCAGGGCACGGCGCGTCCTCTGAATCTTGATCCACCGAATAATGGAATGCGTGTAGCGCAACTCCACGAGCAGACTTGCGCTCCCTCCTAGAGACGGGCAATCTAGAATCGAAACATAAATAATGATTAAAAGTTTATTGCAATAGATTAACATTGGATCTAGTTTGCTAGACCTCCATGTCAAACCCAATGCTGAGGTTCGTAACTTGAGCTTATAGAAGAGAAGATCTTGTACTTTTAAATTTGAATCAACCAAGAATTAAATACATCCGAAAAAAGTCCAACCTTGTCTCCCAGGCGCACTTGCTCGTGAGCTTGTCTGCGTGCGGTTCAACCATCCACCTGCAAAATTATGAGAGTGTACTTCCTCCATCCAAGTTCCCTAACAAGTGTACTTCTATATATCTTGTCTTAAATTAAATATTTTAAAGTTTCATCAACTTTATGAAAAAAGTGACAATATTTATGGCACCAATTTAGTATCAGTAGGATCGTCTTGAGTGTTTTTTCTTTGTATTATATGGATTTGATGTCATGTATGTTGCTATTGTTTAATTAAAATTGGTCAAAGTTTTAAAATTTTAACTTGGGACAAAAGTTACATTGTACACTTATTTAAGAACAAAGACAGCATGGCATAGTGGACTGGGCCAAAAAAAAATCGGTGTTTGCCCGCTTCTCTCCTTGATGTGCTATAGGCGTTGTGGAGGGCTAGCTTTGTCGGCTGGCCAACACGCTCATGTTTTGCAACGGGTAAAATAATTAGTGTAAATGTTCCAGAATATAGAAATTTGTGTAGTAGAATTAATAAAAACTCGTGCAATGGAGTTTCTATGGTCATGAATATACGTGGCTTTGCTTTCACAGGGCAAAACTTTGTCCATTACATTTCAGGTGTTGTTGAGGCTTGTTTTTTTTACTGAAACCTAGCTAGTCAATTATGTACTTCACTACTGCCCCCCGTTCCATAATATAGGACGTTTTTGGCAAACTAATTTTGTTTGCCAAAAGGTCTTATATTAAGGAACGGAAGTAATACTATATAAGAACATGTCATAGTGGTGATACTAAAGATGTTTTATCCTCATTTCTAATTTGAGAGCAAAGCAATACTATAGATCTAGGAACAACAAGCTTTCAAAACATCCTCCATTTCAGGGTCATCTCCAGCTTCTTTGTCCTGTTGAAGGATATACAAAGTTACCATCAGTAATTCACTATCCAACGGATGATCATATAGAAAACAAATTACAAAGGGCTTGGCTTATTGACCTTGTGGATGTAGGAGATGTTGTTGATGCCTGGGCCTGCAACAAGGAGCCCCCCTTGATACCTAAGAAAGGGAGACAAGTATTTGTCAAACTGATCGTTAGAAGAGCTGCAGCAGCCAAAGCGAAGACAGTTGAATGGAAACATACCATCCACCCTTTGTCCTGGTGTTCTTTTCAAATGAAAGTTCCCAGTCCTGCCTGTATCCTTCCCTATACAGCTGTATAATCTTCAGGCCCGCCTGCAAAAGATCATGGATGTTGCATATCTGCAGAGGAACAAAACGACTCGACGGGAAATTTGTCCAGCAAGAGTTACCGATGGAGTAAATGTTGAGAACAAGCCATTGGCGAATTCCAGAGCCTTATATGATGAGTAATCTGGATCCGCATATACTTCTGCAAAGTATTTTTTGTCAGACTAATATAGTTGAACAAGTGCCACAAGCTGACTGTCGGGATCCCGGTATGATTCACAGAGTCAGATAACTTTAACGAGAGATAGAAATAATTTACATTTTGAAAAAATAATTTTATAATTATTAAGAAACCAAAGTGTTTTTTCAACATCTTGTACTCCCTCCGTCCCAAAAAAATCTGCTCAAGTTTGTCTAGATACGGACATGTTTTTAGTGTGTAGATACATCCGTATCTAGAAAAAGTTGAGCAGCTTTTTTTAGAACGGAGGGTGTATAAAACATCAAAGACTTAAGCACTTGTTGCATATGAATTGGTAGCATGTACAATTTGAGCTTCAAGCTATCTCAACAAAAGAATTCAGCTACAAGAGCAATCTGTTCACAGAGGTTCATAGCAAACGCTTCACCATCAATATCATTGGTTTGCTTTCCATGCATTAGTTTCATCAAGCTTGGTCGACTTTGAAGCCTAAAATAATTTGCACAGGAGATGTTCTACGTGGAACATGTTTCAATACACTGAATTATTCCTACCCAATGTAGAGGGCCAATCTAGTAAATGATATATTACGACACAATTGTAACTAATAATCACTAAATTTTTCTGATTGGTGTAAGAGTAGAAAGTAATGATGCTTAGTAGTGAAATTTTTATTTAGAAAGAGGGACCACGGTGAGATAATGTGATAGTTAATAGGTGATATCTTATCCCAACTAAGCTCTGGCACTGATTGCTAGCACTTTTGATACGTATTTTTTTAGAATTTCATTGATGTCATGTTCATGTAATCACTAACTCAATGTTACAGGCGTAAATACCATATGGGCTGGATAGATTCAAGAATATTACCTCCTTTGAATTTGGTTTGATCAGAAAATGCCTTTGCCTGAATCAAGAAATAAGCAATATAATTTCATCAACCACCGATATGCTAGATTATCTACAATTGAAATGGAGTGCATGATATAATTTAATTCAGTCAACCACCGGAATACTGTGTGGGTATGTGACTTTTATTCACAAGTTGTACTACACTACTACATATCAAGGAACGGCTTGGCATTTCTTTCACAGGGAATAAATTAAACTTCGGATGAACTAAAAGATTACTTTCCAATGCATATCGCATCAAGACAAATAAGACAAGGACTGATGCAGACAACTGCATACACATTTGTCCATGAATTAAAAAGCATGTAGTTTTATAAACAATGCCATATCTAACATGAAATTTGTGTTTATTTCAGTCATAAGTGTCTTACCACAATACCACCTCAAACATCAGCACATATGAACCTTACTCTTCAGATTGCCTTTTTGAATTTCACGACCACCAATTTTTAGATCAAACAGCAGAACAGAAAAGATGAAGTGTTTTCACATACCTGTTCAACAGTGCCTGGTCCAATTAAAACGAGAGAAACTCCAGCAGCTTCCATTGCATCCTGGACACAAGTAATAAGGCGGTTCAGAGAAAGAAGAGTTTATCAAAAGTTACACACTGGAAATTCAGAAACTTCCGCGCTAACTAACTTAGAAATGATTTGCGCTGCGCCGAATTGCTACCACTACACAAGGTACAACTAAGTGGAGGTAAAAGAAACATCTCATCAGTAAACAGACATTCAGCAGGTGTTATCCACGGCATCTAAAATGTGCAGATTCATTCTCGTTCAATGGACCTTGGCAAATGGGCAAGCAACAAAATGGAGTATCATTTTGAGGAATTTACTTCATCTCCTATGTTGCTGCTCTTTCTTTCCAAACAGGCTTTCGCCCAAGTATGTTGCTGCTCTTCCACTAGAAATTTACGAGTGGGGAATCAGACACCAAACTAACCTGCTTATCCGCGAGAAGGTCGGCCCTCTTCCGGCACAGGACACACCTGCAAACAACCAGCACCATCATATTACGATTCAGGATAATGACATACACCAACCAGTTGAAACTCCAACAGATAAATGGGGACATGATGGGTAACAGACCCAAAATGGCGGGCGAACGCAACCACGGCCTTCCTGTCCCTCCACAAATCAACAACGGGCACCGCCTTCCCGCTCAGGTCGAACACCTCCACCCCCTGCAGCGATCTCGCGAGACCCTCCGCCGGCGCCTCAGCTGCCTCCGCGGCGCTCCCTGCAAATCGCGCCGAAGATGTTATGCTCGTGGCCTTCACATAGCCGAACAGCATAATTGAAGCGACGAGTGTGAGAGATACCGATGGCTCCGGTCTTGGCGGCCGCAGCGGCAGGGAGGAGATGGCGCATCCGCCACCGCTGGTTAACGAGGGAGCCGCGCGGGCACCTCGCGCGGCGTACGCTCGGCGCGGTCGCCGCCGGCGTGAGAAGCGGCGCGGGCAGTCGAGGTCCGGCGGCGGCGTGCGGCACGGCGAGCGGCGCGTGCGCGGCCATGGTGATGAGCGAGTTTGCGGTACTCCGGCGTGCGGCTGTCGCTGGCCCAGGAGCTGTGGCCTAGGAACTGAAGCAGGTAGAAGGGGTGGTGGCCCGCACGTCAGTGAGGGCGGAAATAAAGAGTCCACAACTCGCCACGCCAGGTCGCGTTCTCTGACGTGCGGCACGATTTCTCTGACGGCATGAGGGGCTTCCGCTCTGCGCTGTGTCGCGCGGCTGCGCGGACGCGGGCGGAGCTGCAGGGCGCGCGGGGCAGCCGCCTGTCCCACTCCGCCGCGGCGCCCGCGAGGCCGTCCTTCGGCATCGCCTTCGACATCGACGGGGTCATCCTGCGCGGCCGTAGCCCCATCGGAGGCTCGCCGCAGGCCATCCGACGCCTCTACGCCGACGACGGTAATCCCCGTGCTCTCCTGCATTTAGTTGATTTAGCTCGTGGGGCATTAGACATTGAGTGTTTCGTCCTACTCGTGCCGGCCACGTGTTCTAGGTCGTGGTTGCCGCATTCATGCCTTTGCATCATTTCGTCAAACACGTCTTAGGCATTAGGTTTCCTCTTGGCGTGGTGTTCGTGCGAATTATGGCAATTTGACTGCACATCGTCGCTTTTATGTTCTGTGCTATGTGCGTCTGTGAACACATGACTTTCTAGAGAATACATAACACGGCTCATATGAAATAGTATCACTAGATTTTTCATGAAAATACTTCATACCGACATGTTTTTTTCTTTCACTAACATGGTCATGATAAGGTTAATGGTAAAACCTGCATGAAACGTCACAAACAGATGAAGTAATAGACTGCTCAACTCTTAGGCGGCATCAGTATGTTGTTTCTGAAACATAGACTCAGGAAAGATCCATGCTGGCCATGGTAGTAAATTAATCCCCTATGTCTGGTGCTTAGTAGCTTCTGGATCATCATTTGTTGCCTCATTTTGCAGGTACCCTGAAGATTCCGTTTCTCTTCTTAACCAACGGTGAGTAGTTAATATCTCATACAACACATTAAGTTTTTCTCTGATGTCCCATGTTAAATTCCATACAGAATGATGGTTTGTTTCCATTGTTTAGATTATTATCAGGCTTGTTTCTCGAACATGAGCAGGGATATTGTCTTACCTGTCATTTTCAGCTTAGTTTTTCACTCCACTCTAAACAAATTGGTTGCATGGAATGCGTGAAATTGTTCAATATATATTATTGTGTTCTTGTGCTGTGCTGTGGGTTTACCTTGGGTCTCATCGATTAATAAGCCTTATAAAATATAAAAATTAGAATGCCAAAGTACTATTTCATTTGCTAGACTTGTGTTTTTCGATTAGATTAGAATAATGTCCAACTAGCTGGATAACTAAGTGGCAATCTTTGTACAGGAAGAATGATTTAAAATGTGTAATGTTAAACTGTTATATTTAAATTACTGAACACTTCATCAGCTATCCTATGGTCACCATAATTAACGGTTTGTACTTCGTACAGTAAGGCACCGTGGTACTTACCAGTTATCAGTTATATTACTGGATCTTTTATTGAGATAATTAAGATTTTTCAATTTTTTGGCAGGAGGTGGTGTTCCAGAGTATAAAAGAGCTCTGGAGTTAAGTGAGCTTTTGGGAGTTAACATCTCTCCATCTCAGGTATTTATACTATTGTCCATACTTCAGACTCCAGACTCATGACTCATTGGTCGTTGCTTATGTACTGTTATTAACAACAACAATAGACCTTTAACTAACAACTAAAATAACAAAAGATTGTACATTTTTTATTGCATCCCTGTCTAAAATTTGTGATGATGCAGGTTGTTCATGGCCATTCTCCTTACAGAGAGCTGTTGAAGCGGTATAGCACTCAAGTACATAATTAGTCTTTACGTTCTGTCCTGTGTGATTTCCAGCCAAGAATTTTTATTTCCCCATGTACATGTCCGCATCTGAATGAAATATGCAACCTTTTCCTGTTACTACAGTTTTGAAGATGATCCTATTGTTGCTGTTGGAAAAGGTGAACCTGCAGCAGTGATGGCTGAGTATGGGTTTAGGTAATTCTTGATATTGATTTTAGTCTATTACGACCATTGGTGAAATAAGCTGTCTGTATTTCTCATGATTTTTCTGTTTTGTGCAGAAAGGTTCTATCTATAGATGATTATGCATCTTATTTTAGAGAAATTGACCCCCTAGCTCCTTTCAAGAAATGGAATGTGGGACAATCAAACTGTCAAAACTTAATGTCTGAGAAAATGCACCCACCATATGATGTTCACTCGGAGAGAGTTAAAGGAGTGTTTGTTGTCAGTGACCCTGTTGATTGGGGTAGAGATCTGCAGGTAGTCCCTTGTCTATGATACATTAATGTAAAATCTTGGACCATCTTCAGTATTCCTGGAAATGATAACTGCGTGAGTTGTAAACATCTAGTTCTAAACATGTGTGCAACATGAGATGCTTATGGTTTTTCAGTTGAAAGTGGTTGTTGTGCATAAGCTCTAAAAGCTTTTTAATTATATGTGAAAGGTACTTTGCGACATCTTATCAACTGGTGGACTTCCTGGAAATGGAAAAGGAGATCAACCTCCTTTGTATTTTGCAGCTGATGATCTTGAATATCAGGTATGAGAAGTTCCTGTTGTATAGCTATGCATGGAGATAGATAAGTAGTTAAGTAGAGAGGGTTGTTCCTTTAGTGTCCGAGGGGATCGCTTGTTTTAGTTGATTGTTTTACCTCTTTTGTTAGATAAAATCTGCGCTTGATGCATGAGGTCCTATTTGTTTCTCCTTAAACCTTGTCATGTATGGCGGATTTATATTTATAAATCACACGCATAATACATCTTGATGCTATATCTGCTTGTTTATTGGATTGTGATATTTATCAATGTTAATTTTGTTGGAGCCATGTGCACCATTGATAAAATTATCATAGTGGAACCGCTAGCCATCAGGTTGCACCTTTTTGGCTTGCAACATTTGCTTCGGCATTCTACTAATTAATTTTCATTTCTAAACAACACACATTGTACTAGTTAAATCTACCTACCAGATTCATTATGAGAAAAGAAACATGGTTTCAAATGGATTTGTCATTTGTGTTGTTCTGATTTGTAACTGCTTGATACCCTTCAAGCTGATTACTACTCCGGTTTTGCTATGTCTCAGTCAACTGAGAATTTTTTAAGTCTAAGTCACTTACAAAAATGTGCTTTGAGTTGCACATTTCTGTTAAAAAAGTGCAATTGCACTTTTCTGACAGAAATGTGCAACTAAACCGAGTTGCACTTTTCTTTGAACTGTAGTTGCACTTTTCTGAGTTGACTGAGACTTAAGAAAATCTCAGTCAACCGAGACATAGGCACACCCTTACTACTCCCACTGTTGACAGCTAATTACAACTCACTCACTTCCATCCGCACGTGTTCAACTTCACCCCCATGCCTACCATGTACTGCAGAGTGTAGAAAGTAGCCCTTTTCCATGAGTTTGAACTGATTTTTTCCCCATGTGATTTATCCCCTCGCTTGCATCCCTTTGTTTCTCTGTCAACCAGAGGAGGACCTGTTACAAGTTGTATCTCAATCCTTGCAAAATGAGCATGTAGTCTAAAACTTCAAACAAGAAACAGAAGCATTTTTGCACTCCTTTTCCTATGCTACTTATCACCCTAGTTCTTCTGCGGATTTTTGCCATTATTTAAAATATTGACATGAGGATTTGCTTTCTCAATATATTTGAAATGTGTGAAGTTTGATGGTAAGATAGTGTATCAAGAATGGGGTCATAGTGCAAAACAGTTAGCTCCTTTTACGTAGATCTTCCTCTGATCTACATCCAGGTTCCATGCATGCATGTATATGGTAATTGCTAGCAACACTAGTAACTTGCTTTGGCATCCTATGGCAGGCTGCATTTCCTTCAGAGCGGCTTGGGATGGGTGCCTTCAGGATTGCACTCGAAAGCATCTTCAATCAGTAAGCTATTATTTAAATAAACTGTACTTGCAAGCATAGATATACATGTTAAATACTTATTTATCTTCCCTAAACTTAAATTTGCAGAGTTAATGATCTTCCATTGAAGTATACATCTTATGGGAAGCCTAATCCATTTGTGTTCAAGAATGCAGCTAACATACTAGAAAAACTTGTCATGGGTATCTATCCAAACTCACAGTCAGCAAAGGAAGTAAAAGACCATCAGCTCTCTACTATCTACATGATTGGTGATAATCCTAAAGTTGATATTTGTGGAGTTTTGAAGGTTAGCTTATGCTATGGTACCTCTAATTCTTCCAAAAAGGAAACTCACTATATGCAGCAATTGACAGTGTTAGGAAATTGCGCACTTCTCAATATGTCCTGTTGAGCATTTATTGACCCAGGGTTGAACAGTTAGTATGCAATCCTAAAAGATAATGTGTCACCTAATGTATCTTGGGAGATCATTTACCTTGTTGATTGTGTCCTGCCAAATGATGCTAACAATGGCGAATTTACACTTTGCAGGCTGGGCCTCCGTGGTCGTCCATCCTTACTAGGACTGGTGTTTTTAGGGGAACTGATAATGATCCAAAGTTTCCTGCTGATTTGGTATGTATTATCAGTGATGATTCGTTATCTGGAACTTATGGATGTTTAGTCATCTGTAAAAAATATATTAACATGATAGTAGTTCCAGTCTTAAATCTGAATAACCATAAGCAATTGCTCATATTTCTGGACCCTGATGTCTTGCGTTCACATGACTTCATTCTACAGTACATTAGCTCACACATCTTTAGTTTATGTGACTTCATTCTATAGTACATCAGCTAACGCAACTAGCGACTCACTTTCAAGTTTGGCTCTCTATGTGGCAGAGCGTCACCACACAAAATCATATATATTGTACTCCTAACTGCACTTGTTTATCCCTTGCAGGTTGTTGATACTGTGGATGATGCCGTTAGCTGTATTTTGGAAAAAGAATGTATTCGGTGACATTTGGCGCCTGCAGATCTATGCTCCCAATCTCCCATGCATCAACTGTATTTTGGAAAAGAAACCTCTACAGTGACATTGTGGCATCTGCACACCTATGCTCCCGGTACTTCTATTTGGACGCTTGGCAATACATTTTTGCCCATTTTCAGTCTAGAAATGTTGGACCAAACAGTTGGCTAGAGTTCGATCGATGCATGTCTGATTCGTTGTAGGATACAGATATGCTCCAGAGAGGAAAAATAATTATATTCCTAGGATCATATGCATCCACTACTTAATTAGTTGTATATAGAATCAACCATTCACATATCTAGACAAATGGTCTGTGCCTCAAGAGGATCGCAATGATTTTGCAGAAAAACAAAGCATACACTCTTGTCTGGTGCTTGGTGATCAAATAAATTTTCTTTAGATTTGTGTGTTTGAAAATTAAAATTTACTACTCGAATTGGAAAATCAAAATCATGGTACCATACTTAAAAGGACGTCTGGATTCGAGTGGTGTTTTGTAGCTTGGGTTACATGCAGATCATTTTTTTGAAATTTTTGAAAATGGTACTTTAGAGCATAGTTTTAAAAACCGGAAAGGACCGCCGGTTGAAACGGAAAAAACTGGAACCAGGGCCTCCACCCGTCTTTTAGGCGCACTAGACCGCTTGTGCACCTGACCCAGTGAAAACCGGATGACTGGCGGTTTGAAAAATTATGTACGTGAGGTAGGATCGATCATGCAACCTCCAACAGAGGTGAACGACGCCTAGACCAACTTGTTGTATTGTGATCCAAATTCATATACTAAAGGGAGGCTAACTTCTGACTCCGCTACGCTTCGGCCCAAGCGGTAAGGTACGGATCGTTGGCACCGCCTATATATACATCTTGTAAGCCGCCGGCTAGGGTTTATCGGATTATAGGATAACCCACGGCGTTTGTAAACACCTCCCGATGTAGTGAAGTTTTACTGGCTGGCGCCCGTGGTTTTTTCCCCTTCTGTGTTGGAAGGGGTTTTCCACGTTAAATCTTGTGTCCCTTGCGTGTGTTCTTGTTTCGTTCTTCGTTATTTGCTTGTCGCTTTTATAACAAGTGGTATCAGAGCCCGTGTTTCAATCTAGGGTTTTGCGACATGTCTTCCTTGAAGTTCGATCTACCGCAGCTGGATTATATCACGAGATTTTCTCTGTGACAAGTGAAGATGAGGGCGATCCTTACCCAATCTTCTGATCTGGATGAAGCTCTTGATGGATTTGGCAAGAAAGATGCCAAGACCCGGACCGACGAAGAAAAGAGGAAAGACCGTAAGGCGTTTTCTTTAATTCAGCTTCATCTATCCAACAATATCTTGCAGGAAGTGTTGGCTGAGAAATCCGCAGCGGCGCTGTGGTTGAAACTAGAATCGATCTGCATGTTCAAAGATCTAACCAGTAAGATGCACGTGAAGATGAAGTTGTTCTCGCACAAGCTGCAAGAAGGTGCGTCCATGATGAATCACCTATCGATCTTTAGAGAGATCGTTTCTGATTTGCTGTCCATGGAGGTAAAGTATGATGACGAGGATCTCGCTCTTATACTGTTAGTCTCATTGCCTAATTCTTTTGCGAATTTTCGAGACACCTTGTTATACAGTCGTGATGAACTAACTCTTGCCGAAGTTTCTGAGGCCCTCCAGCAGAGGGAAAAGATGAAATCTATGGTGCATGCAGAGGGTTCGTCATCTAAGGCAGAAGCACTGCAGGTCCGAGGAAGGACCGAGAACAGGAACAACAACTAAAACATAGATAAGAGCAAGACCGACAGAGGTCGCTCAAAGTCCAAGGGACGAGATGGTAAGTTCTGCAAGTACTGTAAGAAAACTAGCCACAATATTGATGATTGCTGGAAGCTGCAGAACAAAGAGAAAAGAAACGGTACTTACAAATCGAAAAACAAATCTGAGGGTGATGGTAAGGCTGATGTTGTTTCCAGTGATAATTTTGAAGGCGATTGCCTAGTTGTGTTTGCTGGTTGTGTTTCTGGTAATGATGAGTGGATTCTTGATTCTGCATGTTCGTTTTATATTTGCTGTAACAAAGACTAGTTCAGTTCTTATGAGTTTGTGCAGAGTGGAGATGTTGTGCGTATGGGAGATAACAACCCACGTGAGATCGTGGGCATTGGCTCCGTTCAGATCAAGATGCATGATGGCATGACACGCACTCTGACAGATGTGAGACACATACCTGGCATGGCCAGAAATCTGATCTCTCTCAGTACCCTTGATGTTGATGGGTACAAACACTCCGGTTCTCGCGGAGTTCTGAAGGTATCAAAAGGTTCTCTCGTTCACATGATAGGTGATATGAATTCTGCAAAGTTATATGTTCTTAGAGGTAGCACTTTATCTGTATTGCTGCTGCTGTTTTTCCTGATGAACCTGGTAAAACTAATCTGTGGCATATGCATCTTGGACATATGAGTGAACATGGCATGTCAGAATTGCACAGGAGAGACCTGCTAGATGGCTGCAATTTGAGTAAGTTTGAGTTCTGTGAGCACTGCATTTTTGGTAAGCATAAAAGAGTTAAATTCAATGCTTTCGTTCATACCACTAAAGGGATTTTAGATTATGTACATGCTGATGTGTGGGGACCTTCCCGCAAGACTTCTCTTGGTGGTGCAAATTACATGCTTACTATCATAGATGATTACTCCGGAAAAGTGTGGCCTTTCTTTCGAAACATAAATCTGATGTGTTTGATGCTTTTAGAAAGTGGAAAGTTATGGTAGAGAAGCAAACAGAAAAGAAAGTTAAATTGCTTCGTACTGACAATGACATGGAGTTTTGTTCTACTGTTTTCAATGATTATTGCAGCGACGAAGGCATTGTCAGGCACCACACCATCCCATATACTCCTCAGCATAATGGTGTGACGGAGAGGATGAACAGAACCATCATCTCCAAGGCTCGCTGCATGTTAAAACTGGTATGCATAGACACTTCTGGGCTGAAGCAGCCTCCATCGCATGTTACTTGATAAACAGGTCAGCTTGTATTCCGCTTGATAAGAAAACTCCTATTGAGGTATGGTCTGGTTCACCTGCTGATTATTCGCAGTTGAGAGTTTTTGGTTGCACTGCTTATGCTCATGTTGATAATGGAAAGCTAGAGCCTAGGGCTGTTAAGTGCGTGTTTCTTGGTTATGGTTCAGGAGTTAAGGCATACAAGTTATGGAATCCTGAAACTAAGAAAGTGTTGCATAGCAGGAATGTAGTCTTTAATGAGGCTGTCATGTTTTATAAGAGTTCATCTGCAGATGTTACTGATGCTGTTGATTTTTCTGATAATTCTGATGATGAACAACAGAGGATTAGCGTGCAGGTGGAGCACGCGGAGGAGAAAGAAAATGATGTTGCTGAAAATGATAACGCTGTTGTTCAGCACTCACCACCTGTTTTGCAGCAAACAAATAGTTCCATTGCTGCTGATAGACCGAGGCGTAACAAAGGTCCACGTCCTCGTTTAATTGAAGAATGTAATCTTGTTCATCATGCTTTGAGTTGGGCTGAACAGGTGGAGCATGATACTGAACCTGCTACATATGCTGAGGCCGTTGCATCCGTTGACCGCGTGAAGTGGATTTCTGCTATGCAAGAGGAGATGCAATCGCTTGACAAGAATGGCACATGGGATGTTGTGCCCTTGCCTAAACAAAAGAAGGATGTCCGCTGTAAGTGGATATTTAAAAGAAAGAAAAGTTTGTCTCCTAATGAGCCTCCGAGGTTTAAGGCAAGGTTAGTAGCAAAAGGTTTCAGCCAAATTCCACGTATTGATTATAATGATGTATTCTCTCCGGTTGTGAAGCATAGTTCCATTCGTGCATTCTTTGGTATTGTGGCTATGCATGATCTTGAGCTTGAGCAGTTAGATGTGAAGATTTCTTTTCTGCATGGAGAGCTTGAGGAGGAGATATACATCGAGCAACCTGAAGGTTTTTTTGTGCCTGGTAAGGAGGATCTTGTTTGCAAATTGAAGAGGTCCCTTTATGGTCTAAAACAGTCTCCAAGACAATGGTATAAAAGGTTTGATTCATTTATACTTGCACATGAGTTTAAGAGATCTAAATATGATAGTTGTGTTTATATCAAGTTTGTTAATGGATCACCAATATACTTGTTGTTATATGTTGATGATATGTTGATTGCTGCCAAGAGCAAGAAATAGATCACTACTTTAAAGTCACAGTTAAGTAGTGAGTTTGAGATGAAGGATCTTGGTGCTGCTAAGAAAATACTAGGTATGGAAATTACAAGAGACAGAAAATCTAGTGTGTTATTTTCTTAGTCAGCAAAATTACATTCAGAAAGTTCTTCATCGTTTTAATATGCATGATGCAAAGTCTGTTAGTACACCAATTGCTTCTCACTTCAAATTGTCAGCATTGCAATGTCCTAGTACTGATGAAGATATTGAGTACATGTCACGAGTTCCATATTCTAGTGATGTTGGTTCCTTGATGTATGCCATGGTTTGTTCTCGTCCTGATTTATCATATGCTATGAGTTTGGTTAGTCGATACATGGATGATCCTGGTAAAGAACATTGGAAAGCTGTTCAGTGGATTTTCAGGTACCTTCGTGGCACATCCAAAGCTTGCTTGAAGTTTGGCAAGACCGGTGAGGAACTTGTAGGCTATGTGGATTCAGATTTTGTTGCCGATTTGGATAAGAGAAGATCCCTCACAGGTTTTGTGTTCACGGTTGGTGGATGTGCTGTGAGTTGGAAGGCAACGTTAAAATCTGTTGTTGCCCAGTTGTTATCACCAGAATTTGACCGGATCAGAGGTGGGCCGCGATTGGAGATGGGCTTGAAGGATATACATGGAAGAAATACATGAATCGGCCTTGTATACAAAGTTTGGGCTAGTTTGCCCGTGTATCTGTAATATAGTAGGATACGTGTCGGTTAGATAGAGTTTGGCTCGTGCACGGTTGGGATTATTCCCACGTTAGAAAGTCTACGGACTATAAATATGTATCTAGGGTTACTCGGAATAAACAACAATCACGTTCACCACAAACCAATCTAGGCGCATCGCCAACTCCCTTGTCTCGAGGGTTTCTTCCGGGTAAGCATCATGCTTGCCTAGATCGCATCTTGCGATCTAGGCGATACACGTTTATTCGTTGTTCATGCGTTGCTCGTGCTGAAGCCTTGTTGATGGCGATCAACGTAGTTATCATAGATGTTTTAGGGTTAGCATTGTTTCATCGTATCATATGCTTTCGTCCGTGCAACCCCTAGACGTCTAGCCGCCTTTACACCTATCTTAGGTGTAAGGGCGGCACCCCGCTTGATCGTTATTTAGTAGATCCGATCCGTTATGATTGCTCCTTGATCTTCAAGGATTAGTTTAATATCTGCATAGTTAGGCCTTACAAACGGGTTGAAGGATCCAGTGGCGCGTAGGGTGTAGTTTGCTAGTCCTAGACAGGATGCTCCGGGGATCAACTTCATGTTGGTTTTTAGGCCTTGTCTAGGGTCGGTTTATGATCACCGTGCGTGGCCGCCAGGCTCAATCACGAGTAGGATGTTCCGATTATGTGGTGAAAACCCTAAATCGTAGTAGGTCGTTTTAGCTTTATTTTGATCAAGCGGGACCACCATCTGATCGTACACCTCGTACGGATCATGGGTGGATCGGCTCCTTGAGCCGATTCACAGGACAACCTGAGAGCCGATCGAGGCTCGTATTTAATGTTTACGTGTATGCCATGCAGGAAACTAAGCGAGGCAAAATCCATCACCTTCCTGACCAGGTATAGGTCAGGTGGCACGCCCTTGCACCAGCATCGGACGTGCGTGCCGAGTATTTGCGGGCCGTCGCTCGGAGGGACCAGGGCCAGCCGCAGTCCTGGGAGCCTCCCGGCTCTCTCTTGTGTTGCCCGTCGCTGCTCGCCGGTGGGTTTCCGACCGCAACACATTTCGGCACGCCCGGTGGGACAGTCTTCGACATCAACCGCATTGCCATCTACATCTGAGATGGTGGAAGGTACTCCGGTCACGTACGAGGATCTGACCGAGGAGCTCAAGAAGAAGTATGACGAGGTCAAAGCAATCCTCGAAGCCGACCTCATCGGCTCTTTTCACAGAACCCGCTCACACGGCATCAGGTGGAAAGGGTTCTCACCTGAAGGCGCGCTCGATGGAGTGGACCTGTCCGCCCCGTCAGAAGAACGCACCAGGTCTCTGCGTCAGGAGATTAACTTCATGGTAGCTCATTCGCTGCACCGCCATTCTGAGAGCCTGGTGAACACTTTAGAGCGTGTCGCTCTTCGGGTGATCCAGGAAATCATGAGGCATTAGTACTCTCCGTCAGGACCAGCTCTAGGGACTCACCAAGGAGAGATGCCACTTCAGTCCCGACCACCGCTGCCATTCGCGTTGGCAGCACCAGAAGTGCCGAGTTCACCGGCATACGTCGTCTACAAGATCGGTGGTGACCCTAGTGATTACCAGTTCTTGCATGAGGCGCCTAAGGAGATCCCTCACGGATACACGTGCACATACGTGCCCGGACGCATGCATCGGGCCCTCACAAACCAGACTGCAACAGCAGGGACTTCTGGAACAGCAGGAGGAACTTCGGGAACAGATCTCGAGAAGCAGACGTGGCTAGCTAAGTATGCCACCCCGATAAACCTCCAGAGCCCAACTCCTGCACTTGGCTCAGAGCTTGAGAAGCGAGCATGGCTGGCTAAGTATGCCACTCCAGCGAATCTTCAGAGTTCGACTCCTGCAGCCAGCACCGCGGATCAGATCAGTACAATCTTGAGAGACCAGTTCGGCATGGTGTCGAAAAGAAGGGCAATCGGCTATTCCAAGCCGTACCCCAACGAGTACGAGTTGATCCCACTACCACCCAAATATCGGCTCCCTGAATTCTCCAAATTTAGTGGATCGGATGGCTCCAGCTCAATCGAGCATGTGAGCCGATATTTGGCACAGCTGGGCACGATCTCAGCATCAGATGAGCTGCGTGTGAGGTTCTTCGCACAGTCCCTCACATGATCGGCTTTCGGGTGGTACACATCGCTGCCACCAGACTCAATCCGGACTTGGAAGCAGCTGGAGGAGCAGTTCCACATGCAGTATCACTCAGAGGCTTCCGAGACTGGCATTGCCGATCTAGCACAAGCTACGACGAAGCGCGGAGAAACAGGTGTCGAATATATCCAGCGCTTCAGGACCGTTAGGAACCGATGTTATTCGGCTCGTGTGACTGAAAAAGAAGCAGTCGAGTTGGCGGTGGTGGGTCTCGCATCACCGATCAAGGATGTGGCCTCCCAAGCAGACTACCCTTCACTGGCGCACATGGTGCAGAAGCTGTCATTATATGAACAACGCCACCCAGATGTATAGCAGGATAAATTCAAGCGTGCGGTGGTCCTGGTTGAAGCAGATGAAGATGAAGGCTCTGCGGGAGATCAAGAGGTAGCAGTGGCTGAATGGACTCGGGGGGCAAGCCCCGTGTCCTGCAAGTGGGTTAAGCCACAAGGTCCTCCAAGAGGGTTTGACTTCGACGTCACCAAGGCTGAGCAAATTTTCGACCTCTTACTTAAGGAGAAGCAGCTAAAGCTACCCAAAGGCTACAAGATCCCCACGGCTCAGGAGCTGAACGGAAAGCCATACTGCAAGTGGCATAACACGTTCACCCATGCCACCAACGACTGCAGGGTGTGGCGTCAGCAGATCCAAATGGCGATAGAACAAGGGCGTCTAATTTTCAGCCAGTACGCCATGAAAGTCGACACACACCCCTTCCCCGCCGTTAACATGGTGGAGTACTCTTACCCTGGGAGGTGTCAGCCAGGTTTCTCGTTCGACATCAACATGGTAGGACCTGTGCACCACCCTGGCAAGAATAGAGACGAGGGCAGCTGCTCTCATGACAACGACAAAGAGGAAGCCGTTTCACGCGATCGGCTCCGGCACGATGGCAAGCGCTACATCACGAGAGGAGAAGTGAGGAATGTGAGATATCAGCGACCTCTCTCTGATCACCTCCTCCACAAATATGTGAGTCAATACGACCAACGCCGACGATACAACGACGATGATGAAAGAGATCGTCTGGCTAGGGACGCCAGGAGACATCGTCGGCATGATCGCAACGAGGAGAGATATGAGCGCCACGCCAAGGAAAAGTCGAGAGAGCAAGACGACGCGGATAGGCACTGGGACTGTCCCTTCTTCAGACACTGCTGGGATTCAGGAATGAGCCGATTGCCTACAATCGGCAAGCGCCTGTAATGTAGACGAAGAAGAAGGATGCAACTAACGTGTCCGTGTTCAAACGTCTAGGGCCTCTCCCGCCTCGGAACAAACACGCTGAGTCCTCTCGAGTGGAAGATCTCGAGGAATTGGAAGACGATGACGAAGAAGAAGAAGATAAGTACCACCTACCAAGGTGGTGCCCTGATGGACTCAGCCGTTCCCAAAAGCGTAGGGTTCAGCGACTACGTGGTTTGGAGGAAGCCGAAAGGTTATACCTGCACACGTTAAGGAAGGCGCGGCCTGATCTGGCCGCGAAAATTCAGCGAACTCTGGACGAAGAGGGTCGGCCACAAAAGAAAGAGTGGCGCCCCAGACAAAAGAAAGCCGATGATGAGACATCGGCTGGCACAAACATGGTGTTCATCCTTCCGACGGAGTTTAGTGCTCCAGGATTAGACGAAGCACCTATGGCACAACTTGACTGCGGCCCGCGGCCGTTTATCTTTGAGAAGCCACGAGAAAGAAGCTGCGACACACCTGAAGGCCCTGTACTTGCGAGGCTATATCAATGGACAGCCTGTCAACAAGATGCTGGTGGACACCGGAGCGGCAGTCAACATTATGCCATACTCCATGCTACGTCGGTTGGGACGCTCTAGCTCGGACCTGATCAAGACCAACGTTACACTGAGCGATTTCAACGGCCAAGCATCTGACGCACAAGGTGTTCTGAACGTGGATCTGACCGTAGGAAGGAAAATCATCCCTACGACGTTCTTTATTGTCGATAGCAAGAGCACCTATGCTGTCCTGCTAGGGAGAGATTGGATCCACGCCAACTGCTGCATTCCATCCACGATGCACCAATGCTTAATACAGTGGGATGGAGATGAAGTAGAGGTCGTCCACGCAGATGATTCAGCCGAGATTTCAACGGCTGACATGAACGTTTGGGAGACAACAGGCCAAGAGCCACTCTCAGGCATCAATTTGGACGACTGCGAGCGCATCGACGTGACGAAGGACGGGGTTAGGCTGGTCTTATCCACCGGCCTGACCGTGTAACAAGAGCAAAATCTATGGACGAACGTGGCGAGGCCGATCCTTGTGATCGGCCCCAAAGAAGTCAACATTGGTCTTAACAGAGCCGACGTTCAAATACAGTGCCTTGGCTAACTACAGAGCCGATATCCGCAGTTACCTGGCAGATTCGGCTCGGGGGGCACCTAATCAGATGAACATGTGCGATACATGTGCAGTGAAATATTGGGGGCCGATAGAAAAAATCGGCCAGTAAAAAAAAATTTCTCATGATATACAGCCGATGCACAGACATCGACTTTAGAGCTAAGAAACAAAGCCGATGCACATCCATCGACTCTAGTACAAATTACATGGGATCTACCAGCTGCGTGTTCAAGACGCGGATTTCGACCAAGTCGGTCTTCGAGGACCTCCAACTCTGTGCGCAAGGTCGCCAATTCAGCAGTGCTGTCAGAGGTGTCAGTTTTGGCGTACAAGGCAGCCTTTTGCTCATTAAGCCGTTGGCGTTTCGTCTGCAATATCGGCTTTCAACGGAAGAAAAGGCCGATGGTGGCAAGTCCGGCTGGCTCTGCGTGGTGGTTTTCTTGGAGTTGCTCGAACTCGGGTCCCTTCGACTGAACTGCGTGTCCTCACTGCTGTTCTCGCCTTGACTGAGGCTCAGGGGGCAGCTGACCTGGTAGATGCTCTGTTTTTAGAAGCCGATTGGGTTGTCATCGGCTGGTCCTGCATCATAACCTTCTTCAAAGGTGATGAGTTCTTGCAGAAGAGGATCACTGGAACTGGTGGGAGGAATTTAAGGGCTCTCTTGAAGGCATGGGCCTTCCACATTATCCACCAGATCTCAAAGTCATCAGTCGAAGAGTTGAAGGATAGATTGTGAAGGACCGATGCGTTGCCATCGGCTCATTGAGCATTGGCTAAGTGGACAATCGGCAAAGTCAGTATGAGGGGAAATCGGCTAAATTAGCATGAAGGAAATCGGCAAAATCAAATTGGGGGAAATTCTTCATTGATAATGGGATTCCTTACATAAAAAGCTGATTGCTCTCAAAAGAAAGTATCAGGGGATACATTGCCCCATCTACTACTAGTGATCCTATGCTAAGGGTCCTATCTATGGGCCGTCGCTGCCCTCGTCGTCGCCGTCGTCGCCGCTGTCGGCGCTACTCCCGGCGGGCTCGTCATCGCTGCTGCCGCGGCCGCCGGCAGGGCCCTCGTTGTCCTCGTCTTCCTCGTCAGCGTCGTCGTCGCTGTCGAAGTCGCTGAGGTTCCCCGGCCAGGGGCAGAAGCGCTTGGCCGGCGGTTCATCGGAGGAGGTGTCGTCGTCCTCCTCCTCCTCCTCCTCGGAGGAGGTGAAGTCGTCCCAGGAGAAGCGATCGTCATCGCTCTCCTCCTCCGTTTCCCCGTTGGCAAGGAAGCGGAGGTCACTTTCCCCGTCGGTCGAGGACTTGTCGTCCTCGCACCGGACGGAGAAGTCGTGATCGGACTCGTCCCCGTCTTCGATGGCGCGGCGGATGTTGGCCTCGTGGGCCTCCTCCGGGTCCCACTCCGGCGTCGGCTCGCGGGAGGGGGAGGACTGGGTGGAAAGACCCGATGAGGCAGAGGAGGAAGAAGACATGGTGGCAGAGGAGGACTTTTGGGGTGCTAATGCGAAGGGGGTGAAGAAGCAAACTGTTTGGAGCGGTTAAATAAAAGGGGATATAGTGGAGATTCAATGCCACAGTAGTTTCCGAGGAAGTGGCGCCCAACAAAAAAAAAATTGCCAGGTCACGCGGAGAAGTGGAGGAGGCAAGGCATCATGATGAAGGATACTGCGACGGTTCTGCTCTGCCACGACATGACCCGACGAAGAAAAAGCAGAGTGATTTTGGAATTGTCATTTCCAAAACCAGGGGGGCATGTGTTATCACCAGAATTTGACCGGATCAGAGGTGGGCCACGATTGGAGATGGGCTTGAAGGATATACATGGAAGAAATACATGAATCGGCCTTGTATACAAAGTTTGGGCTAGTTTGCCCGTGTATCTGTAATATAGTAGGATACGTGTCGGTTAGATAGAGTTTGGCTCGTGCACGGTTGGGATTATTCCCACGTTAGAAAGTCTACGGACTATAAATATGTATCTAGGGTTACTGGAATAAACAACAATCACGTTCACCACAAACCAATCTAGGCGCATCGCCAACTCCCTTGTCTCGAGGGTTTCTTCCGGGTAAGCATCATGCTGCCTAGATCGCATCTTGCGATCTAGGCAGTACACGTTTATTCGTTGTTCATGCGTTGCTCGTGCTGAAGCCTTGTTGATGGCGAGCAACGTAGTTATCATAGATGTTTTAGGGTTAGCATTGTTTCATCGTATCATATGCTTTCGTCCGTGCAACCCCTAAACGTCTAGCCGCCTTTACACCTATCTTAGGTGTAAGGGCGGCACCCCGCTTGATCGTTATTTAGTAGATCCGATCCGTTATGATTGCTCCTTGATCTTCAAGGATTAGTTTAATATCTGCATAGTTAGGCCTTACAAACGGGTTGAAGGATCCAGTGGCGCGTAGGGTGTAGTTTGCTAGCCCTAGACAGGATGTTCCGGGGATCAACTTCATGTTGGTTTTTAGGCCTTGTCTAGGGTCGGTTTATGATCACCGTGCGTGGCCGCTAGGCTCAATCACGAGTAGGATGTTTCGATTATGTGGTGAAAACCCTAAATCGTAGTAGGTCGTTTTAGCTTTATTTTGATCAAGCAGGACCACCATCTGATCGTACACCTCGTACGGATCATGGGTGGATCGGCTCCTTGAGCCGATTCACAGGACAACCTGAGAGCCGATCGAGGCTCGTATTTAATGTTTACGTATATGCCATGCAGGAAACTAAGCGAGGCAAAATCCATCACCTTCCTGACCAGGTATAGGTCAGGTGGCACGCCCTTGCACCAGCATCGGACGTGCGTGCCGAGTCTTTGCGGGCCGTCGCTCGGAGGGACCAGGGCCAGCCGCAGTCCTGGGAGCCTCCCGGCTCTACTTTGTTGCCCGTCGCTGCTCGCCGGTGGGTTTCTGACCGCAACACCAGTCTACAATCGAAGCAGAATATATAGCAATTAATGAAGCTTGCAAAGAGTCTGTTTGGTTGAAAGGTTTGTATGCTGAGCTTTGTGGAGATGATTCTTGCATTAACTTGTTTTCTGATAGTCAAAGTGCAATATACCTTACAAAAGATCAAATATTCCATGAGAGGACAAAGCACATTGATATCAAGTACCATTATGTTCGCGACATTGTTGCTCAAGGTAAACTGAAGGTATGCAAGATAAGTACTCATGATAATCCTCGTCGATATGATGACAAAGCCAGTTCCTGTCCAAGTTTGAGCTTTGCTCGACCTTGGTTGGTATAACTGTTTAGCCCAAGTGGTTGTTGGCGCCAGCAAGTGTTTTTCTTTGTTGTTCAGGAGATTGTTGAAGTTCATGCTACAAGATGGAATTTGTCTCAAGGTGGAGTTTGTTGTATTGTGATCCAAATTCATATACTAAAGGGAGGCTAACTTCTGACGAGCGGATCGTTGGCACCGCCTATATATACATCTTGTAAGCCGCCGTCTAGGGTTTATCAGATTATAAGATAACCCACGGCGTTTGTAAACACCTCCCGATATAGTAAAGTTTTGCTGGCTGGCGTCCGTGGTTTTTTTCCCTTTGTGTTGGAAGGGGTTTTTCACGTTAAATCTTGTGTCCCCTGCGTGTGTTCTTGTTTCGTTTTTCGTTATTTACTTGTCGCTTTTATAACATAAGCTACGAATAATTTAAAGATTAAAGAAGACAGAAGTCTATTTTATACACAGCTCACACGATAGTAGTTTTGCTTTTTCCCTCTTCCTGGCATACGTGCGTGTTACTATACACTGGCCTGTTAGGTGCTTCGCTGTCCTAGACATGGGAAAATTTGCAAGTTGTTGACTACTTTGGAGATGATGTACAAGCACAAGGTCTCGAATAGCTTGTCTACTCGTATCAGCATGAATCTCTCAATCCAAAATCTAGGACTCTCCTGATACCAAATATCCTGCCTGTGCGCGCGTGTAATCAGTAATTCACCGCCACAGATTTATCGGGATCACAACAGACGGGCTCAAGAAGAAAGAATCGTACAGTACATACGCTGCCATGAAGCGGACTCGACCCAGCCTTCCCGTCGTCAAGAGCGACGCCGGCGGCAAAACGCCGGCGCTCAACTTCCGACCCAGCGGCATTATCACCGTGGTATGCGAATTGGTAGTGGCGATCTCTTTCGTAGCCATCCCGGGCTACTACATGTTCTGCGACTTCCCTCCCGAGTTCTCCGTCCAGCAGCTCACGCCCATCAGCCGGGCCAACGCCATCGGCGCAAACGGTCCAGCCGCCGCCGCCGTCTCCATCTCAAGCCACCACCGTGCCTTCGACGTCATCCTGCGCGCAGACAACCGGCGTGCTACCGGACGATGCTACCGCCACGGTGAGGCGACGCTGACGTACGCCGGCTTCGCCATCGCGTCGGGCCGCACGCCGGACTTCTGCGTTCCGTGGAAGCAAGCGCGCGAGGTCCCGATCCGTCTAGCGTGGGAGTGGGACGACCGCGGTGCCGCTCTGCCGGGTCACGTGCGTGACCGCCTCGCCGCCGCCGAGAAACTCGGCGCCGTGGAGGTCGAGGTCCAGGTGAGACTCCTCCAGGGACACGGCAGGCCGACGTGGATGTGGTGCAATGTATGGATGGGTGCAGGAGCGCAAAACGGCATGTGCTCGGTGTTTTCTTTGCAGAATTGGTTAGACTGGCCGGCATAGGCTGCAAATGCAAGGGATGCCGGTACTTCCTCTGATTCATATTAACCGTTGTTAATATGGACTATATTTTAGTTTTACATACATCTATATTGATAATAAGTAATATGAATTGGATGGAGTAGTTCAATATTTTTCAGCAAATTTCGGAGATACTACTAGAGGTTTCTTGACAAATTTGTGCATCGTCCGTGCATGTGGTTATTCATCCGGTACTTCTTTTTTCATATCTTTACATTGCTACGAGTTAATTTGTATTGATTTTTTTGGCAACTGAGAATACAACTAGAGGGGCGTTTTCTGTGGGGTTATAAAAACACTTCAGAATAGAGGATTTTCATAGTCGTGTAATCTGCTATGGTCATCGATCGCATGAGCCTCTTACCATTTATCATGTCCGTCATGTCGACTAAAACAAATACTCCGTAACGGATTTGCTGGAAATCAGGCGTCTTATACTTAATAAGTTTAAGTCGAACGCTTGGAGATTCGTATTTTGTGCTTGTAGATTCGTGCTCTGACTTTTGAGCTCTTTGTGTGTGTTTGTGTTGTTGTTGGCCCGACGTGTAAGCGTGCTAACTTATTTTTTGCGGGCTTTGTGAAGTGGGCTCATGGTGACGGTTCCTATCTATAAGACGTCTTTCTCTCTCCCATGAAACCGCTTACCGCGTATTCCAGTTGCGCGTGTGTTGCAAACGACATATTTCCAGTTGCACGTAGGTTGCAACTGAGGTTTTTTGGTTACACCTGAGTTGCAACTGATTTTGTTTTTCCAATTGCATGAGCGTTCAACTAAGATTTTTCTAGTTGCGCATATGTTGCAACTAAGAATTTTCACATACATGTGGGTTGCAACTGAGAATTTTTCTAGTTACACACGCGTTGTAACTAAGAATTTCCACTTACATGTAGGTTGCAACTGATATTTTTTTCTCAATTGCACGAGCGTTGCAACTGAGATTTTTCCAATTACGCATATGTTGCAACTAAGAATTTCCATGTACATGTGGGTTGCAATTGAGATTTTTCCAGTTACGCATGCGTCGCAACTAAGAATTTCCACTTACATGTGGATTGCAACTGAATTTTTTCCAGTTACACGTAAATTGCTACTAAGATTTTTCTTATGTCTTAAATGATTGCACAGATTATTTTTTCTAGTGAAAAATGCGAACGCACAAAACCGGACACCAAAATTAAAGTAGTACATGTCTTAATAAGCTACTGATGTGAGCGACTTAGACTTATTAAGTCTCAGACGACTGATCTCTAGACGCTCCCAACAAATAAAACAATTAGTTTACGTAAAAATGTCTAAATATCGTATAAAATGATGGGTAATGACGCCATCTCCCATCGTTCTGGATTGTCTTCCGGTCATTCCTCGATAATGTATCAAAGTTCCTCACCTTGACAAGGTCATCTTAAAATCCATCCAGGGTTCTCTTCCTCTCGCTGACTTTATCTATAATAATTGACCAAACTTATAAAGCATAGACTTTTAAACTAAATTTTCATACGTAATGTATTTGGAGACTGGGGGTCCAAATATAATGCTATCCTCAAAACCTAAATAGGACTCTGGTTGCAAATAAGGTTTGGGTCGGAGGGGACACAACGGGACCGGACGGCAAGTGCGCGCGCCGCCGCTTTGGAATCTAAACTGAACGCGCGCGCTCCCACGTCTCCGGCCCGCTAGCTGCAGCGAGGATGAACGACATGGGTGAGCTCTCCAGTTCCTTGATCGTCAATTAATTAATGGCAAGGTGCCGGATTCAGCTCTTACTGATCGCGCGCGCGCGATGGCGGTTTTTCCTTGCACGTACAGCGGCTCTGATGCGCCGGGAGAAGGTGCTGGACAGAGCTCGGAACAGCTTCGTCGCTATATTCATGGGGGGCATACCGGCGATGATCATGATCGTGTGCTTCTTTTCCGTGGACCCCAACGAGCTGGCCGAGTTCTCGGTGGACTTCGGCGCCGTCGAGGGTCTCAGTAACGGCACCGTGCTCGGCCATACGACGGTCTCTCCGGCGTTCAGTCTCACCGTGCGCGCCCAGAATCCATCGGCCCTGCAGCGCTGGTGCCTCAACGGCGGGGAGGTGGTGGTCTCCTACGCGGGCGTCGCCCTCGCGTGGGGCCGTGTGCCCCTCTTCTGCGTCCCGAGGAGCGGGACGGCGGAGCTGTCGGTGGTGCCGTGGGGGCGGGAGGTCGGGCTGCCCGAGGACCTGCGCCGACGTCTCGTGTCGGAGCGGCGCGTGGGCACGGCTGAGGTGTTGGTGGAGATGAAGATCTTCCACCTGGTTCACTGGATGCATTCGTCGAGATATTCGTACGACGTTGGTACGTCCTTGCATAGCTTCAAGTTTATGCTTGGAGACCGGACAGCGAGCGGCGGGCCATTTACTTTGCCGACCTCCTATTCTTCGCCGTACCTTCACACGGTTCCTTATTGTTATTAATTGCCATAAGGCTCATTGCTATTTGTGCAATCGTCTAGAGGATCTTTTTTTTTTATTAAATTCGTCTGAGCACAAGTTCAAGTGTTTGAACTCGGAAGAAAAGGTTTTAACTCATACTAGATCATAAATGCGCGCTTTGCCGCGCCCGCCCATCTTGAGACTATACTTATACTAAAAATTAGAATAGAAACAAATAACGTGACAGGAAACAAACGTTTGATATATAGTGTATAATATAGGATGCTTTCATAAGGTACCAACTGGAACCGAGGTTATTCATATACATATTGAAGTAAACCTATAATACTTGTGCCTATATACAACACATTATTGTCGACCACGTCATACATCACACTTGTTTTCAAAGGAATGAACCCAACCTAATTGTTCAAACAACATCGCAAGCATCAAGATTAATACATTCCAAACTACAATCCTGAGCCGAGAAGTAAAAAAAATAACTATGCTAGGCTACGAGACGCTCCAGTTGCTATTCTCCTATCAACTGCCATGAAGACTGAAAGAACCATCATTCCAACAAAACCTTAACTATTTCCATACATATTAAGGCCTTGTTTACTTCTAGGGTATTTATGGGGATGGGAGGGGATTATTTCGTATCCCGGAAAATCCCCACTAGTCCGTTTACTTCTCCGGTTTTGAACGACATAATCCCGAGATATCCCCTCCCATCCCCTCCCATCCCCATATTTTTTGCCTAAATCAAAAACTCTCCATCATACTAGTGTATTTTTGGGGAAGGGTATTTCAGGGGATTGGGTGAACACCAAATCCCCTCCCATCCTCATACCCATTGGGGAAAAAAATACGAGAGAAGTAAACAAGGCCTAAGTAATGTCACGAGCACAATTTCACATGTAGAAGCACTGGGCAGTCCTACACTCACTCCATTTCTCAAAACTAACATCATTCTTTAACTTAACTCTCTGAATAACATAGTTGGGCAAACCTATGGATATTTATATATGCAGAAACTGTCAGCAGCTCTATATGAGCATGCCCTTCAAGGCAAGAGCTATTACCTCAGCTGGCTGCATTTATTTGGCATAAGCTTAGTACGTATTAAACAAGGATTCCAGTTCTTAAAACAGTGTGTCAACGGTGAGAAATCAGAATTCCAATAAGAACTTAGCATCTTGCCCTCTTGACAGTGATGGCAGCGAGTCAGTGACTTGTCGCAGTGGGCACACTGTATAGTTCTTAGAAGCACTAAATAGTGAGAACTAAACTGAACATATAGTTTTCCTATGCACTCAACTAACAACTCCCTCCTGAAATTCAAATACCCTCAAGTTATAGAAATAGTTCTGCCTATGTCTGACAGTTTTCCGATTGCATCACCAGTGCAGCTAGATTTTGCTGCTGCCTAACCATGCTTGCAAATTTGAAGCTAATAAAACTTCATCGGTTCAAATTTTGAGTAAATATAACCAGTAGAGCAGCATTTGATAACACAACTAATAAATGTAACAGTGTTCCATCAGCCAAAGCTACGAACAGACTCTCAATCTTTCAAATGTATAAAATAAAACTTTAAATGGAAAACTGTGTAAATAATTATGTACTCTCGGTGAGGCAAGTAGGCAAAAAGCTTTGAAAGGAAAAGTGGTCACATAATTATGTGTGTCATTATATGGTTCATGACTTCTGTTGTGGGAAATCAATTCTGTTTTCTTTTTCTTCGTAACTAAAACATTTGTTCTGCCACACAGAAATATTGCTAACCAAAAAGAAATGACATAACTTACATAGCATCTCAGCTTTCAGCTTCTCCCACACACCATCTATTGTATGTATTTATGCAACTAAACTTGGGACCTCTTACCCCCCATCAGCAATGTAACTTTTCTATTGTAAAGTAGCAATATACCGGACACAATATATTAGTGGCACAAACTGAACTTATCTTTGAAATGAGAAAAGGAATTATAAGAGTGTAGGATGAACAGATCAAATAAAAGCATATGATAGTTGCCAAAAAAAAGAATAAAAACATATGATTTACACTACAGAACAGTAAAAATCATTACAACTTATGACCTGGTGGACGCACATGATAAATTTTGCCTGTTCAAATTACACTGCATAAAAAAATTGAACATTGTCACTATCACAAAGAGTGAAAAGCACACAACAGAAGTGGTTAATACTAAAAAAAGGATCTTAGGTTCATCTTGCAGTCTGCGGCGCTAATCAAAATTTTAGTTCTATGAATCAGGGTTGTTTAATATTTACAACTTAAATTATCAACTGGTTGTGTTGTTATCATACCAACCTTTCGATTTTCTTTAATGGAAAAAGAATTATCATGGTTGATGTAGAATTACTGAATAGTGCATCTTAGAGCTGTTATCCAAGATCAAAATGCAAAGAACAATGATAAGCCTTTATTAGTTATAACCAAAGAACAAATATCAGTTGACCAAAGAATAAAAATATCTCTAAAAATATATCCAATACAACATGCATGGCGTGGAGGGGAAATCTTCTATATAAATGCCATGGGAACTTGAATTTGTTCTGCACAAATACAAGATATAACATTCGATACAACATCCAATTAAATGCCATGGCAAGTAACAATATATTATCTCATGCTAAGCGATGTATACCCATACAAAATAGTGACTCTTTACAGTGTCAACATGATACCGATATTATTTGCTAAAAATGTATGCGACAATTATGAAACCTGGTAAATCAACATCATATTTGAACACTCACTGAAATGGCAGAAATAATGATCCGTAATGAGATCCAAAAACCTAGGCTAGGCTGTCAAAGTCACATTATATTTTCTCAACCAGTGCTATCAATAAGGTTATAGGGATGGTACTCTCAATGGGGACACCCTGCATAGAACGAACGACACACGGAAATATGTCGAACTGAGAATTTATGAGAAGATCCTTAAAAATGCAGAATTACCATGATGAATGAGCAGATATCTTGGGGGTGGGACAAGTACATGGGAAAGGCTCCTAGATAAATCAAAGTCCGGAAAGAGATTCCCTGTGATATGGTATAATAATAGAATTAGATCAGTTGTTATAAGTATTTTTAGGACATACTGAACCGCAACATGTCAATAAGAAAGATATCTTTAAACACAAGTTGACTGGGAATAGACAAAGCGGATTCTAGAACTGTAAATAGCCAGTAAATAGTGTGTTAGATCCAGAATGGAACATATCATTTCAGTTATAATAAGAGACATGTTTAGAGGCCCAGGAAGAAGAAGCATCCGTATAGGAGTCTGCTGTTCTTGGTCAGGGGCGTTGCACAGAATCTTACCAACAACACCTTACCGAGTATTATGGCTGCCATTG
The DNA here is from genome assembly GCF_022539505.1 of Lolium rigidum. Taxonomy (NCBI): domain Eukaryota; kingdom Viridiplantae; phylum Streptophyta; class Magnoliopsida; order Poales; family Poaceae; genus Lolium; species Lolium rigidum. Next base: position 125,519,099 of record NC_061510.1, read on the forward strand.
AGATCGAAGAGTAGCAGCCCAATGGATGTATGATCGTTTGCCGTCGCCAATGCCCACCGTTTGCGATCGAGCGGAATTCAGGGCTGCTAGAACTGTCTCCTAAAACAAACAACAAATTCACTGGATGGGGATACGCAAGGTCCTCGCTTGAAATCACAAAGAGGAAAAGGGCAGCGGTCATATCCGTGTCGAAGGACATGGGGAATGATAGGACGTCGACCGCGCATCTTATATGAGGAACCATCGAGAGGAGGTGGGATGACATGAAACGGTCGTCGACCACTACCAGAAGGGAAGGGAACGGAAGGCGGTACACCTTCTATATACCATTAATGGCGTGAATTAACAGCGGTGCTCACCGCCATGTGGTCTTCTGATCTTCTCCCTGCAGCCGCTTTGCCGTCCGATATGCCTTCGTGAATGGAGGAATCTTGCTGCACATACATTACGAAGGAAACTGGGCTCACCCAAGCGCCTAAGCCCATCAAAAAGTGGCTGAGCGTTTCCCGTGATTTCGGACCGGTTTATGGCAAAGCGCCCAGATCCGTTTCAGGAGTAGCGGCCCTATTACATTGCCGGGATGTCACGCGAGACCGGATATGGAGAAAACGTCCAGCGATGTTCGGTGATGATCAGGGACGTTCAATTGCAGAATCGGACGGCTCAGGATGTCAAATCGCTGTGAAAAGGTCCTAGTGGTTCCATTTTACTGTTACTCAATATCCCATCTTGTTACCTCGTTCTGGGTCCACCTTGTCAGGTATTTCCATTATTTCTTCCCGACGTTGAGCACATGGGCGTTATTTCTCGCCTTCATTGACGTTATCTCTCATGTTTTCCTCTGTTCTCTGTTATCTTCTTCTCCAATCCCTAGCTCATCTCCGGCTCCTCGTCCCTCTCACCAAATAGAGCTCTCCGCTATCCCTACCTCGCCACCACTGGAAGTGTTTGTCCCACCGAGGAGCTCCGGCTTCTCGTCCCCAAATCAGAGTGCCCCAGATCGCTCTCTCATGGATGAGCAAGGGTTTTCTATAGATCCAAATCAGCGACCGACTAAGGGTGGGTGCATTCTGTCTCGCACCCCAGGAGTGGTAGCTCGCTCCATTGCTTATGTCAGATTATTGTACTTGCTTTTGGAAGTGCCTCTCATTGGGTGCGAAGTTCGACCAATCTCCGTTGGCACCGTGAGATCATGTCAACGCCGGTGAACAATGTTTCTGAGCAAGTTTAATAATATAGCTGTTTATAACCCATTGTCATATCATTTGTAGCTAGCTCTATAGTAACTATGTACAATGCGTGGTACACCTCTACTATCATAACTTTTCTATGTGCACGTGTTGTAGTTAGTTCTTGCAGGAAAACCTACTATTACACTTTTGTCTTATCCCTCTCCTTTACGTCGGCAAAAATGTCACATAAACATGCTTATAGCCTACTATTGTACTCAATCATGCACACGCCGCGCATTGGGAGGCCGCGCCGGTGGAGGCTGCGGCGGTGGTGCCTGCGGGAGGCCGCGGCGGCGGAGCTACTTCGGGTGGCCGCGGCGGTGGGCGGGTCCCAATCTGGGCATGTTGGGCCATGCGGACCGCGGTCGCTGTTGGCGCTGGGCGGCATCTCTGTCGTGGCGCAGGGGCGTCGCGGTGCTGGCCTTGGTCCTAGGCCGGGATGGTGGTGCGGTGGTGCCTGCGGGTGTTCGGGGAGCTCTTGTCTGCGGACTTCGGCGTTCGTCCTCGAGCCCCGTGTCGGTGCTGGTCGGCGTCCCCTCTATGTGGCGTTTCGGTGGCGCCCACGGTGCTCTTCGGCGGTGCTCCGTTGGCTTCAGGCTGTGGAGCCTGCTGCGCGGCGGCGGCTAGAGGTTGGCCTGGAGGATGCTGCAAGAAGATGAGCGTTTCAGGCTGTGGGGCGGGGTGCGTACGGCGGATCTCCGGGGGTCGCGATGCGGTGGTTGTAGGTGGTGGTTTGTGCCGGTCCTTGTTGGGCGGGCGCGAGGTCTTGGGACTCTTCGCTGGGCGAAAGCTCTGTCTTGGCGGCCGGCCAGGACCGACGACGGTGACGTCCGTGGGCGACGCATCCTTCTTGAAGGCGTCGTCGAAGCGGGTGTTTCTTGATCTCCGCTCGGGCTTTTCGGGGGAAACCCTAGATCCCTCGAGGGATCGGGCGTGGGCGACGCTCTTGTGTCGCTTTGCCTCTTGGGGCCTCGCTTTGGACGTCCACCGGACAGGGGGTCTTGTGGAGTGTTTTGGTCGTTCGGCGGAGGCGGGTTCATCTTCGGCCAGGTGGGGCGCGGTCTTGGGGCCGGCGTGGTAGTTGGAGCGGTGGCTCCGGTCTTTCGCCTCCGCCTGTTGCGTTGAGGTGTGGTGTCGACCTGGTTGGTCGTCGACCCATGTGGAGCGCAGCCTCGGAGCTGGTGTGTGGTGCCGTGTTGTAACGGTTTTTCGGCCAGTTTTCCTCATAAACGGGCTAACTCTTTTCTCCTATATCAATAAAAAGCAAAGCTTTTGACTCGTTTCAAAAAAAAAAAGATGATTTCAATTTTGAAGCAAGGGAAGGAGATTGCCTCTAGAGTTGGAAGGTGAACAAAATCCACCAAGAGGAGCTTCAGATTCGTGATATAGAGTAGGGATTTGTGGGGAGGAACGGAGGGTAGAAGGGTGACGCCAGCTCCATGGTCCTCTGTTTTTCTCGGGCTAGGAAAGGGTACGTGACTACGTGAGATTAAGGTGTCAAATCCCACTTAATACTGACAAGTGTGTTTCGGCCGATTACATTACACTCGCAAGTACGGCGTTATCCATACCTGCCGTTTTGTACACGTTGTTCATATTCACACACATACCGTGGCGTTTGGGTAGGGTATGGATAAGTAAAAAAAATCCCCACGTATGTATGGATATTGGGAGGGCGAATTCACTGTCTGGCCTTGTGGAACCTACGCCGCGACGCTGTGTTGCTCTCTGCCCGCCAGCTATGTGGCATGCAGCAGCGCATGCCCACAACATGCATGCACGCTAGAGTTCACGGGCAGAGTTCGCGCGCATGACCAAAGCTGCTTCTCTCGTGCACTTTATTTTATCCACCGTGGGTGATTCATACCTATTGGACAATGTCTATATTTTTTTTGGTATGAATAATAATAATTAGATAGGAGAAGGTACATCCCAACACACGGTTTCGCTTGTGCATGTGCAACGTAGCAACCCAGTTGAAAATGTCAAAAAAAAATTATATGTGTATGGATTGGGTCGTCACCATATGGAGCATGGCTCCGTCTTGTGCGACGCCAAACAAAAAAGGTTATTTAATAAAATCTTGTCGGAAACATATCAGTTTGTGCTTCTTTCTAGATATAGATCAGTTTGTGCTTTCTTTCTGGATATAGATCAGTTTTGTCAAAATCAACAGGCTGTGCGAACATGGAAAAAGCGGCTACTAGTATGAACTACTACTGCCTATGAGCTCATGAATGATGACGATACTGTTACACATTCGTGGCAGAACTTCACTACTATGATGGTCTGCCGCATTGAAGAAGGCTGTTTCACATCCTACAATCGCTGAAACATGCAACGACCTTACGAGCTTGATTCCTCTCCAACAATCGGCGACATGAAAATTGGTGTTACCATTATTTCAGGTACATGGGCCTATTTGTCTGTATTTTGCATCATCTCCCTAGGGCCAATTTCTCTGAATTCTGCAAATCACCCACAGGCAAGTTTCTCTATTCTGCATCATCTCCACATCAGTCTGGACCCTGACCCATCAACACAGATGTAGCTCATTATCAAGCTGATCAGGCTGAGGCGCAAAGATTCTCCCCTCCATCTTCGACAAGATGGGAGCAACAACACGAGACAACCATAACAATGCCTCCAGCCCTCGCAGACACCCAATGATATAAGACCCGACCTAAAAAAATTAAACCACGTAACTTAGTACTGGTGTTGTGAATATGAGCTTATTATGGCTTTTTAAGGAATATTGCCATACAAATCCTATAATCCTACTAAATAAACGTGTGGATAGCAAAAATTAAAATACAATAGCATGATCCATTAGGCAATGTTGAGATTATTCTCATTTCTCATATTACAAATGTTCCAACTATGGTCTTCCAATTAAATAGTGAGACAACTCTTACCAAATGCACAATACTTCATAGTTACTGTTTCTTCCACATTGGTCCAATTCAATGAAAACTTAAGTGATCAATGAGTTCCAGTTCAAATGACCACATTGACCACTAGGGTATTCATGTTAATAGGCCACGGAGTACAAGCCACGAGTTAACCATCAAGAAACCGAAGGACGAAATTCTGTGGAGGTAGTATGTTAAAAAAATATATAAAATATATATAGTGTATAAAAATCGACACATAATTCCTTGTGTGGACAAATGGAGACCGAGCTCTAGCGAGCCCTTTATTTTCGAATTTGGTAAATAAAGGGCTCCCTAGAGCTCAGCCTCCATTTGGAGTTTCCTCTTGTTACTTACCTTTACTATCATATAGTTAATTAGTTCTTACCTTGTATTCGAAAGAAAGATGCAGCTGAGGATGGATAACCCATAAAAATCCGTTCACACTTCCCACGGCAGAAGCACCAAGCAAGAGACTGTTGAGGCTGCCATAGTAGTCCTAAACCAAAGCAACAGATATGTGATCAGTTCAAAGCACAGGAATCGTTTGATACAACGATACAACATGTAAAATAAATATTAAAAACTATGCAGTCACAGTGACAACCAGGTCATGAATTTGAATCTCTCTATACGCAAACAAAGATAGATTACTTATGATATCATGACATCCAATTAAGGAAAATCAAATAACATGTAGGAGAGGTGGTGACATCTTCTGGTGTATAAAATTTCTTCCAGTATATACAAAATTTGACAAATTTGGCTTGTTACATGAAGAATATGCATGGTACAGGGTAGCCAGGCAGCCAGCTAGCTTAGCACATACTCCATAATCACACAGTGATAACGTGTTGTTTAAGTTAAAATTATTCATAGGACAAGTAGAATGATGATTATTATTTTAGACAAATAATTATTCTTATGTAGTTATCATGTCAGTATCTGGAATATTCTATCAACCAGAGAGTTCCTACTTTTATTTTCCATCTACGAAACTACACGACCAAACTAAATTCTATAAATCTAATTGTGTTTATCCAGGAATCTTTTATGCACAAATAGCAAAGAGAATGAAATTAGGGCTCTAGCAATACCAAGGGAAATGTTTCAAGAATTCAGAAAAATATATTACTCCACTAAGGTGCCCCCCCCCCCCCCGGTTTAGTTTATGCTGCGTCATCACCTTAATGTGGTGGAGACCATTACAATGCTGTCTTTTTTTACTTGCTTTAACAAAATGTGAAAAATAAAAAGGATATTCTTGCTATTTCTGATATCATACAGCATACAAGACGAAGGGGAATGATATGATAGCACCGGAGCAGCAAAAATAATATGTAAATTTGTAGGTGAACAAAATGTTCACATAATCAAATAGAGCATGTGAAAATAGTGATATTCCTAAAGTCATCATATATGATGCAAAAGCCTCATTAACTGCATGTATATAAGTGTAAACCTACATCTAAGAAAAGAACGGCGAAGTAAAAAATAACTTGATAAAGTTTCAGTCAATATTAGTGTATAAGGATAACGCGTACAGTGGATGCAATCCGACATGAATGAGATAATACTCCGAATGCCACAGCTCCCCATCCGATGATTCGTGTGTCATTAAAAAGATATGCACAAAGACAGATCATGATGGACAGTGGTATTGAAAATTTTCTTGGGTCCTGCAAAGTGAGTATCACACACCAAATAAGTACCAAATTCATTCAGAAGTATAACAGATAAAAATTTACAGGTGTAAGATAGCAATTTGTATATTACCCCACCCACAACTGGAGCCTTGCTAATAGCTACAACGAGCAGAACAGCATTTGTAATTGCCCCAAGAAAGCATGTCAGAAGAACAGGAAACTCAGGACACTGCGGGTACTGATAAAATGGTAAGAAATAAATGCTCCAGAGAGTATAAGCTTGAAGACCAAACAAGAAGGACCATCGAAACAGTGTTTGTGCCGCATTGGCATCTTGATCACTGGACTGCAACCCGAGGACACGTTTGCTGAAAAATATTAGATCAAATTTCAGCAACAGCGAGTTTACTTTGTATTATTAGTGTATGGAAGTTATCATAACTTACACTGGCGCGAATAATATGATGCAGGACAGGGTGGAAGAAAACCAGGACAGAATCTTGTCTCGAGGTAATGCTTGAGTGCAGTCGATTGTGGTGTTTCCACTGGAAAATATTCGTTAATTGTAAACTTACAACAAACATTAATATATTAGAGTATAGTCAAACTTATGACACCATATACAAAGACTTACCTATGATCTTTCAGATCAGAAACTGGTGGGGAATGGTCTTTCAGATTAGAAGGACAGTGAACATACTGGATCTGGGACGCAAGTAGGACAAAAATGAAGAATGCAAAGCACCGAACCCCCATATTGTACTGAAAATGAGGATATAAGCAAGAGGAAAATAAGCAGTGTTCCATCTCTTTAGACATATCCACAACAACTGATTCAGACATGAACTTAAACTAACAACAAAAGACAACAAGCTAAAAAGAATATGTAAAAAAACTACTCAAGAGCATATTATTCAATGATTCTGCCTTTCTCTACTTTTAATGTCATACATCACAGATAATGTACTTATACTTCATGTTACCATACTACCACCCAACTAAATTGAGTCCATAAGCCAAAAAGAAAAATAACACTATTGATGGGATACCTACATCACAACAGAAGCATATGTTACAGTGGAAGGACATACATGCAGCAAAGTACGTAAGATAACACAAATTCAATGCTGACTTGTTTCAGCACTGCACAATATTTCTGTCATACAGCAAAATAGAACTCAATGATCCAAAAAGTTCCCTAATCCAAGATTTGAAGCAGGGTGGTCCACCTTTATTAAACAAAATAATATAAATAAGAAAACACCAATGCACTATCATATAATTTTTTTAACAATAACACACTGGTCTTACAAACTTATTCAATATAAACTCTGGAACTTTGTTATACAAAACATGTCAGTTATGTACACATTTGTTTCCAGTTAGTTTACTTTCAGAGCTACATTCAAAATATGTCAGTTATGTACACATTTGTTTCCATTCAGTTAACTTTCGGAGCTACATTCAAAATATTTTCAATATAATTTCTGTAAGAATGCAGTGCTACATTCAAAAATCGGTGCATGCATAACCACAAAATTCATAAAAAAGGTCAACACAAAGACCATTACAACGACGAGTTACAGAACAAGAACAAGCGAAACTGAAGCTCCTATTGGCCTACCAAAATTTTGTGCAGGATTGATACACCAATGCACCTTTCTGTGTGATTACCAGTTCAGACACAACGCAAGTACATGATATACGTAGCCTGATTTGAAGCAATGCAGGATTCAATCAACTCTTAATTAACTCCCCAATCAATACTATGGGTAAATTGTCCATCACATGCATGTTAAATGCATATGTAGTAGTACTAATATAGCAATATACTAGGTGAAGATGCCATGATGAGGAGCATATCAGTGCAGGATTCGAAAATCACTGCACACATAAATCAGTAGTTGAATGTATCAGGATTTGAAGCAATGCAGGATTCAAAAAACAGTGCATACATAACGACAAAATTCATCAAAAAGGTCAACACAAAGACCATTATAATGACGAGTTACAGAACAAGAACAAGCGAAACTGAAGCTCCTATGGTCTATCAAAATTTTGTGCATGATTGGTACACCCGTGCACCTTTGTGTGTGAAAATGAGTTCAGGCACAATGCAAGTACAGGATATGCATAGCCTGATTTGAAGAAATGCAGAATTGAATCAACACTTAATGAACTCTCCAGTCAATAGAATGGGTAAATTGGCCATGATATGCATGTTAAATGTATATGGAGTAGTACTAATATCCTAGGTGAGGATGCCATGATAAAGAGCACGACAAGAGACAGTTTGTAAAACAAGACTAACTGAAAATGGAGTTCATATATTCTACTATCAAACTTTGATGCGACATTTATTATATATACTCCATCAGTTCAGGCACATTACAAGTACAGAAGCATACTTAGCATGATTGGAAGTAATGCAGGGAAAAAAATTGTAATGATTATTTTAGCCCCCAAGCTGAACAAATCAGCAACACCATTTTTTCCTTTGCCCTTCCCCTAATCTCAGATCATCTACTCAATCACCAAAGAGTAGAGCAAATGAGAGCATCGTCGTTGCATCATGCAATACTCGTAATGTGTCTCAAAGCTAACCAAAGCTGGGGGGCGAAACTTGTCAAAACTGAATAGCCAAAACATAGCAGTTTCAAAGAGGATCACAGCTAGCACATCAGGTCAGGCTAGATGAACTAGTGTAGCCTCGTCGTACGAACGTCGATCACAGCAACCATCAACTGGGAAGCGTGAGAGGCGCCTAGAAAAGCGGCACAACCACAGATGGCAGAGGTCGAAGACGATTTAGCGGACGGATTAGAGCATGGGACTTGCACTCGTACCTGTACCTTACCGAAGAGGAAGAAACTGCTGCTGCCGACCTGCCTCGCTGCTCCTGGCCTGCTAGCTGTTGATGGACTGCCGCGCGCGTGCACGCCGCCGGCGACAGGCGAGACGAAGTGCTGCCTGCGCCGGGACGTCGGGGCGGGCGTCGGGTGCCTGCCGCTGCCGCGACTCCCTGCTCCCGCCAAGGCTAGCCGCTGCGGCGGCTAGGGATTGGGGGTTCGGGAAACTCGGAACGGGGAAGCGCGGAAGGCCAGATCGGGGAGGGGCGGTGGTGGCGGTGACGGGAGAAAACGAGACGAGCGCCTCTCTGAAGGCACGAACGGGACTCGCCTCTGTCGAGCAGAAGCAGGAACTCGCCGCTCCGCCACCAACACGTCCGCTCCGCCGCCAACACCCGCTCCGTCCACAGGAGGTGAAGGACGGCAGAGGGGGAGCTGGAGGGGGAGGAGGACGAGCGGACGATGACGGCAGCCAGAGTACTCGAGGAGGAGGAGGAGTGCGGGGGAAGCTATTGCAGCATCGCGCCGTAGGAGGAGCTAGGTCGGTACGAGCACGGCGCGGATTGAGGATTTGTCGATGGAGCCACGGGTTTTCCCTTTGCAAAATTAAAAAACAAAATGGATTTACGACTCGGGCGATGCTGGGCTGGCGTCGCGTAGGTGGGCCAGCAGACCATGCCATCACCCGATTAGCCCATGCCACACGGTAGGGGTTTTGCTTAGGGATGTAAATGGTACGGATTATCCTGTTAGAGTTGTATAGTTCCTTTTCCGTTATTCTCCAGTGTATGAGGGGCTTACCTACACATTGTCACACATGTACATGTACTGGCCTATGGCACTCTGTGAATACCAGTTGCTATTCTCCAACATGGTATCAGAGCTCATGGTCTAGCTCTTTGCACGTTGCAACTCCATGCTCGATCCGCACCGCCGCCGATGATCTTTCCGGCCGCCGCTGCTCCACTTTTCTTTTCCTCTCCCGATCTCGTCGGGATCGAGTCCTTTTCCAAGTAATTTGCCCCTTTTTCGTCCGTTTTTCGAGCTCCAAATCGGGATCCCGATCCGGCTCGCCTCGATCCGGTCGTCGCCACGCCACAACCAGCCACCGCCGTGCCACCCCCGGCTGGCCTCGATCCGGCCGCCGCCGCGCCGCCCAAGCCCGCCTTGATCTGGCCACAGCCGGCCCGCCTCGCTCCGGCCACCGTCGCGCCGGCTCCGGCCACCGCCGCGCCGCCCCCGGCCGGCACCGGTCGTTGCCGTGCCGCCTCCGGCCACCACCGGCCCGACCTGGTGTGTCGTGGTTGCCTTGACCACGCACGGGCTGTTGCGGGTCTGTGCAGATCAGATCCAGGGCTGACAAAAAAAAATGGCGTCCTCCGCATCTGGCTATGTCAGTATTCCTCGGTGCCCAGTGATATTTGATGGTACCAACTATGGAAAGTTTGCTGCCTTTATGCGGATTCACATGCGTGGTCTTCGGCTGTGGGGTGTTCTTACCGGCGAGGTATCTTGTCCGCCGCACCCCACTGCTCCTGTGCCTCCTACTCCACCGCCCGTGCCACAGGCCCTTGCTGAGGATGCTACTCAGGTTGATCGGGATGCAGCCAAGTAAACCGAGGCTAGTGCTGATGAGGCATATGACGAGCAGGTACTTTCTTATTCAGAGGCTCTTGGCTCTTACCATGATAGTTTGGCTACCTTTACTCAGTGGTGTGATGAGGATGCCAGGGCTGCTGCTGTTCTTTCTCAGAGTGTTCAGCCACAGTTTGCTTCTGAGTTTATGGGTCTCGCCACTGTTGCCGAGATGTGGTCTCACCTTCGTCGGCGCTATCAGCCTTCTGGGATTCTCTGTACCTGTCTGTGTTGCGCCAGGAGCATGATCTTCAGCAGGGTGACTCCACTGTTGATGAGTTCTACACCCAGAGTGCGGCGATCTGGCGCCAGCTTGACTCCCTTCGCGATGCTCGTCCGTGGTACTTGCCGGTGTTGTCGGACGATGACGTTCGGATATGGACTTTCGGAGGATCCATGAGTTCCTGTCTCGACTTCGTCCAGAGTTTGAGCCTCGTCGTGCTCAGTTGTTTGCTCGAGGCCGTGTTCCTATCTCAGAGGTGCTGACTGAGCTTCGTGCTGAGGAGACCCGTCTGCGTGGTGCTGGCCACTTCCTCTTCCTGTTAGTGTTCTCTTCGACCTCTTCCTCTTCATGTTAGTGTTCTTACTGCCGATGGTACTTCTCTCCCTGTTGCTAGTCGTGGCACTCTTTCTACTTCCTCCTTTTCTGTTCCTGATGTTTCTCATGTTCCCCTTCTTACCATGAATTTGTTTTCCGCTGCTCAACTCAACCGATTCTGGTTGTCGGGTCATTCTTGATGTTGATTCTTGTTCTGTTCAGGACACTCACACTCGGGCCCTGGTTGGGGCTAGCCCTCGGTGCCGTGACTCCCAGTGACTTTGGGAGCTTGACTGGCTTCATGTTCCTTCTTCCCACACTTCATCGACCGCTCCATGCGTGCTTGCTGCTTCCACCACCGCCTCCTTTCAGCAGTGGCACCACCATCTTGGTCATCTATGTGGTTCTCGCTTGTCATCTTTACTTTGTCGAGGTCTTCTAGGGCCTGTCTCAGGAGATGTCTCGCTTCAGGGTTGTCAGGGTTGTAGGCTTGGTAAGCAGAATCAGTTACCTTATCCTACTAGTGCGTCTGTATCTCAGCGTCCGTTTTATTTGGTCCATTCTGATGTATGGGGTTCGGCTCCTTTTGCTTCCAAGGGGGGCCACCGCTACTCTGTTCTTTTTATCGATGACTTCTCTCGCCACACTTGGATTTATTTTATGAATTCTCGCAGCGAGGTTCTCTCGATATATAAGCGTTTTGCTGTCATGGTCCATACTCAGTTTTCCATACGTATACGTGTCTTTCGGGCTGATTCTGCCGGTGAGTATATCTCCCAGATGTTGCTTGGTTTTCTTGCTGAGCAGGGTACTCTTGCCCAGTTTTCCTGCCCTGGCGCCCATGCCCAAAATGGCATGGCTGAGCGCAAGCATCGCCACCTGCTTGAGACGACACGTGCGATGATGATCGCTGCCTCTCTTCCTCCTAACTTCTGGGCTGAGGCTGTGTCTATTTCCACTTATCTCATCAACCTTCAGCCCTCCACAGCCTTGCAGGGTGGTATTCCTCTTGAGCGCCTCACTGGTCACACTCCTGATTACTCGACCCTTCGTCTTTTTGGTTGTGTTTGCTATGTTCTTCTTGCTCCACGCGAACGCACCAAGCTGAGTGCTCAATCGGTTGAGTGTGTCTTCCTTGGCTATAGTCCTGAGCACAAAGGATATAAGTGTTGGGATCCTATTGGTCGTCGGATGCGCATATCTCGGGATGTCACTTTTGATGAGTCCCGTCCTTTCTACCCGCGTCCCTCCTCCTCTTCCTTCTTGGTGGATGATATCTCTTTTCTCATGTTTCCTGACTCACCTCCTCCTGTGCCTCCGGTCCCTACTCTGCCGAGTCTCTCACCACCTTCTCCTCCTCCACCCGCCAGACCCCCCTCTCCTCCCTCACCACCGTCCCCACCCTCCACATCTTCCCCTCCCATGTCACCTTCCTCGACTACGGTTGTCCCTCCCTACCCTTTTCACTACTCCCGTCGTCCCCGTGAGGATGATGCTGCTTCTCCTGCTTTACCCTCTACCTCTGATGCGATGCCCTCTCCGTCCGAGCCGACTCACCATCTTCGTTCTCGTCCTCGTCCTCCTCCTGATCGCTATTCTCCCACTCACTACGGTCTTTCTGCAGCCCTTGAGCCGACCACTTATCGGGATGCCCTTGCTCATCCCGAATGGCAGCTAGCGATGGCTGAGGAGATTGCTGCTCTTGAGCGTACTGGCACTTGGGATGTTGTCACTCCTCCTTCCTCTGTTCGTCCCATCACCTGCAAGTGGGTCTACAAGATCAAGACTCGCTCCGATGGTTCTCTTGAGCGCTACAAGGCTCGCCTTGTCGCTCGCGGCTTTCAGCAGGAGCATGGCCGTGACTATGACGAGACCTTTGCTCCCGTGGCTCACATGACCACTGTTCGTACTCTTCTTGGTCGTCGCTTCTGTTCATCACTGGTCTGTCTCTCAGCTTGATGTACAAAATGCTTTCCTTAACGGTGAGTTAAGTGAGGAGGTATACATGCAGCCACCTCCTGGCTACTCTGTTCCCGATGGCATGGTCTGTCGTCTCCGGCGCTCTCTCTATGGCCTTAAGCAAGCCCCTCGCGCCTGGTTTCAGCGTTTCGCCTCTGTGGTCATCGCTGCTGGTTTCGTCCCTAGCGCCCACGACCCTGCGCTTTTTGTCCACACATCCTCTCGTGGTCGGACTCTGCTTCTTCTTTATGTTGATGACATGATCATCACAGGTGACGACCCTGAGTACATTGCCTTTGTCAAGACCCGTCTTCGCGATCAGTTTCTCATGACTGATCTTGGTCCTCTCCGCTACTTTCTTGGGCTTGAGGTTTCCTCTACCTCCGATGGCTTCTATATCTCCCAGGAGAAGTATATTCGGGACCTTCTCACTCGTGCCGCTCTTGGTGATGAGCGCATTATTGAGACTCCTATGGAGCTCAATGTCCGCCTCCGGTCCACTGATGGTGACCCTCTTCCGGACCCGACTCGCTATCGTCACTTGGCTGGGAGTCTTGTCTACCTTGCTGTCACACGTCCTGACATCTCCTACCCAGTCCATATTCTGAGTCAGTTCATGGCTGCTCCCACTAGTGTCCACTATAGTCATCTTCTTCGTGTCCTTCGCTATCTTCGTGGCACTATCTCTCGTCGGCTTTTCTTTCCTCGCTCCAGCTCCTTACAGCTCCAGACCTACTCAGATGCTACCTGGGCTAGCGATCCAGAGGATCGCAAGTCTCTTTCTGCCTACTGTGTCTTTCTTGGTGGCTCTCTCATTGCTTGGAAGACCAAGAAGCAGGTTGCAGTCTCTCGTTCGAGTGTTGAGGCTGAGTTGCGAGCGATGGCTCTATTGACGGCTGAGGTGACTTGGTTACACTGGTTACTTGCGGACTTTGGTGTTTCTGCTGATGCTCCGACTCCGCTCTTATCGGACAGTACTGGTGCCATCAGTATTGCGCGTGATCCGGTGAAGCACGAGCTCACCAAACACATCGGTGTTGATGCCTTCTATGTGCGTCATGCTCGTGCGAGCATCGGGTTATGGCTCTTCATTATGTGCCTTCGAGCTTCAGCTTGTCGACTTCTTCATGAAGGCCCGGACTAGAGCACAACATGGTTTCTTTCTCTCCAAACTCAGTGTTGTTGATCCACCATGAGTTTGAGGGGGGTGTTAGAGTTGTATAGTTCCTTTTCCGTTATTCCCCAGTGTATGAGGGGCTTACCTGCACATTATCACATATGTACATGTACTGGCCTATGGCCCTCTGTGAATACCAGTTGCTATTCTCCAACATATCCGAGGTCCACAAAGATGATAATTTGATAAAATTATCCCAACCCTTAATATTCAAACAATATAGTTAGTTCATCGGCTGAACTATGTATGCTATTAGTACGCAATTTTCTTTGTTGTACGAACAACTGTGTACATTTAGCTATACTCTATACTTACAAATATAGTTTTCATAAAAAACATACTTCTATTTCTTATGTGTATATTTACTTAATAATCCGCTTTCAATCCGAGTTCGGTCTGAATCCGTTCCATATCCGTAATCCGATATAATCCGCATCCGAATTCGCACCCAACCATTATCCGCTCTGATCCGAATTCATTACGAAAATATGGTAAAAGATATGATAATAGTAATATCAGATCCGATCTGTTTACATCCCTAGTTTTGCTAGAAGAATGTATTGTATTGCGTCCGCTCAAAAGAGATAAAAAAATGTTGATGTCAATTCAAAAGAAGAAACAAGTCGCTACTACCACTTGTAGTACACTCATGTTGCTTATGTCAATTCAAAAGAAGAAATAAGTCACTATCTCATGCAATACCAATAACGTTGCTTCCAATCAAGAAGTAATCGCACGCATAGAATGTATGAAAGTCCCTGGATTTCTTTAAACTGGCAAACCAAAGGAAAGGGGAGGAAGTCGGACAGCTTTAATCTGTTGGTAGACACCCTGTGCGGCTGACATCAAAAATTCAAAATTGTCACCTAGCAAGCCCATCTTGAAGCTGGGAAGAAATTTAGGGAATAAAGTGGGCACTGCAAATAGTTTAGGGGCAAAAATGAACATTTTCCGTTTAACAACTCGCGAATCATTATCTGAAAAATGAACATTTTCCGTTTCAGCCCCTTGCTCATACTGTATTCTCTGCAGAATCATTATCTTACTATGTAGGAAGTTCAAATCTATCGATAGTAGTTAGTCCAACAACTCGCTGGCAGAGTTTTTT
>NC_061510.1:125534254-125555647 GCF_022539505.1 Lolium rigidum
CGAAATCTGTCTAACCCTAATCCAGGTGGGGAATGAGATACATATAGCCCAGATTTGGAGCAGGGGTAACTTAGTCATTTGCACGGAATAAACACGGCCATAGGATGAAAATAGACGTCCCAGATGAAGTTGACTTGGGAGGGGTCGGCAGTGCCGGCGTGCTCGGGGCGGCAGTGTCGATGGGGCCGGCAGTGCCGGAGAAGTTTGGCCGGCAGTGCCGGGGTGCGTCCACCGGCAGTGTCGGGGTGTGTCCACTGGCAGTGCCGGGGTGCGCCCACCGGCAGTGCCGGCCTGGTGGGGGCGGCAGTGCCGGCTGATGACCCACAAGTATAGGGGATCGCAACAATCTTCGAGGGAAGTAAAACCCAATTTATTGATTCGACACAAGGGGAGCCAAAGAATATTTGTATGCCTTAACAACGGAGTTGTCAATTCAAGCTACACTGGAAACGAGACTTGCTCGCAAGATTTTATCGGTAGCAACGGTTTTATAGCGATAGCGAGTAGTGAAATATAAGCGACGGTGTAATAAAGACAACGATGCGATTGTAGTAAGCAGCAGGATTAAAATACTGTAGGCATAGGGATGAATGAACGGACGTTGCATGGATAAGATAACTCATGTAATAATCAAGACAAGGCATTTGCAGATAATAATAAAACAGTATCCAAGTACTAAATAACCATAGTCGTACGTGCTCGCAATGAGAAACTTGCACAACATCTTTTGTCCTACCAGCCGGTGGCAGCCGGGCCTCTAGGAAAACTACTGGTAATTAAGGTACTCCTTTTAATAGAGTACCGGAGCAAAGCATTAACACTCCGTGAACACATGTGATCCTCATATCACAGCCTTCCCCTCCGGTTGTCCCAATTTTCGTCACTTTGGGGCCTCGGGTTCCGGACAGCAATATGTGTATACAACTTGCGGGTAAGATCATAAAACAATGAATATCATCATGAATCAATAACATGTTCAGATCTGAAATCATGGCACTCGGGCCCTAGTGACAAGCATTAAGCATAACAAGTTGCAACAATATCATAAAAGTACCAACAACGGATACTAGGCACCATGCCCTAACAATCTTATGGCTATTACATGAACAATATCATCCAATCCCTACCATCCCCTTCAGCCTACAGTGAGGGATTTACTCACACATGGATGGGGGAAGCATGGATAGTTGATGGAGAGGCGTCGGTGGCGATGATGGCGATGATCTCCTCTAATTCCCCGTCCCGGCAGGGTGCCAGAACGGAGTTTCTGATCCGAGATTGGGTTTCGCGACGGTGGCGGAGTTCTGGATGTCTTCTGGAAAATTGGTTGAACCCCCGTGCGTTTTTAGGTCAAGGGCTTTAAGTAGTCCAGAGGGGAGCATCGGGGGCTGACCGAGGCGGCGTCGCCATAGGGCGGCGTGGCCCAGGGGCCCACCGCGCCGCCATGTGGTGTGCGCACCTCGTGGCCCCCCTCCGTCTCGTCTTCTGGCTCCGTAAGTCTTCTGTGAAAATTGGCCCATTGCAATTATTTCCGGGGATTTTCCTGAAAGTTGATTTTCTGCACAAATATAAGACACCAGGGCAATTCTGCTGAAAACAACGTTAATCCGTGTTAGTTATATCCAAAATACACAAATTAGAGGCAAAACAATAGCAAAAGTGTTCGGGAAAGTAGATACGTTTTGGACGTATCAACTCCCCCAAGCTTAGCTTATTGTTTGTCCTCAAGCAATTCGATTAACAAACTGAGTGCGATAAAAGAACTTTCACGAACACATTTGCTCATATGATGTAAATATTCTCATTATATAGACGAGTACTTAGGCAATTCATAATAAGATAAATGCAAATAAAGTCATCTAATAGTTATGTCAATCATGAAAAAGATACCAACAAACTAATAATAAGCATCATGAATCATATCTATCAGCAGGATTGCAATATTCATAAAAACATATGATAAAGTGGTATCTCGCTTGCCCGTATTTGTACAGCAAAACATAAATGCCTAGGCACCTCTGAAATTCATGGAAAGACTAGAACTAAGGATTATCAAAGATAAAAGCATCAAAGTTATACCACAGTTAACCATATTCTGGGACAAGCATAGTACACTAAGAATGACAATTATGCTCTCAAGAAGGTACTCAAAGGAAGGATGGTGACTCAATATAAAAGTAAAAGATTGACCCTTCGCGAGAGGAAGCGATTGATTAACATGTGTTAGAGCTTTTCATTTTTAAAACGAAGTAAAATTGTTTTGAGAGGTCTTTGTTGTTGTCAACGAATGGTAGTGGGCACTCTAACTACCTTGTCAACCGGACTTTCAAGAGCGGCTCCCATGAAGGACGTTATCTCTACCGAGCAAGGTAAATCATCCCTCTTCTCTTTTGTTTACACATGTACTTTAGTTTCATTATGGATGACACTCCTCCCAACCTTTACTTACACAAGCCATGGCTAACCGAATCCTCGGGTGCCTTCCAACATTCACATACAATGGAGGAGTGTCTATTTGCAAATTAAGTTGCTTATCGATAAATCGAGGCAAAACATGTGAAGAGAATTATCAATGAAAGTTAATTAATTGGGGTTGGGCACCCTGTTGCCAGCTCTTTTTGCAAAATTCTTGGATAAGCGGATGTGCCACTAGTCCATTGGTGAAAGTTTGTCAGGAGTAAATGACAAGGTTGAAAGATAAAACACCACATACTTCCTCATGAGCTATAAAACAATGACATAAATTGAGAAGTACTTTGAAGGTTTTAAAGGTAGCACATGAAAATTTACTTGGAATGGTTTGAAATGCCATGCATAGGTATTTATGGTGGACACTTTGGAATAACTTGGTTTTCAGGGATTTGGAAGCACGAGCAGCATTCCCGCTCAGTACAAGTGAAGGATAGCAATAGACTGGGAAGCGACAATCAAGAGAGCAACAACTGTCATAATCATGCTTGCGATAAAATAAAATTAACGGAGGCATAAAAATGATACGAGAACTCTGAAGCAAAGTAAATCATCGAGGCTTAATTGACTTTTGTTTTTCAGTCATATGCATGCGTGAGCATGTGCCAAGTCAATTCAAATGAATTATTCAGAGGAGGATGCCACAATGTCATACATATCTATGAATAAAACAATGCAAGCAAATATTTATGACATGCTACTCATTATTAATAAATTGGAGCTAAACATGAGAGATCATGAACTACTAGACTTTCATTAAATGACATATACCTCACATGAACCAACTAAGCATGCTCACATGAATGAGTATATGTACAAAAATGAAAACAAATAGATTTCATACCAGCCTCTCACCACAATCGAGTTGTCATAGATCGTCATTATTGCCTTTCACTTGTGTAGCTTGAATAATATGAAATGAAAACCAAGCTCCAACCACCGGAGACCGCTGAACTCCATAATAAACTTTACAAAACCGAAGAAGAAAAACAAATATTTTTGGCGTTTTCGATATTAGAGTCACCGAACGAAAGTAAAATCTTTTTGGATTTTCTCATAGCAAACCAACGATAGTAAATAAAGAAAAATAGGACAAGAAACCAAATAAACAAATGACAAAGAGAAACGACAGAAATATTTTTGTTCTTTTTGTGTTTTAGAAAAGAAACAAAGCAAAAACAAGAGAATGAAAACTAAAAGAGTCACACAAACACAAGGTGGCAGAAATCCGTCAAACTTAACAGCAGTACAGTAATTATTTTTTTCGAAAATCTTCTGTTGTTCAACTCGAAAAGTGATCAACTAATGAAAGTTAGATAATAACCTGGGGAACATGCAAATTGGCTGCTCAAAATAACGTTCTGGCTATTTGTAGGAATTTGTTTAGTATCAGTCGAGAATCTGTTTTTTAGACAGCACTTCCCCAAATATCATCTTCCTCATATTAGAGGCAACCTTCGGCACACAAATGAAATAAAAACATAAAGGTAAAGGTTACTACAATAGTAACAACCTTAAAAAACTAAAATAAGAACCTACTATAATAAAAATAACCGAAAGAGAAACAACCAAAAGAAGCAAAACAAGTATGTACAAATATCCGGCAATTGTAATATGCAATGAATGAGTGATGCCGGCATACCTTCCCCCAAGCTTAGGCTTTTGGCCTAAGTGGAGATCAATCCCACGGTGCCCATGAGGTGGCACCTCCATAGTATGATGAAGAAGGAGCCTGTCCTTGGTACATGCTGGAGGATGCACCGGGATATGTGACAGTGTACCCGTCGGAGGGCTCGGAGTCGTGCTGCTGGTGAAAGCCAAGTATCCTCAGCTGCTCATCCACCTCCTCCTTGGAACGCGACCACGGCTTCCTGCGAACACTGAACAAATCGGCATGCGGCAAAGGGATTTCCCTCGCATCCCCGTCAATAAACAACATTCTATAGACAATATTTTCTAAATTAGAGTTAGTTGTGACAAATTGGTGACACTTCATAGCAGCAATATCAAGCTTAATAGGAGTTAATTTCTCATCACTAGGATCAATAGAAAAACCTAGATATGCAACAATACGTGAGGCAACAATTCCTCCATAAATAGGTCCCTTACTAGCTAAGCGACGAGCAATAAGAGCACCAAGATGATAAGGTGTACTTCCAGTAAGTGCAGCAACCAGAAAAGCAAGATGATAACTAGAAATGTTGCTAGTGTTCTCCCTACCAAGAATGCTAGTAGCAAGATAGTAAGTGAAATATCTAATGGCAAGGGAGCTGAATGTTCCTTATCTTGCCGCGTTGAATGGTGCGGTTATCATCGTTGGTAACTTCTCGATAGAGTTCCGTCAAAGCTTTGGGGCGGTTCTCGATCTTCTTCGCTGTACCTATAGGAGTAATATCCAATGCAGCACAAAAGTCCTTCAACTTCATAGTAATAGGCATATCATAAATCTTAAATTTAACTGATGGTGTGAAAGGTGAGTTGCTGAATTTAAAGCTTTCAACAAAGATTTTAGTTAGCCTATAAAATTGATCACTCTCATCTTCCATATAGGTAGATAAGCCCACACTATTAATGAGAAACAAGAAGTCATCAAGTAGCCCTGCATTACGCAAAAAGTCAATGCATGGAAAGGATGAAGCATTAGGAATCCCGTTGTCCTCATCATCTTCAAAGCTAGGTGCAATGACATGCTCATCATAGGATCGCCTAACTCGAGTGGCTGCCCTTGAAGGCCTTGCCACTCTTGTCGCATCCCTCTCGAACACTTCTCCAAAGGTGTGGTTATGCATTTTCCTTTTCTGAAATTTTTCAACAATCATTATAAAAGTTGATTTTGAGACATATAAATGAGGGAAACTACTATAGGAACTTAATAGAGTAATAATCATGAATCAAAACTAATTTTTACAACTTAGAACAAGCATGCAAACTCACTTAACATGTCACCTACAGCAGCAAAATACTCAAGATATACTCAACCAAACAAAATTCTTTTTGGATAATCAGAGGAGTCACATACCGGAGAATAAATACCCCAAATCTCAGCAGCAAAGATGGGCTGAGCAAGGAGATCGAAAATATCGAGCAAGAACAGCAATAAACTCGGGTTTGAACAATGGTGGTGTGTTTTCCCGTGAAAGAGAGTGGAGTGGTAGGTGGATGAGTGAGTGGAGGGCCGAGTGGGGCCCTCCCCACAGGGTGGCGCGCCCCCTCCTTGGCCACGCCGGCACATGGGGGGCAGCCCTGGGGTGCCCCACTGGTCAACCCCAGGCACTCCCAAGTAGCATTTTGAAAAATAGGACCAGTGATATAATTTTTGTAAATTTTTGAAAACTTCGTAAAATGCACATTTCTGGGTGTTAAAATAACTATTACAGGGCAGAAAAAGATTTTCAAACTTCTAAACAACTAAAGCATCTTGCAAAATAAGTAGTACTACAAAAAGTAAACAAGTGTGGAGAAAGAAAGAAATGTTGTTTAGCTCTTCTATGCATATAAAATGTACTTGTTAACAAGGTTGATCAAGTCTTGCCACCAAATAAATTTTACATGACATAAGAAGAAATAAACCTCAAATAAATCATGTTACCTTATATTGTATTGATATGGACCCAATCATAATATTTTGATATCCTTCTTTAGGCTCATATATAGGACAATCAATAACTCCCACTTTGATAGTTCTCAAATTAGAAATTGCATTAACTCCATATACTTTATCAATCTTCTTGGGAAAATAAATAGTATGCTCTTTGTCATCAACATTGAAAGTAACTTTTCCTTTATTGCAATCAATAACAGCCCCTGCAGTATTAAGAAAAGGTCTTCCAAGAATAATAGACATATTATCATCTTCAGGCATTTCCAACACAACAAAGTCAGTTAATATTAAGAAATTATTAGCAACTTGAACAGGAACATCCTCACATATACCAACAGGAACAACAGTAGATTTATCAGCCATTTGCAAAGATATATCAGTTGGTATCAACTTATCTAAACAAAGTCTCTTGTAAAGAGAAAAAGGCATAACACTAACTCCTGCTCCCAAATCACATAGAGCAGTTCTAACATAATTATTCTTGATGGAACAAGGGATAGTCGGTATACCTGGGTCTTCCAGCTTCTTTGGAACCTTGCCATTGAAAGAGTAATTAGCAAGCATAGTGGAAATCTCCTCATTAGGAATTTTCCTTTTGTTAGAGACAATATCTTTCATATACTTTGAATAAGGAGGCAATTTAATAGCATCAGTCAAAGGAATTTGCAAGAACAAAGGTTTCATCCAATCACAAAATTTATTATAGTGTTCTTCCTCCTTTGATTTTAGTTTCTTAACAGGAAAAGGCATTTTCTTTTGGTCCCAAGGTTCTCTTTCATTATCATGTTTCTTAGCAATAAAATCTTCTTTAGTGTACTTTTTATTTTTAGCATGCTTTTCAGGTTCATCTTCAACCTCTTCTTTATCAGAAACATCATTCTTATCATTATCTTTATCATGTTCATTACCACTTTCAGTTTCAGCATCAGAAATAGAAATACTATTAGGATCATTAACAGGCTCAGAGGATTCTACAACAGTTTTATGTTTCTTCTTATTTTTCTTAGAAGGAGCGCTAGTTTCTTTATTTCGTTGAGAATCTTGTTCAACTCTTTTGGGATGCCCCTCAGGATATAGAGGATCCTGAGTAGAAACACCACCTCTAGTTGTTACTTCTTAAGCATGTTTTTCTTTAGAAGTATTTTTTAACAAGTCATTTTGCACTTTAGTGAGTTGATCAATTTGAGTTTGAACCATATAAAAATGTTTAACAAGCATCTTAACATCATTGGAGGTTCTCTCCACAATATCATGCAATTCACTAATAGCTTGAGAATTTTCCATTAAATGATTCTCTACTCTCATATTAAAATTATCTTGCTTAACAACATAATTATCAAACTCATCTAAACATTGATCAGGAGGTTTTGAGTAAGGAATATCTTCTTTATCAAAGCGTTGAAGAGAATGTACCTCAATCGTGGATGAAGGGGAGTTATCTTACATAAATCTTCTATGGGGGGTAAATTCTTCACATCTTCAGATTTAATACCTTTCTCTTTAAGAGATTTCTTGGCTTCCCTCATATCGTCATCATTTAATTTAATCATACCCCTCTTCTTCAATATTGGTGTTGGGGTTGGTTCAGATGTAGTCCAATCATCATGATTTTGGCCTATTCTAGCCATTAATTCTTCAGCTTCGTATGGAGTTCTTTTCCTGAAAACACAACCAGCACAACTATCTAGGTATGCCCTAGACTCAATGGTTAGTCCACTATAAAATATATCAAGTAAGTCATGCTTTTCCAAATCATGTCCAGGTCGAGCTCTAGGAAGAGAGCAAAACCATGCCCAAGCTTCAGGCAGTTTCTCTCCATCTTCCTGGTCAAAACTATAAATTTTCTGCAAAGCAATATGTTGAGCACTAGCAGGAAAATATTTCTGAAAGAAAACATCAAGCAAACCATTTGGACTATCAATAGAATCAGGAGGCAAACTATTATACCAAGTTTTAGCATCATCCTTTAATGAGAAAGGAAAAAATTTAGCAACAAAATAAGTACGCTTCTTGGTATCATCAGAAAACAAGCTACTCAAAGTAGAAAGCTCAATCATGTGCTCTACATCACTTTCTTTTTCAGTACCACAAAAAGGTGTTTTCTCAACAATAGATATATGAGATAAATCAAGAGAAAAATCATAATCCTTATCCTTAATTTTTATAGGAGATGTGTGATACGTCTCCGACGTATCGATAATTTCTTATGTTCCATGCCACATTATTGATGATATCTACATGTTTTATACACATTATATGTCATATTTATGCGTTTTCCGGAACTAACCTATTGACGAGATGCCGAAGGGCCGGTTCCGTTTTCTCGCTGTTTTTGGTTCCGAAATCCTAGTAAGGAAATATTCTCGGAATCGGACGAAATCAAGGCCCAGCATCCTATTTTTCCACGAAGCTTCCAGAACACCCGAGAGTCGCCAGAGGGGGGCCACAGGCCCACCACACATGACCCTGGCGCGGCCAAGGGGGGGCCCGCGCCCCCCTAGTGTGTCACCGCCTCGTCGCCTCTCCGACTCCGCCTCTTCGCCTATAAAAAGGTCCCTGACCTAAAACTTCGATACGAAAAAGCCACGGTACGAGAAACCTTCCAGAGCCGCCGCCATCGCGAAGCCAAGATCTGGGGGACAGGAGTCTCCGTTCCAGCACGCCGCGGGACGGGAAGTGCCCCGGAAGGCTCCTCCATCGACACCACCGCCATCTTCATCAACGCTGCTTGTCTCCCATGAGGAGGGAGTAGTTCTCCATCGAGGCTCGGGGCTGTACCGGTAGCTATGTGGTTAATCTCTCTCCTATGTACTTCAATACAATAATCTTATGAGCTGCCTTACATGATTGAGATTCATATGATGATTCTTGTAATCTAGATGTCATTCTGCTAGTCAAGTGGGTTTTACTTATGTGATCTCCGGAGACTCCTTGTCCCACGTGTGTAAAGGTGACAGTGTGTGCACCGTGTGGGTCTCTTAGGCTATATTTCACAGAATACTTATTCACCGTTATGAATGGCATAGTGAAGTGCTTATTTATATCCCTTTATGATTGCAATGTGTTTTGTATCACAATTTATCTCGTGTGCTACTCTAGTGATGTTATTAAAGTAGTTTATTCCTCCCGCACGGTGTAATGGTGACGAGTGTGTGCATCGTGTAGTACTTGGCGTAGGCTATGATTGTGATCTCTTGTAGATTATGAAGTTAACTATTGCTATGATGGTATTGATGTGATCTATGCCTCCTTTCGTAGCGTGAAGGTGACGAGTGTGCATGCTATGTTAGTACTTGGTTTGGTTATGTTGATTTGTTGTGCACTCTAAGGTTATTTAAACATGAACATCGAATATTGTGGAGCTTGTTAACTCCGGCATTGAGGGTTCGTGTAATCCTACACGATTAGTGGTGTTCATCATCCAACAAGAGAGTGTAGAGTCTAGCATCTATCTATTTATTCTCGTTATGTGATCAATGTTGAGAGTGTCCACTAGTGAAAGTATGATCCCTAGGCCTTGTTCCTAAATACTGCTACACTGCTGCTTGTTTATTGTTTTATCGCATCTGTACTTCCTGCAATATTACCACCATCAACCACACGCCAGCAAGTCACTTTTCTGGCGTCGTTACTACTGCTCATACTTATTCATACCACCTGTATTTCACTATCTCTTCGCCGAACTAGTGTACCTATTAGGTGTGTTGGGGACACAAGAGACTTCTTGCTTTGTGGTTGCAGGGTTGCATGAGAGGGATATCTTTGACCTCTTCCTCCCTGAGTTCGATAAACCTTGGGTGATCCACTTAAGGGAAACTTGCTGCTGTTCTACAAACCTCTGCTCTTGGAGGCCCAACACTGTCTACAAGAATAGAAGCACCCGTAGACATCAATGTGGCAAATTTAGGATCAGGAGACAGTTTATATCTAACAGCACGTTGTGCAAGAAGCTTTTTAATATTACTTGCACCAGTAGTAGCATTGCATTTATCAATAAAATCATCATCAAGTTCCACATAATCTTCATCAAGATCATCACTAGAGTGTTCAACAAACTCAGGTGAATTAACAGGTGTAACAGTATTTTCATTAGGAGTTTCAGTATTTTCAATTTGTCTAGACCTAGCAATTGTAGCATCTAGAAAAAGACCTAATGAACCATTATCATCAAGCACAGTAGAAGCATCATTAAAATTATAAGAGGAATTTTCAGATTCAGCAGAAGTATCAACATGTGAAGCTTGTGGTGGTGAAACAAGTTGACTTATCACAGATGGTGAATCAAGAGCAGCAGAGGTACTCAGAGTTGTACCATTTCTTGTAGTGGATGGTAATATGGCGACTTTAGCATCGCGAGGTTTACCCATGATGGAGGATTTGCAGCGAACAATATCAATTCAGGTGAACATGCAAATAAAGTTATGCTCCCCGGCGACGGCGCCAGAAAATAGTCTTGATGACCCACAAGTATAGGGGATTGCAACAGTCTTCGAGGGAAGTAAAACCCAATTTATTGATTCGACACAAGGGGAGCCAAAGAATATTTGTAAGCCTTAACAGCGGAGTTGTCAATTCAGCTGCACTTGGAAATAGACTTGCTCGCAAGAGTTTATCAGTAGCAACAGTTTTATAGCAGTAGCAGTAGTGAAATATAAGCAGCAGCGTAATAAAAACAGCAGTAGTGATTGTAGTAAGCAGCATGATTAAAATACTGTAGGCATAGGGATGGATGAACGGGCTTTGCATGGATAAGATAACTCATGTAATAATCAAGACAAGGCATTTGCAGATAATAATAAAATAGTATCCAAGTACTAAATAACCATAGGCATGTGTTCCGTATATAGTCGTACGTGCTCGCAATGAGAAACTTGCACAACATCTTTTTTCTACCAGCCGGTGGCAGCCGGCCTCTAGGGAAACTACTGGTAATTAAGGTACTCCTTTTAATAGAGTACTGGAGCAAAGCATTAACACTCCGTGAACACATGTGATCCTCATATCACAGCCTTCCCCTCCGGTTGTCCCAATTTCTGTCACTTTGGGGCCTCGGGTTCCGGACAGCAATATGTGTATACAACTGCTTGTGACGGTAAAGCACACGTCCATTGGGAACCCCAAGAGGAAGGTGTGATGCGTACAGCAGCAAGTTTTCCCTCAGTAAGAAACCAAGGTTATCGAACCAGTAGGAGATGAAGGCCACGTGAAGGTTGTTGGTGGAGGAGTGTAGTGCGGCGCAACACCGGGGATTCCGGCGCCAACGTGGAACCTGCACAACAAAATCAAAATACTTTGCCCCAACTTAACAAAGTGAGGTTGTCAATCTCACCGGCTTGCTCAGTAAACAAAGGATTAAACGTATGGTGTGGAGAATGATGTTTGTTTGCAAAGAACAACAGAGAACAATGATTGCGATAGATTGTATTTCACATGTAAGAGAATGGACCGGGGTCCACAGCTCACTAGTGGTGTCTCTCCAATAAGATAAATAGCATGTTGGGTGAACAAATTACAGTTGGGAAATTGACAAATAGAGAGGGCATAACAATGCACATACATATCATGATGACTAATATGAGATTTACTTAGGGTATTACGACAAAGAACATAGACCGCTATCCAAAGCATGCATCTATGCCTAAAAAGTCCACCTTCGGGTTAGCATCCGCACCCCTTCCAGTATTAAGTTGCAAACAACGGACAATTGCATTAAGTACCGTGCGTAATGTAAACAATACAAATATCCTTAGACAAAGCATTGATGTTTTATCCCTAGTGGCAACAACACATCCATAACCTTAGAACTTTCTCGTCACTCGTCCCGCATTCAATGGAGGCATGAACCCACTATCGAGCATAAATACTCCCTCTTGGAGTTACAAGTATCAACTTGGCCAGAGCCTCTACTAGCAACGGAGAGCATGCAAGATCATAAACAACACATATATGATAAATCAATAATCAACTTGACATAGTATTCCATATTCATCGGATCCCAACAAACACAACATGTAGCATTACAAATAGATGATCTTGATCATGATAGGCAGCTCACAAGATCTAAACATGATAGCACAAGAGGAGAAGACAACCATCTAGCTACTGCTATGGACCCATAGTCCAAGGATGAACTACTCACGCATCGGTCCGGAGGCGGGCATGGTGATGTAGAGCCCTCCGGTGATGATTCCCCTCTCCAGCAGGGTGCCGGAGGCGATCTTCGTAACCTCCCGAGATGAGGTTGACGGCGGCGGCGTCTCGCATGTTTTCTCGTATCGTGGCTCTTGGTACTAGGGTTTTCGCGACGGAGAGATTATATAGGCGAAGGGGCGAGTCGGGGACGCTCGAGGGGCCCACCCCATAGGGCGGCGCGGCCGGGGTGGGGCCGCGCCCCCTAGGGTGTGGCCGCCTCGTCGCCCCTCTTCGTCTCCTCTTCGGACTTCCGGAAGGCTCCGTGGAAAATAAGACCGTGGGCTTTTGTTTCGTCCAATTCCGAGAATATTTCCCGTGTACGATTTCGAAACCAAAAACAGCAGAAAACGAGAACCGGCGCTTCGGCATCTTGTTAATAGGTTAGTGCCGGAAAATGCATCAAAATGATATAAAGTGTATATAAAACATGTGAGTATTGTCATAAAACTAGCATGGAACATAAGAAATTATAGATACGTTTGAGACGTATCAAGCATCCCTAAGCTTAGTTCCTACTCGCCCTCAAGTAGGTAAACGATAACAAGGATAATTTCGAAGTGACATGCTACTATCATAATCTTGATCAATACTATTGTAAAGCATATGAGATGAATGAAGTGATTCAAAGCAATGGTAAAGATAATGACTAAACAACTGAATCATATAGCAAAGACTTTTCATGAATAGTACTTTCAAGACAAGCATCAATAAGTCTTGCATAAGAGTTAACTCATAAAGCAATAGATTCTTAATAGAAGGTTTTGAAGCAACACAAAGGAAGATATAAGTTTCAGCAGTTGCTTTCAACTTCAACATGTATATCTCATGGATAATTGTCAACACAAAGTAATATGATGAATGCAAATAAGCAAGTATGTAAGAATCAATGCACACAGCTTGACACAAGTGTTTACTTCTAAGATGGAAAGAAGTAGGTAAACCGACTCAACATAAAGTAAAAGAAAGGCCCTTCGCAGAGGGAAGCAGGGATTACTCATGTGCTAGAGCTTTTTATTTTGAAAACATGGAAACAATTTTGTCAACGGTAGTAATAATTCATATGTGTTATGCATAAAACATCCTATAAGTTGCAAGCCTCATGCATCGAATACCAATAGTGCTCGCACCTTGTCCTAATTAGCTCGGATTTCCATGGATTATCATTGCATTACATATGTTTCAACCAAGTGTCACAAAGGGGTACCTCTATGCCACCTGTACAAAGGTCCAAGGAGATAAATCGCATTTGATTTCTCGATTTTGATAGATCTCAACTTGAGAACATCCATACCGGGACAACATAGAAAACAAATAATGGACTCCTCTTTAATGCTTTAAGCATTCAACAACATATAACATTCTCATAAGAGATTTGAGGATTAATGTCCAAGCTGAAACTTCCACCATGATACATGGCTTTGGTTGGCGGCCCAATGTTCTTCTCTAACAATATGCATACTCAAACCATTCAATCATGACAAATCACCCTTACTTCAGACAAGACGAACATGCATAGCAACTCACATGATATTCAACAAAAGTGTAACAGTTGATGGCGTCCCCAGAAACATGGTTACCGCTCAAGAAGCAACTTATAAGAAATAAGATACATAAGCGACATATTCATTACCACAATAGTTTTTTAGGCTACTTTCCCATGAGCTATGTATTGCAAAGACAAGGAATGAAATTTTTTAAAGGTAGCACGCAAGCAATTTACTTTGGAATGGCAGAAAAATACCACATAGTAGGTAGTTATGGTGGACACAAATGACATAAGTTTTGGCTCAAGGTTTTGGATGCACGAGAAGCATTCCCTCTCAGTACAAGACTTTGGCTAGCAAGGTTGTTTGAAGCAAACACAAGTATGAACCGAGTACAACAAAACTTACATAAGAACATATTGCAAGCATTATAAGACTCTACACTGTCTTCCTTGTTGTTCAAACACTTTTACCAGAAAATATCTAGACTTTAGAGAGACCAATCATGCAAACCAAATTTCAACAAGCTCTACAGTAGTTCCCCACTAATAGGTTTAAACTACATGATGCAAGAGCTTAAACATGATCTATTTGAGAGCTCAAAACAATTGCCAAGTATCAAATTATTCAAGACAATATACCAATTACCACATGAAGCATTTTCTGTTTCCAACCAAATAGCAATGAATGAAGCGGTTTTCAACCTTCGCCATGAACATTAAAAGTAAAACTAAGAACACCAGTGTTCAATATGAAAAAGCGGAGCGTGTCTTTCTCCCACACAAGGAATGCTAGGATCCGAATTTATTCAAACATAAACAAAGATAAAAACATACAGACGCTCCAAGTAAAGCACATAAGATGTGACGGAATAAAAATATAGTTTCACTAGAGGTGACCTGATAAGTTGTTCATGAAGAAGGGGATGCCTTGGGCATCCCCAAGCTTAGATGCTTGAGTCTTCTTGAAATATGCAGGGATGAACCACGGGGGCATCCCCAAGCTTAGACTTTTCACTCTTCTTGATCGTATTATATCATCCTCCTCTCTTGATCCTTGAAAACTTCCTCCACACCAAACTCAAAACAATCTCATTAGAGGGTTACTGCAAAATCAAAAATTCACATGTTCAGAGAGGACACAATCATTCCCAACACTTCTGGACATTACCCAAGGCTACTGAAATTTAATGGAGCAAAGAAATCCACTCAAACACAGTAAAGGAGGCAATGTGAAATAAAAGGCAGAATCTGTCAAAATAGAACAGTCCGTAAAGACGAATTTTTTAGAGGCACTTAACATGCTCAGATAAAGAAGCTCAAATTAAATGAAAGTTGCGTACATATCTGAGGATTACTCATGAATTTTCTCAGATTTTTTAGAGTTTCCTACAATGAGATCTACTCAAATTCGTGACAGCTAGAAATCTGTTTCTGCGCAGAAATCCAAATCTAGTATCAACCTTACTATCAAAGACTTTACTTGGCACAACGATGCAATAAAGTAAAGATACAAAGGTATTGCTACAGTAGTAACAAGCACCTTGACTCAAATATAAAACAAAAATTGCAGAAATAAAATAATGGGTTGTCTCCCATATGCGCTTTTCTTTAACGCCTTTCAGCTAGGCGCAGAAAGTGTGAATCAAGTAACATCTAGAGAAGAAGCATCAACATCATAATTTGTTCTAATAATAGAATCAAAAGGCAACTTCATTCTCTTTCTAGGGAAGTGTTCCATACCTTTCTTAAGAGGGAATTTGAATGGATCGTAGCGATCAAGAGGAGGGGGGGTGAATGGACGCTACATCAAGTTTTAGTCTTTTTCAATTTTTAGTGCAACGGAAGGTAAAGGTGATAGCTTTAGCGATGGCGGTGTTCCTACAATGATCCTAGACAAGTACAACAAGCAAAGGAATCACACAAGATAGTAAGAGTAAGGAGCGGGACAACCGGGAGGGCGCGGAGACGAGGCGAGGTTTGTTTCCCGCAGCTTCCTCCCACAAAAGGGAGTACGTCCGCGTTGAGGAGGTGCTAGCCTCACACAAGAGGCTAGACGGCCACACCACGAAGGAAGGCCTCACCTTCTTCCTCGAGAGAGCTCCACAAAGGTGCTCCCCCTTCTCCACTAAGGCACCGGTCGAGGCGGTGATTCCTTCACAAGGTTGGGGCGAGCTCCACACCACAAGGAGGCTCCCAACAACCTATGTGGCTAACACAACACCAAGCTAGCCTCCATAGGTGCACTCCTTCCAAGATTCCACCATAGGAACTCTACCACCAAGATCCACTAAGGACTACCACGAATTGGTGAAATTTCTCTCGGTAGAACGATAAATCGGGGTCTCATCCACCACTCCTCAAAGTATGAGCAAGATTGATTGGGTAGGGAGGGAGATCCACTCAGTTTGAGCTCAGCAACAATGGAGGAGAGAGAGAGAGAAGAGCTAAAAACGAGTTGGGGAAGAAGGGGCCTTTTATAGGTCCCCTCAAATCCAACCGTTATGTGCTGTTTTGGCCTAAGCGGTACTACCGCTTTGTGCAAGCGGTACTACCGCTCTGAGTTCGAATCCACACAGTACTTGTCCACGTGGACACGGAGCGGTACTACCGTTGGCGGTACCGCTCGAGGTACCGCAGTAGGGTCCAGACCTTACTGGACTCAAGGCGGTACCGGAACGGTACCGAAGCGGTACTGCCGTAACGAGTTACGATACTTGAGCGGTACCGTGGGCGGTACTACCGCTAGCAAGAGGTACTACCTCTCATGGTACCGCAAAGGTACCGCAACTAGTACTGTGAGACAATATCGCGTGAAATCCTCAGAGTGGTATCTCAGAGCGGTACTAGTAGGGGTAGCAGTACTACCGCTCCTGGTACCGGTAGTACTGCTATGGCTAAAACAGCTTTTTCCTCTCCTACCATGTTACCTCGCGACACACACACAAAACCAGAAATCCTAAGAACTACACTTCAGTCTTCTGATCATAATGTGTTCGGCGAGGGCACCGTACACCTTGCAAACCTATCAAGGACAATCTTTGTGCACGGTTAGAATTATTCGAGTGTTGTTATCAAACACACAAAACACGGGATATGGATCTTGCTCTTACAATCTCCCCCTTTTTGGTGTTTGATGACAACACACGAATTTGCAATAAAGCATAGGATATTATGATAAGGTATATAGTTTGCAATAGTAGACGAAGCCCCCCCTAGATGTGTGCATACCTAGAATATGCATTGGTATACAAATGCACACATCCTAGAGAGAAACTCCCCCTAGATTCTACAAACCAAGCACAAGTGCTAAGAAGAATGTATGACAAGATCATATAGCACAAGCACACTATGGAGGCAAGTATAAGTGCATATAGGAGACTTTGGGTGAATTTTTCATACCTTTGCCTTGAGAAGAACCCAAACTCACAATAAGTGCCTCCATAGAATTGATATAGCCAATCAAGAGATAAATAGTGAAGACCATTGGGCTATGAATGATTAAGTCTTAATACAACCGGGGGATCGGGAGATCCACAAATAGAGTAGCAAGCACATACGAATAGAGTTCCAAATAACTAGGGAAAAGATTGATGCCAAGGCCGAAAGAACCAAAATGAAACACCAAGCCCTTGGCATCCCCATGCAAATTCCCGTCCTAATAGATCAACTTCTCCCCCTTTGGCATCGAGACACCAAAAAGGGAGAAGAAGCATACTAACGTCCCAAGGGGATCACTCGTCATCATCTTCCTCGTCCTCGTCCTCGTCATCATCATCACCCTCCTCGTCATCCTCCTCCTCAATATCCTCCTCCTCTTCATCTTCGCCTTCATCTTGAGCATGGCCCTTGCCATGAGGTGGTTCGGGAATGGAGTCTTCGGAGCTTGACCAAACGAGCTTCGACTTCCACTCACCGGGAGGAGTGATGTTGTCCTCGGAACCCTCGGAGACAGGAAGCTGCATGTGCCTCATCATCGCCTTTTGGCGTTGGCGGATCTTCTTGTTGTCATGGTGAGCTTGATACATCCTATCTTCAAGGTCCCTCTTGAAGCAAAAGGACTTCTTGAGGCGAGCGGTGAGCTTGGCGAAGAGGCCCTTGGTCTTGACGGAGTTGGGCACATAGTCGGAGTCATCACTATCGGCTTCGTCTTCGTCCTTGTCCTTGGGAGCTCCCTTGCCAAACCTTGGAAGATCATGGTTCTTGACAAGAGGACTCTTCTCCTTATGGATAGTGATGGGGTGACATTGCTCAAGAAGATTTCCACGGCCTTCTTGCTCCCACTTGGAGACAGACATGAGCCTCGTGATGTAAGGTGCATATTGAGGAAGCTTGCGAAGGAAAGCACAATCACGCATCTCATGCCAAATATAGTCCATGACGTCCAATTTCTTGCCGCGGCCCCTCATATCATGAGTGCGCACAAGAAGGTTCACAAGGAACCCATGCACTTCATCATGGTTGGTGTGCTTGGGGTTGATGGTGCTGCGGTAGATGCGGTTCATGATGTCGTAGACGGGAAGGAGGTGGTAAGCACTTCCACACAACATCCTCGCGGGGATGTAGAGATTGGCCATCTTCTCCTTGGCCATTGGCTTGGCTTGGAGATGGATCCGGAAGACGGTGTAGTCATTGACGGTGAGCTCATATCCAATGCCTCTAGCGAAATCCTCCCACGTGGCCTCCATCATATGCTCCCTAGTCATCCACCTCAAGGTACGGAAGCCACTTTCATCCTCAAAAAAACACCACGGTGGCATAGAATTGACATATCACCTCCTTGGAGTAGTTGTGAGAGAAAGTCATTAGAGGAATAAGCTCTTGTTCCTCACATATCTCAAGAGCTTCTTCAAAGTATTCGAGGTTGGAGTTGAGCTTCTCCATGCTGATGGAGTATTGAGGGCAACAGTTGAATTCCTTGGCCCCATAGACTTCTTTGTAGATCCTATCTTGGTCGGCATGATAGAAGAAGGGATTGGGGCATTGACGAGCATTCCTTGGTAGCAAATACGGATTGGCTCCTCGTACTTGCAAGAATTGGGCTTTATTGAGCTCTACCATCGACTTTTGAGGGCCTTGGGCGGCCCTTCTGCCAGCTGCTGCATCCCTCTGACGCTTGGTAGTTCTTGTCGGTACAATCTCTTCTTGCTCATCTTCATCTCGATGACGACGAGAGGACGGCTTGACCTTGCCGCCACCACGGGGCCTAGATGATCCTGTGAATCAGCAAAGATTTGGGAGGGAATAGGGGTAAGAGCACAAGCCATGAATTGAGGGATCAAGAGGACACTAACAAGCAACATTGGTGAAACTAGTCAAAGCAGTAGTACCGCAATTTCGAACCGGTAGTACCGCTTGGAACGGTAATACCGCCCGTGAACGAGCGGTACTACCGCTCAAGCTCAGCACATCTAGATCGAGATTGAGGACATGGAAAAGTAGTTCATAGTGTCACACATTGTTGCTAGCTAGTATCCCCGCACATGTAGAGCTTCCAAGAGGGCTTCTCCACAGCAAACCTCCATCAAACCCTAGCCTATGCATCTAGGGAGTTCAACACACCCTAGAGAGAGAGAGAGATTAGGGTTCATACCGGAGGACATGGCGGAGAAGAGGGTGGGGAAGCTTCTCCACGGAGGAGATTTAGCCGGCGGCGGCTGGAAGAGGAGATCAGGGCCGATTTCCTCGAGGTCTTGAGCTTGGGGGTGTCGTTGGCTTGAGGAGGATGGGGGTTTGTGGTGATTTGGGATAAATCCCGACCCAACCGGTACCTCTAGTAAAAAACGCAAGCGGTAGTACCACTCGTAAAAGCGGTAGTACCGCTTACCGGTACTTACCCGGTAACTCGGGCGGTAGTACCGCTCTGGGGACCAAATTCAGTTTCGTCATATTACTGCCCAAAGCAGTAGTACCGGCCTGAGATCCGGTAGTACCGGCCTCCAAACTCAAAGACACTCAGATTTTGGTGTAGACTTGTGCTTTTAGACTGAGTTGGCTCGAGAAATAGATAATGGCGTAGGATTAGATGACGGAACTGTTAAGGTACTACTCAACCAAGCTTGCAAGAATCAAAGCAAGAAAAAACAAGCTTCGGTGAATCTCCCATGAAGAACACAAAGAAACGGAAATAAAAAACAAATGGAGAAAAGAAATCAAAAGAACAAAAGCTCCTCAAGGAGGAGGTTGGTGGCCGAAGCCACCATGTAAGAGTTTAGTAGTGTGAGGTCGCGTAGATGTACCTAGGACTCACGGCTACAACTCAACATGAAGCTCATTAGTCACTTAATTTGACAAATAGCATATGCTTTGGGTTTCTTTATGCATTATGGGGGGAGGGATAGCTCAATAAGTTTAAACTGCACTCCCCCTATGTTCATGCGTGCTTTCCACCTAGACATGTAGCATGAAGGTGGTATGATGACCACACTCAATGCAATGTCCGGACGAAACGCACAAAGAGAGAGAAGCAAACCTTAACGTTGACCGGTAGAGCATGAGATCATATATCCTTGTCGGTCTCATCAAAGGAGTGTAGATACTTGAGGTACTTCGGGGTTTTCATACCGTTGACCCCTTACATAACTTCCCTTGAGTGTCTTCATGTACTTTGCTTGAGATATGGAAGAGTCTTGAGCTTTTGCACACCGGCGAGTATAGATCATAGGAATAGATTCTTGAGGGATCCTTGATCATCCAAAAGTTTAGGTCCTCGCCATAACCCCATTGTTGTTGATGCCGAACTTGAGGTTGTGGAAGAGGTGATCTAGCACTTGGTTGTCCAATGGAAAAGACTTGGCCTTGTGGTGTAGATGGCTCGACATAGGTGGAACTTCGTCCTTCCCCGGCACTCATATAAGGTAGCTTTTGAGATCGGCGAGTGCCAACACCCATCCTTCCTATGGTAACCGGGGGAATTGCATCTCCTTTCTCACAAGAAGCACTTCGTCTCCTCCAAAGAACTATCATATCCATCAAAAAGTCTCATCACACAATACAACAAACCACACAATAGACTCATACTCCATCATCATGTTTGAGTGTCTTCAACAAAGGATTGTCTCTCACTTCCGGTAACCCCATGAAGTCAGGGTAAGAGTATGGCTAGGAGTATATAACAGATTCCTTCTTTGCCAATGAAGACATCCAAGATCTTGAGCATAAACTCCATTCCATTGTTGCTCCTTTTTGCAAGGATCATGTCATAGAACTTGCATTGAATTTGTTTGAGAAACTTCATCATGGTTCATTTCCTTCAACGCTAGTCCTACAAAACACGATCTCTACACAAAGAAGCAAATTCCATTAGTCCTAGACCGTGGTCTCTTGAAGAGACTAGCTCCACAAGAGAACCACTACATGTTCATTATAGTAGGTACAAAGACCCAAGAGTGTAAAGCAGTGAACAAAGAGAACATACGCAAGAGTCTTGACAAGGTAGGACATGATCACCACCTTGTCAAGACTCCAATACCTTTAAGCTCGCTTGTGTTATCATCATGAGAATGGTAGAGATAAGAGACTTGATGACGACAACGAATTCCTTGCTTTCGGACATAAGACTTGTGGCTTCAAGATCAACCACCCAATAAGCGCATCCGAAAGCAAGGTCCTTCATGGATCAAGACTTGGAAATAGGAACCCATTTTTC
>NC_061510.1:125555747-125577549 GCF_022539505.1 Lolium rigidum
GAAACGCTTTAAGGTTGGGACGAGGAGGACGTCGCAGCAGCAGCAGCAACCAGCAGCTTTTTTTTATTTAGAGCAAAAATTAAGTTACATGAACCAACAAACCTAGAAACTTGAGACAGATTGTGCTTCACTTGTGGAGTCTTTTAGGGTGTGTTTGGTAGGTCGGTTCTACCCAGAAAATCTCCTCCCAACCGAGAATTTTGGGCCATCCGGTGTTTGTTAGGTCGGATCGGGCGAACTCGGCAGTGCCCACCTCGCACGAAAAAGGGCTCTCAGCCCTGCCCGGTAGAGAAGCTCAAATCGAGCTTCGCAGGTGGGCAGGGCTGACCTCGCCCGGAAAATCCCGCACCCGCCTCGCTCCTGGACGGAAACCAACAGGGGTCACAGCCCGACGCCCTCATTTCCCCCCGTTGAACGCTCTCCATCGACCAGGAGAGGAACGAGCTCGACCCCTGCGCGCTGCCTCCCCGGCGCCGCCTCCCCGGCCTGCACCGCCTCCACGACGCCGGCCTGCGCAACTCCGGCCTGCGCGCCGCCTCGCCGGCCTCCCCAACTCCTGTCGGAGCCACGGCTTGATGCACGCGGCGTGCACGAACACCGGCGTCCGCCATCTCCCGTTCTCGTCCCGCCTCGTCTGCCCCGTTCCCGCCCCCGAGCAACGGCAGCCCAACCACCACAGAGCTCCGGCTCCCCGACCGCGCCCCGACCGTCGAGCTCCGGCGCCCCGACCACAGAGCGCCATTGATGCCACCCTTGCTCTGTCTCTCTCCGTGAAGCTCCAGGATGAAGAGTTCTTGGCGAAGCTCACGGCGATAGCGGCAAGTAGTGCATCAGGTCTTCCGGCCGGGGCTCTCCTAGCAGTCAGCGCCGCCGCCTATCACTGCCAGCCCGAGAATTGCCCCGCACGCCCAGACCTCCATGGGGTGGAGTTGAGACAGGGGCCCAATTGCTTTTTCTCTTTCTTGTTAAGGTGTTTTTTGTAAAAGAGTTGGAGGTGGGCAGTGCCCAGATGAGAACGAACTCCAAACACACTCTGTGTTCAGCCTGGTTTAATGCCTACGAGCTACCAAACATGCAGCAAAATCTCTGTTCAACTAGTCCGATGAGGGAATGCTGAGATGGGAAAGTGATTCCCACATGACCCGGTCTACCAAACATACCCTTAGAGAGGATAGCAGCCACCGATTTGAGGTGTGTTTTATAGCGAAGGAATTCAACTCGTTGAGACCACCAGATCAACAAATTGTCATCTCTAAAGTGAGCAGAAACTGTAATAATGTTGCGTCGTGGAGTGTTACAAGGTGCGGTGCCGACCTGCGTGTCGAAAGCGGCCTTGGATGATTGTAATTTAAACAATATTTTCTGATTAATACACAACACATTAAAAAAAACTAAAAAATGACAACAGACAAAGAGAAAATGGATTTTCTGAAAACTTTGCAAATAGAGTCCTACGGCTTCGTTTGAATGTTTGTATTGGCAGGATTGGTATTGTATTCAATGTAATATCAATATCTTGAGATATTTGCATTGAGATCAGTACCAACATTTCTCTTTGGATGTTTAGATATTTGGTAGTACCTAGAATTCATATCCTAGTTGAATGCCAAATCATGTTTGGATGGTCAAAGTCGCAAGTCCCAATCTCAAGCTACTTAGGGCGGAGTACATGATTTACACACAAAAGCTCAAGCTACCGCTAGTCACTTCCTAATCTCTACTCTGGGCTGTCTCTACCGGCTACATCTACCTGCAGCTGAACATCCTACCACTCGTTCCAGTTGCCCCGTTCAGATTTCTTGGTCGGCGTAGCGATAGGTCTAGCGCTTGGGGCGGGGAAGAGAAGGTTGCAGACGAGCTGGGGAAGAGATGCGAGTCTCGCGTCAATACCCAGCGGCCAGCGATGTCGAGGCTAGGGGATGGTTATTCGCGCCAACCCTATTTGCCACTCACCGCGGCCCCGATGATCGGGGCCGCCTGAGGCGAACAACAGCTAGGCAAGGCCCATTAGCGCCGGGCCAGCTCTAGTTTTTTCGGTTTCATCAGGTTTTTCGGTTTTTTCTACTATTTTCGGTTTGTATGTTTTTTGTTGGTTTTTCAGTTTTTTTCATCACTTATTTTGAACTTTTTCAAAAAATGAACATTTTTTTTAATTTTGAACATCTTTCAAAAATTTCATCTTTGAACTTTTTCTAGATCTAAGTTTTTTTTAAAAAAAATGAACATTTTTTTTACCTTTGAACACTTTTCAAGTTTGAAATTTTTTCCAGATTTGAGTTCTTTAACTTTTAAAATTTTAAACATTTTTATTTTTGAACTTTATAAAGTTTTAGCTATTTTTGGATTACAATATTTTATAAATTTGAACATTTTTAATCCGAACTATTGTTATGTTTGAGCCATTTCAGATTTAAACGTTTTCAAATTTCAACGGTATTTAAACAGAAAGAAGAAAAAATCCTTACCTATTAACGGGCCACATTTGGAGCGGCCCATGGCCGGTGCGCTCCAGGCGGGAGCAACGCTGGCGCCCACTTAAGGCGGGGAATAGGAGCTCCCGATTTTTCGGGAGGGGGTCGCGATAGTTCAATCGGACCGTGCGAATATTGAGGCCGGATACCTAGCATATCCAAAACGGCCCAATATCCAAACGGCCCAATTTGAGGTATTCCGGCTGTGAATGTCCCAATACCCAATACCAAGGCTCAATACAAACATCCAAACACTACCAGAGGGATTTTCTAGACTGTCCCTCAGTTATTTCGGTAAGAATTTGAAGGGAAGACACATATGTTGTGTTTTGTGGATGGGAGGACTGGCCAAAAACACCCGGGCATGTATCAAGAAGGTTGCATTATAGATGCCAAACAAGTAGAAGGAAGTTATTAGCGTAAGACGAGCAATGCAACTCGAAAGTACATGTGTATATTATTCGATGTAAGCGTACATGAAATGAAATTTTATTATTCCATGCATATTAAGCTAGTATTAGTATAAGAATATATGATAAGTGAGAATGATAAGGCGGCAAAATATAGAGCCATCGGTATGGAGTTCATCGAATGGAACAGTCATGGATGTTGTCCTTCATCATTCAACGGGGTGTTAAAAATAAATAAGGATGATGTTGTTTGCACATTAATAACTCGATAAGTTGATTTTTCATCTAAACCGTAGCAGCTAGTCAAATTAAACTATGCATATCACCAGGCTGTGTCCTGAAAAACACAGTCCACTCCTGGGCAGTACCAGAATACCAGGTCGATCCTCATCACCGAGGAAACATCATACAGTTGAGTGAGGTGGTTCAGATGGCATACATGTTTCTTATGCACTTGAACAACAACCCTAGGAATATGGTTCATGCTAACAGTACAAGCTAATTCTACCACCTCCAAGAGCGCACCAATCAGGGTTAATCATAATCTTCTCAAATTGAACAGCAGCAAATGAACAGAAGAACGACTAGATGAGTTTGGTTGTCCACCCAATTGCCAGCGTCCACCAAAATAGAGCACACATAGATGTTTCTGTCCTTTTGATGTGTCTGTGGCAAAAAAGAACAAGGTCGAGTTCTCATACTACGCTACTTCATTACTTCCGAAATCAGTCCCTGTGTCCATGACTCCACCGTCGAACCAAACTCTGACAACACATCAACTGCAGTGTATGTCACACTTGCACCCCTGAAAGGCGCACATATTGATAAGTAACAGGAACATGAAACTATATATAAGTAGTAAGACCCCCGATATAAGAAACAAGAGCAAGGCAACTAATTTAAATGATGGCGTGTGCAAATAATCATACAGAAACAAGAGCAAGACAACTAAGTTATACTCCCTCCGTTCCTTTCTATAGTGCCTATAGATTTTTAGCATTTGTTTCAAAATATAAGGTTTTAGATTAGCTTTTTTTCAATTACCCCCTCCCCGTTCAGCTCCAAAATTGTTCAGCCCCCAAAATTGTTATGGTAAGTTAGGAAGATATGGATTTCTCAAATTTTACGTTGATCTCAAATCGTTCAGCTAGGGGTCTTGTGTAAAAAATACTCTTGCGCTAATTTCCGTGCCAAAAAACAATAGGCACTATAGAATGGAACAGAGGGAGTATGTCTTTAGATCCCATGTGAGTATTGCTAGCCTATTTCTTATCCCAATTTTGTGTGATTACAAGTCGGGTTATCACAGGCTGGGTTTACAGGCATGTTGTTATTATCGGTGAGAAACTAACTTGTAGTGTCTCATCTTACTCTTAAATATTGCCTTTCAGAATCTACTTCCTATTGAAAGGGAATCTACTCTCCTAACATTTCTTCAACTTATGTCATTCCTTCTTGTAGTCCTGAGATAAGCATGCTCCATAAAATACACTAGCCAAGTAAAAATGCACCTGCCTATATGACATTTCAAACTTTCAGATGCTTTAGACAAGCAATAAATTAATTAATATTATCTTTATGTGTCTTAACACTATTGTTTCATTCTAAAATGGATTCAGCCATTTAAAATGAAACTACACGTTTTTTCTGGTTTCAACTCATGTATTTTTTCTTTTGATTGATCAGCTTAGTTAGAGCATCTCCAGTCGCGTCCCCCAAAACGGCCCCCAAAGCTTTTTGGGGCGCGGGGGACATTAAACGTGCCCAGTCGCGCGGCTCAATACGCGGCAATAGTATATTCTTTATTGACTCATTTGCACCTCTTATGAATAAAGTAGTATTTTGTTTTTGCAGATTTCCTTACCAAAGAACATTTTCCCACGAAAAAGGTGTAAAACTAATATTTCTTTGCCACATGCAGGAATCATTTTCTTAACTTGAATGTCTTCAGATGCTCCCTAGAGGTACTGTTGTTAGTTGGACTGTATTTATTTTCTATGGCTTCAGCTCAAATGTTTTTTTCTTTTCAGTACTAGAAGAGGACATGTGCCTAAATTCAGAGTTATGGCACATTTGCGCCAAACCCTTGTTTCATTCATCTCCTACAGGTAGTTGGGTGATGTATTTTTCTCAAGGTCATTGTGAACAACTTTTTTTCTCACTTTCAGGACAAAGAATAGACTAAAAATTTGTAGGATTTCTATACACAAGTATTATTAGATGTCGCAAGTTTTTTTTTACATGGCCCCTTTTGAATTCCGTATCTTGCAGTCTGTGAGAGAAATTGGATGTACCAGAACTGCAAGAGGAAATGTGGATGACAATGGTGCCCTGATTGCAAAATCATATCTTCCAGAGCACTAGGGAGAAATGTCAATTATACTAACACGTAGGTAGAGACATGACAAGATTTCACATTACGATAGCCCTGATGTCTAGAATGGTAATGGAGTATCAACATTCTTCCGTCAGTAATGGACAACAACATAAATATATTTTGACTGTATTGATGCTCCTATTTGGGAGAAACAGGAACATGGTTCTTTTCTTTGCAGACTATTAGTACTAAATTGCCTGGTCTGCCAACCTTCTTCACTTATCTTGATTGTGAAGCGCTAATTTTGTATAATCGTTTGTGACAATAATTTCCATTTATATTATTCACGCATATGTACAATGCAACTTTTTGTGATAGTGAGCGTTTTATCTACCAGAGATATCTTAGATGGCTTTTCTAGCCCTCATGTTTTTGTTCCCCAGTAACGCAATGTGCAATGCAAACTTGGCGCATCATGCAGTGTAAAAGAAATGTATTTACGAGCTAATAATATCCGCCTTTCTCTACACTGTTAAAAAAATCTAATTTGTTGTAAAAGGGAAACTATAGAGTCCATTGCTGAGTAACCACTATGGGAGAGCAATTAGGGTCTATGTACACGGGCAGCAACTAATTAAAATGATCGCATGTGCAAATAATCATATAGGGCAGTCACACATATTTAAGAAACAAGAGCAAGACGACTAATTAGAATGATGAAATGTGCAAATAATCATATGGAGCAGTCACCCAAATAAGAAACAAGAGCAAGGCAACTAATTAAAATGATGCCATGTGCAAATAATGGAACAGTCGCTCATATAAGAAACAAAAGCAAGGCAAATAACTAAAATGATGGCATGTTAATCGTATGGAAAATTCAACCAAAAAGAAGGCATTGAACATCATGTGCACCTGTTCTCGTCCTTGCAGACAGCTTCAATAAACTCAAATAGATCCGCTGCTACCTTCAAACCAGATTTTGGGTCCTTTATACCCCGCAATATGCCAGAGTAAGCCTTGAATATTCCCTGTCTAAGCTGACTACCGTAGTCAACCTTATCCTCATCAAAAATATTGGCATAATATCTTGGGTTATCAGCTTCTCTAAGCTTTTGAATAACAGTCTGCAGGTACTCCTCAAAATCCTTGCCGATAGCAAGAGCAATCTCTCCAAAGCATGCCAAAATTTGAGGTTTAAGCGCCCGTTCTGAGAGACCTTCGAAAAGAACATCCATCATATAATCACAGTATGGCAGGATTTCATCTCCCAAGACATGAAAGATATTGCCAATCACCTCTAAATAGATTGGGGAGAATAGATTCACATTGTAATACTGCAAAAATATAGACATGAGACCCACAAACTTTGGACCGACAGCACGAGCCAGAGCACCAATGGCAAGCGCTGCTTTATCACGTGCAGTAGAACAGTCGCAAGTTAAGACACGGCAAAACAGAACCAACACA
This sequence comes from Lolium rigidum, assembly GCF_022539505.1. Classification (NCBI taxonomy): domain Eukaryota; kingdom Viridiplantae; phylum Streptophyta; class Magnoliopsida; order Poales; family Poaceae; genus Lolium; species Lolium rigidum. Next base: position 125,562,416 of record NC_061510.1, read on the forward strand.
AACTGAGCATACTCCTTAACCATGTCCGCTTCACGTGATTGGCCCAGTTTCTGGATTATGACGAGCAGTAGGTCGCACAGCAACGCCTGAAGATTGTATTTGTTACCCTTGTCGCTCGATGTAATTGCTTCAGCATCAAGCGCGGTGTTCAATCTTCTCATGATACGAGGCATTAAGACTCTGATAGCTATTGAAGCTTTATAATCGTGTATGTTGCTTACTCTCACAACCTCAGTCAATGCTTCATAAGCAGATGCAGATGCTCGAGTACCGAAAGGGGTCTTCTTATCAAGTTCTGAAGCAGAAAGGAGAGCATTGATAACACCACTAAGAAAAGGTGAAAGCTCACATGAGATTTCCTTTTTTGAATGGTCTACCTCAGATGAGATTGTCTGATAACCTCGGGCAAGAAAATATATAGCTCTACAGACTTCCTTGGATACTTCTGGAACATCTTTACCACTCTTAGACAACACAGCCATGATGCGACGAAAGTCTTCATCTGTGAAAAATCTTTTTGCAAGAGCTGGAGAATGCAGAAGCTCAAACACTCGCCCAAGGGTGCATACAGCGGCTCCTCTTACCTCAATGTTTGGGTCTTCCATCCTGTCCACCAACAAACCGACCACAGGAGCAAGTTTATCAATAGAGGGCCCTTCAAGGATAACACCTAGTGCATAAGTAGCTGCCTTGCGACTCCGCGACTCTGCCATTTGGATGTTACCCTCGACAAACTGCATTGCAAGTGGGACGATTGCATTCCCGATAGTTCTAGCGACGAGGCCTAGGCATGTCGTAGCACTCGTGAATATGTTCAGTGCATCAACATCTCCCTCCTGGTTTAACAGAGTTCCTAGCAGAACTGGAACAAGTGAACAGAGGGGCTTCTCAATAAAGCGACAATCTGCAGTTGAGCTAACATGAGCAAAATGCTTTTTTTGTTCTCGGAGTTTTATCACTTGTTTGCAAATAGTACTCCAGAACTCGATACATTGGAGTGCAACTTTTTCCGCACCTCCTTTCAAAGCTTCAGTTGTAAGACTGAGTATGGTTTCCATGTAAGGTTCTAGCACCATATAATATTTTGGTACAATCGCGGTAAGGCAGCCAAATGCTCCCTCTTTGATCGCCGCTTCATCGGATTTAGCTGCATTGCAGATTGCTGTCATTATACGTTTTCTGCAATCCTCATTTGCGAAATTGGCGAACTTAAGAACATTATGTAGAGCTTTAACAGCTGCAAGACAGACTTCCGAACTTTGCTCTGCCCGGTTCATTGCCCGGATGACAGCATCCAGAACACCATCAATTGCATCCTGCTTCAACCCCAAGAACTCCTCAAACACATACTCCAGAGCCTCTAGAGTTGCTTGCTTCAGTGGAGGAGATGCACCCTGATGTGCCATGTTGCCCAGTAATATGTCAATGAGGTCTTGCCAATCCCGGCTGGGTATCGCAATATATGCAAGCTTGCCAATAATCTGTGACGACGCGTGCCTCGCCTCAGCAGCCGAAGACCCTAGTGTTATCAGCAATGACTCCTTAATCTTGGATTTGATAAGTTCATCCAGGTTGATCCATCGTTTGATATTTCGGTTGTTATCTTCAGAATACTTTCCTTCCACTGAATTCTTAAAGATAATGCCAGCCAGCCTTCTACAATCGGGTGGACTTGTATCCTTCAAGAGCTCTGCTGACAAGGATAGGAGGAAGTCCGGAAAATCTTGCTCCTGGCGCTGCTTGAGTTTGCCTGCTGCTACTGACCGTATGCTGTCATCCTGATCCTGAGCATCTAACAGAAGCTTAGTCAGAATGTCCTTATCTGTATCCATGAGGTGCTGCTACTAGCCGTATGCTGTCGTGGCAAACATCAAATAAGCAGAATTTGTCAGTTAAAAAGAAAAAGAGCAATTACACACAAACTAACAAAGAAAATGGTAACCGTCCTAAGGGCCACTGGACAAATTTGACATAGCTTAGTAAGACTTTTGCAGTGAGAACTACGCAAGGGCAGGACAGTTACATATCAAGTTAAAAGATCTGTCTAGCAAATTATAAGATGTGCACCACGAATGGCACCAATAGACCAGCATTGCTAAGCTAGTTAATTAACAACCAGCAAGTGGAGATTTAGGTATCCAAAATCCAGCGAGCAATTTATTTCTTGGGGTGAACAGAGCCATGTACATAAGCTCATAGCGTGCTGCTGGATTAAGTTATACTAGTACTAGTAGTAGTATGTTAAGCTAAAGAGCGTAAAACCGCAAGGACAAAAACTGCTCACACCCAGAGAGATGAGTTTCTGGAGCACGGTCCAGCTGCTCCTAAGAGCATCAGCCGCGTCCTCCAAAGTGATTTGGGGCGCGTCGGACAAAAAAACGTTCCCAGCCGCGTGCCCTAAAGTCTCTTTTTATCCGGCGCGGTCCGATACGGTGTCCGGCGCCCCGAGCCCGTCCCCGCTACACAGGGATGCTCCGGGGACGCTGGACACCACGAAAAGCGAGGCGAAGAGACGCGGGCCCGATGCCTCAGCGGCACATTGAAATTTAACCTAACCGTTGCCTACCTCGCGACGGAAGTTATTGGCGCGCAACGACGGTGCATTTTCCGCAAAGGCGCAGCGAAGCGTCTCGTCGCGCCTAGCTCTGCGTGCCGTTGTTAATGAGCGCCACCGCTCCCCCGCCTCCCTCCGGTCTATAAAAAGGGCCGCTCTCTCATCGTCCCTCTCACACACAAACCCTAGCGCATCTCTCCCCAACCCTAGCCGTCACCATCTCAAGAGTCGACGCCATGACTGGTAGAGGCGGAGGCCCAGGTCGTGGTCGTGGTCGTGGCCGCGGCAGAGCTGCACGCTCTCCGTCACATGTGATGTCGTCGTCTTCATCGTTGGACCTGCAGGAGGTGGAGCGGCAAGTGTTGTTCGAGTTTGTCGTCGTCCTCAAGGGCGACCCACATGGCATCCAGAGGCTGCCGGACACGTTCGCCAACTTCATCGCCGGCGACGAGCCGGGCTCGCTGCATCTGCGGGAGGCTGCCTGCAGCTGCTGCCGGTGGATTGTGGACGTGATCTACAACGCGCGCGGCAAAATATACCTCCACATCGGCTGGGAGAAGTTCGCGCGCTACTACCACCTCGAAGCCGGCTTCGTGCTCATATTCTCCTACCTTGGCGAGGGGGGACATTAGCGACAAGGTGTTCGACGAGACGCGCTGCCGCCGGCACTACCACGGCGACAACGCAGAGGAGGACGACGACTGAGTGTTCTTTCTTCGCAGCGAATATAGGCACGGAGATTTTCCTCGAAAGAACCAACAGGGTACCGGTGACACGAAATCTTCGATGCCAACACTAGTTAGGTTTCGTTATTTTGCAATGTTTTAAATTGGTTCAAACTATGTATTAGTTTGTGGAAACCATGTTCCAAACTATGTCTTAGTTTGTGTAAATCATGTTCCCAATTATGTATTAGTTTGTAAAATGTTTCTTCTCTCTATTGAAATAAAAATGTAAAAAAAAATAAAAAAAGTATTTTAATGTTTGGGGGCGGTGTTTGGGGATGCGGCTAGGGAGCGACGTCCCCCAAACGCGGCACGAACGATACACGTCCCTCAAACGCTCGATTCGGCACCGTTTGGGGACGGTTTGAGGACGCGACTGGAGATGCTCTAAGCTCAAGCCACTCAGATGTAACCAGAGAAAGACCAAAATAGCATTTTCTTAGTACCTTCCATCGTTACTCACGCACCCAGAAACAAAATCAAAATGCATTATATATAACAGGCCCTTTGACTATTTTATTGTGCTAGACTTTGGCTGATTATAGATCTCTAATCTAATGCATGGAGTGGTTAATTTTTTAGTATTATGCTTGATGGGACAGAAGGAAGGATCAAAGGATGTTAATTTCCTCCTGGACACCCGGCCATGCATGGACGATCAGTACAGTGGCAGAGAATCGAAACCATGCAGTTGATGTTGATGAACGAGTCCGCACAGATCTAAGCAGATCGAAGTGGAAGGAATAAATCGGTTTGCGATCACGTAGAGGCCTGGGGCTTATTACGTCCTTGCCATGAGACGGGTAATCCCCAATGCAGAGCGGTTGTTTGGAAGCTTGAGGGGAAAGTTTCTTCTGGGTTCCCCGGCGTCAAGCGAGCTGAAGCGCCCGACGACGGGATTCGGTCGTAACTACCGATAAACAAACCCTGGCGCCTGGCAGTAGCGCCCGCGAAGGAGATTGATTCGCTAGGCGGCGTCTAGGGTTTATGGATCGATCGAGCCAAATACGAGAGAGGTGGGGAGACGAGGCAAAACGGTCCCAAGTCTTACCAGCGGGACAGCAGTCCTCCGCTCGCTCGTGGGAAGAGGTGCACCGGTCCCGGTGGCGGTGGCGGTGGCGGACGAAGGAGCGTGGTGGGGATCGGGGCGGGAGCTTCAGCCGACGACGCCTTTTGCCACTGGTTGGCCCTCCCAGGCCGGACTAGTTAGCGCCGGATGGATGGAACTTTTGGCCTTTGAAGGCCTAGTATCCCAGCGACGTATCTAGGGAGGGTTGACGAAAGTGGCGATATATTTGAAAGTGAAGCTTCCCGCTACAAAAATAGACTAGAAGTTTGCCGATCGTTGCCCACAAGTTTGGCGACCAAATAGAGCTAAAAGTTTTGCGATCATATTACAGACACATCAAATAGAAGTCACCTTGGCCTCCTCAACCGGGGTGAAGAAGGGCTCCTCGTTGATGGCGGCGACCTCCTCGGTGTTTGCCACGGTGGGCTCATCGTCAGCGATGACGATGACAGACTCCTCCGGTGGCGATGGCGTTGCGGCAGTGCTTGGTGTGAAGGTATCAGGGGTGGAGATCGGCGTCGGTGTGGGAGAGGAAGCAACGGCAGCCGGTTCGCCCTCCTCGAGCTGATGTCGCGTTGCGCCGCATACCACGACTGCACCTTCCCGTCCATTACCTCCGGGTTCGCTGCCATGAGGAACTCCCAGACCATGTTCCTCTTCTTCGCCGTGGTGGTGGCCTTGAGCAGGCCGATCCGCACGCTCTGGTTCTTCAACATCATCTTCCAACTCGCGTCGAACTTCTCGGCCCGCTCTACGGCGTGCGTCCTGGCATCGGTCATGCACTTCTCCAGAGAAGCCTGAAGCCGCTCGGTTGGCAGGCCCATGAGCTTCGCCGACTTGGCTGCCTTCTGGCCGAGTTCCGGATGGCCTTCTTCCGCATCGGGCACCGGCGCCACCGGGTTGTACACGCCGCCCTTGGCGAGCGCCGCACGCGTATCGGCCCACTTCTTGCAATTCTCGATGCAAGTGAAGACATGGATGAATTTGAACTCGGCGTTCTTGTTGTCGTCCCGGTACATGTGGTACACCCGAACCATCTGCAAAACACACAGGGAAACTCGTCGCAAAAAATTCGGCAACAAGACCATCAGGCCTAACTACGTCGAGGTGAACGCCATACCTTGCGATCCATGCTGGTGCCGCTCTCGGGATGGCGATCGATCTTGTATTGTATGCCATATGTAACATCCCAAAAATTCAAAACAAACAAATGAATTTCCCTAGTTCCAAATTTTGGAACTAACAAAAACTTTTATTAAATTAAGTATGATACATAGTGATCTTGCTTAATTCTTGTGCTATTGCCATGATTGCTTGTTATAGTAGTTTGAAATAATCTTAAACCCTAAACCTCACCCCTCTTATCACCATCCTAGTTAAAATAAAATAAAAGGAAATTAAATAAGAAAAAGGCATATGTGCCCATGGCTATTTTTACAAATCTTTACCCTAGACCTTTCTACTTTATTTAAAGGTTTGGAAAACATTCATACACCTTACCTAGCATTTATCAAACCTAATCCAAGTTGTTTCCAAAAGAAATAAAAAGAAACTAAAAATGCCATAGAGGCATATGAGAGTAAAATGCAAATTTGTGAATTTGAGAAGATTGACCCTAGGACTTGTTGTGAATGGTTGGATCACCCCTATATACCATTTCACCACTCAACAACACCAATTGGGTCAAGCCAAGTCAAATTAAAAATCAAATGCAACATATGCATAGGGGCATATGTGACACATACCCATTTCACCAAACTTTGACCTATGACTTTAAACCTTGAACAAATGATGGGAAACCATCTCCAAACCTAATGTAACACTAAATTGACCCTAACCCATGCCCAAGTAAAGCAAGGGGAACAATTTACAAGAATAATGAAAGGTGACACATCACCTCTTATGTGTTATGGCCATTTTTGCAAATCTTTGAGCAAGACCATTTGAATTGGTTTCAATGGTTGGAAAAGGTTTCTAAACTAATAAGAATCACATTAGAGTCAAGAAAAGTCAAATCAAAATGAAGAGAAATCAAATTGTGAGATAATCCCAATTTCACTCACATACACATAAGACCACTTTTGCAAATCTTCATCAAAGGCCACCATTGCTTGATCTATGGTTTGTAAAACCCTTATATATGATAAACAAACACACTTGCATCAAAGAAACCAAAATCAAATCAAAGCAAAACTCCAAACTATCACACATATGATAATGGTCATATGTCACATTTATAATTTCTTCCCCACTTTGCACCCACCTATCTTTTGTTTCTGCAACCAAACTTGGTCAACCATTGCCATGTCATCCAAGACCAAGTGATGGTGAACAACTTTCATGTTGACCATTAGTACTGATGTTGACCAGGTTGACCAGTAGAGAGGTGACAAGTGAAGACTTTGAAACTATGTGAAGATCAACCCCATTTTGAAATCTCACAAACCTTAACCAAATCCACCACCACCACCACCATTCTTTCTCTTTAATAATATGAATGAAGTCCACCAAAAAGATTTTCAAATTTCAAACATTTTTCTCTTGCGGCCATATCCTCAAACACATGGCGGAGCATCAAATCCCCTTTTACACACACCCTAATATCCAACAGATTTTTGCCTCCACCACTTTAACCTGGTGATCATCAACCTCCCTGTACCCTTCCTGCATCATCCTATGACCTGCAGCCCTACCAAAGTCGAAGCAATGATCAAGAACGCACCATGCTAAGCTCTCATGCCGGCCACCATGCCACCCTACCTCAACCCCTCTCTCTGGTCCAGCAAACCATGTCAGCTAGACTCACCAGGAAGTACTGGACACGCTAGACACGATGCCCCTCCAAACCATGCACGACAACACCCGGGATGCGTCGTGATCACCGCGCCAGTACACGCCAGCGCGCGCATGAGCACAACCCTGGACGACGCAGTACACCACTCGCCAGCACGCTCTCGTCCTTCCCTTCCCCTCCACTTGCGCGTGCACACTCCACACCCTTCCCGTACCTCGCCAGACACCGCCATTGGCCGTCGCCTGCGCCGTAGACGACGCCATGATCAAAGCTATGCCGCACCCGTACTGCCAGCACTCGATCGTCGCCAGCACGCCCTAGTCCTCCCCTCGCTGCCCCATCACGCGCGTCGTCCTCGCCATGATCGCAGCTACCTAGCGCACCCCCTAGCTTGCCCCTTCGCGCCCTGGAGCGCCCTCGCCGTCGATGACCTCTCACAGCACCCGCCGGTCACCACCTCACCTATAAATAGAGGCAGTCCCTGGACGAGTTCTTCACACCAATCGCCTCACCTCCCTCCTCTGAGCATCCTCGACCACCTTCCCCTTCCCAATTTGGCCGGAGTAGCGCCAATTGCATCGTCGATCACCGCCACGGTAGCTCCTCACCGCCGTTGATCTCGACCACCTCCGCTCCTCCCACGGCTACCAGGCGGTTCCTCGTCATCGACAACATCGTCTAGCACCTGCGCCGCCCCTCGCCGGAGCTTCCTCACGCCGCCGACCCCCTACCGCCGCCGCTCCAGCGAGGTCTTCTCCCCGACGGTGACGACGACCCTCAGCCGTCGATCCACGATCTAATCTAACGGACGACATTGCCAGGTACCGTTTCGGTGAGTTAAAGCCACTGACGTGTGGGACCCCCTTTCAGCTGGCCCGAACCGTTACTGGGCTGTGGTTTCTCTGTTTCAAACCAATTGGGCCCAATTCTTTTCCCACCTAAGCTCATTTAGCCTTTGTCAAATTAATTCGTTTCTGCTGAAATTCAATACTGGACCTTTGCTATAATTTGAGTAGTTTCAAATCTACCCATCCAAAATTTGTGATTCAAAATGTTTTGGAAAGCCCACGAAATTCTCTAACTAACCCCACTGGTTTCAACCTCAGATCTTGTCTCTAATTTGAATAGCAAAAAGAACAAAATAGAGACTTTTCAGTATTCAAATAAATCTTAAAAATAAACCAATTTGAATTTTGAAGTGAATCCAATTGCAATAATTCACATTTAACCAACTCTAATTTACTATGTAAGCATATGGTATAGGTTCTATACATGATCATGGGCTAGGAGCCAAATATTGGCTAGGTAGTCAATACTAGCCCATTTAAACTATTTCAAATTTTAGAGTTTTAAATCTATGAGGTGTAGCACCTCATTTAAATCATTTTCTCAAGTGATATGAAGTAATGTGTTGACCTTTATTTACTTAGGCTCATACTTGCTCACTGGTAGAATTTAAATCAACATAGTATTTAAATTACACTAGTTACTTAAATCACATGAGATGATGAATCTCATTTAAATCATTTTTCTCAAATACTAAGTGTGAAGTGTTGACCTTGGTCAACATGGGAGCACCCCTGGTTATTTGAGAAGATTGAATCTTAAGGAGATTCAATGAGAGGAATTTATTTCTCACAAATTAAAGAGAAACCCTAATCCATATTTCAATGAGAGGAAATTATTTCTCCTAATACTAAATAAGGAAACCCTAGCATAATTTGTGAATTAATGTTAAGTAGTGATGCTAGATCAATTGTGTGAGCCAATAAGGCTAATTAAGACTACTTAAGTGTTGTTTGGTGATTGTATCCTCGTATTCGTTTATAGACGCTAGTACCGGGGACTATCAAGAGGAAGAGGTCTTCTACCAAGAGGAAGAGCAAGAGAACTTTGATCACATCACCAACCAAGGCAAGCTATTACCAATGCAAGCTAGACTAATGCAAACCATTTTGGTTGCAAGTTTCTATTCTTGCAAAGTGCAAAGCTCTACAAGAGCAAGGCACCATTACATTTTTACCTTATGAACCTACCCCAAGTTTTTGCCTTACAAGCTTTATTTGATTTTAATTATCAAAGTTACTTTTTGATTTATGATTCACTTAGTTGAGTTATAGAGTAGTACAAGAGAATCACACTTAGCCTAGCAAGCTCCAAGATACTTAGCACCTCATAACTAGTTGCTAGCGCTCAATATTAAAAGTGACTACTCTATTTGGGAACTTGTGAATTAAAATGACTTTGAAAACCTTGGAATGATGAGTCATTCTATTGAGAGATTTTTTTGAAGGTGAATATGACTGGTGAATGACTTGGTGAATTTTACAAAAACACTGATGGTTGGGTTCGGATGCGATACCATTCCAATTTTACAAGTACCCCCACAATACCTGAATACGGGTAAGGCTTAGCTGGAAACTTATGTATTTTAGTATGGGTTACCTCTGAACAAGCGTCATCGGGGTTATGCTGGAGGCTGCCTCTACAAAAGGAATGATGTGAAATGACGTGAAATGAGGTGAACGTCCGGCCCAAGCCCTGTGCAGTTCCCAGGCTGACTGTCTGTCTTCACTGGGAGGCCAAGCTCATGGGGAGAGGTGCCTATACTAGAGTATGTAAATGAAAGGTTAGGATTGGTAGTTCGCGTCTTGCGTACGATAAATCAGGGCCAGATTACCACGTCGAACTATTGCAATTGTTGTGGCACAAGTGTACAACCTCTGCAGAGTTAAACCTATTCGAATAGCCGCGTCCGCGGTTATGGACAGTTGGAAAGGCCATACTGTTCCGTCATCAGAACTTTTCTAAAAAATATGAATGGTGACTTGTGACTTGAATTGAAAGGTGACTTGACTTTGAATCACAACTGAGTAGTGGGAATGACACTAATGTTTCCACTTGAGTTAGTTAAGCAAATGAAGGGTTTTGATTATTAAAGTGTTTATGAAATAAAACTGGCTTTATGCAAATGAAACTAGAGCTTAGAACCCCCTTATTATAGTTGATAGTATTTACCTTAGTATTAGTTTGCGAGTACTTTGAAGTACTCACGGCTGTGTCCCTGGCTATTCAAATGGCCAGACCATGAAGATGAGTACGAGAACCCGGAAGAAGGACATCAGGACGTCTACGACAACTAGGATCACTCCTGACGCCTGTTGGAGATATGCCCAAGAGGCAATAATAAAAGTGGTTATTATATATCTTTATGTTTATGATAAATGTTTATATACCATGCTATAATTGTATTAACCGAAACATTGATACATGTGTGATATGGTGCCCTGCCGTTCCTTAGTTGTGCTCTGGCTTTTCCCCAAGCTCCTTAGTTTTTCCCTCGCCTTTTCCCCAAGACCATGGCTGAAACCATCACTTGAGGCCGTAACGAGCGCTTGCTCCAGACGTGCGACCGTTATCTTCTCGACTAGTGGGGCACAATGTAGAGCCCGGGCAGTTGACACCGCTTGCACCGATCCATCTTTGTTTGACCGTAAGCACGTCGTATCCGCGCAAACCAAAACACGCACGAGTGGGGCTTCCTCGGCATATCGAACGACGGGATGGGCCGCGGCGCTGATTCATGCGGGCAACACACTGCAGTAGGAACAGATGCTTAAACGGAGCCGCCAGCCAGTTGATGGCACTCACAGGAGTGTGGCCCTCGCGGGGTGCCGCGAGATGAGATCGACGTCCACAAAGAACCGCATGAGGCGAGACTCCGTACGCATTAGATAGATATGAACTAGACGAGTTTAACCATGGAAGAAGAGAAGAAATGGTCGACGACATCGACGACTACCTCAAAACTTTCGACCGACCGTGTCCCACACGAACGCGAGCAATGAAGAGAAAACCAAGGCTCCTCCTTTCGGCGTGCCATAGATGGGTGCTAGAAGAGGTGGTGGCGATGGGAAAGACCTCGATGTAATCAGGCATCCAGAAGATAGCAGCGGCGTGGCCGTGCCCACATCGGCGTGATGCATGTTCGGCATTGGCATCAAGATGTACGTTCTCAAAGATTGGCCTCGGCGGTATCTCCTCTCGTGGCCGTTGATCGAATGAGGGGACGGGATTGAGGGTGCATCCCGACGGCGGGACCCAGCGCGGGCGCGAGCATAGCCGTTCCGACCATGCCGATATCGGCATCGGCAAAGTTTGGAGGTCGTGGTGCTCGAATCAAGGAGGGATTTGTTTTTGTACGCCAAAGTGATTTGAAACAAGTTTCATGTTGAAGGTTAGGTAACGAAAGTTTGTAACTAAGCCCAAAATTGAGTACTAGCGCCATGGTGAGGTTCTTTTTGATAGAGCTATACTAAGTGGGCAAACTTTTTTGACACTTTTTAGATAGGGTTCCTTGTTGTTACACGTATACATCATGTATGGCAAATTTGGGATCATTTGGAGATGTTCGAAAAATCACTTTGCTTAAACGCATGCCGTTTCGTCTCACCGAAACCAGTTTTTCTAACAAGGTGATTTATTCTACTCCTCTTAAATGACCTCAAATTTCATACAAATTGATCTTCTATACATAGATAGATAGATTGTTTCGTTTTTTATATTTTTCGAACTTTTTTATTTCCCTTTATAATATCCAATTGATTTTCGGTGTCAAAACCTCGAAAAACAGCATCATGTATGGCATCATTTTCGCCATAAATTTCAAATTTTGTGAAACTTTCCCTTTAGATATTCCTTGTTGTTATTCCCTTATATAGATATGGCATAATGTATGCCAAATTTGGTTAGGTCTCACCGAAACCAAGCTTTTGTAACAAGTTAGGCTACCTCGTGAATAGTAATGGCTACAAGAAATCTGGGTGATGGTCTATCATTTTTTGCGCGAAAAGTAATGGATACAACAAATCGGTGATGGTTTATCATATTTTTTGCGTGAAAAAATTAATGGCTGCTGAACAAACCGGTGATGGTTTATCATTTGGGATTTTCGTGAAAATTAATGGCTACAACAAATCCTGACGCGTTTATCATTTTTTGCGTGTAGATATCATGGTACTACAACAAATCGGTGATGGTTTATCATTTTTTGCGTGAAAAGTAATGCGTCTAAAAGAGTTCATAATTTTTAGCGCGTGAAAATAAATACATACAGAAAACCGCCCTTTAGCATACTTAGAGAGTGGAAGGTAACCGCCGACGTAGAGAGAGAGAGGGGTTATCCTCGCCCGTTAGATCATACGATCAATCGGCCGGTGCGGCACGATCCGCGTAGACATGGGCTAGACCAATCAGGTGCAATGTTGCACGCGTGAGAGAATTTGTGGAGGGAGAGGGCAAAACTGAGTAGTACCAAGAAACCAAGGGCACCTATGTAATAAACACTAAGGGATTCAAATATGAGATTTAAAAAATGGAAAATGCGTGTTTCGTACAATAAAACCCATTCTGCACCTCCATCTCAAACCATTTGCAATACAAATATACATGAGTGTGAGAATTGTGGCCTCATTTAGACAAAGTATGTTTTTGGGAAAGCTCGTTTTGGGAAGGGCTTATTTGTGGGAAACCATGCACCTTCATAGCTACTGTGTAAGATTTGAGAAGGCCTTTGAGAAGTGGCAATTTGTGGTAAAACTTGGATTTATCTATGACTTATCTATGTTTTGAGAACTCGGCAATTTGTGGTAAAGACTCCATGAGTATGTGCCACTATTTTTAGGAATTTTTTGCACATTAAATGACTCATTTAACTAGTTAATCCCATTTGTTGACTATCTCGTTGACCAGCTACTTGAGGGTAAAACTGGCATATTGCACTAGCCAAGATTAGCACTCAAGGGGAAAATCCCAGCACACAAAAATGCCAAAGATAATGCTCCGAGGTTATACCCGAGTATATCTAAATTTCCAGGTTAGACTCGAGGACGCGTGTTGCGGTGCGTAAATGAAAGACGTGCAATTGTTGACGCGTAGACGCCGGTCGCGTGTCGAAGACGTGCACCGTGGGGACGCGGGCGATTGCAAGTCCAAGACGTGCAGACGTGCACGTGTGGACGCGTAGGACGCGGGCCGCATTAACCACCCCTTGCCTTTATAGACGCCTCCCACTATCTCTCGTCACTCTCACTCACGCAACGCCGCCTCTCTCACGTCCCATCATCTTCTCCAAAGCAAAAAACCCTCTCCCTCTCCCTCTCCCTCTCCCTCCGCCGCGAGATGGACAAGGAGAATGCCAATCCCATCGTCCACGGCGCCGCCGGCTCCAAGCGCGACGCTCCTCTTCGGGACGCCGTCCCCTCAACGGACGTCGCCGCCGTCCCTCAACGGACGTCGCCGCCTCCGCCGGTGCATCTGAGCCGCCGCCGCCGGCCGCGTCGTATCCCGCCGGATGGGACCCTACGAGCCGGTGCCGTACGTCCCGCCCCCGAACCGCTACGACACCTCCATAGAGGACCCATGGACCCAGGTAACTACGGTTTGCTCTTTTTGTTCCCCATTCCTTTTTGAACCTTATTTGTGCTGGTGTAGATGGATTCAGGATGGATGAGTATTGGGCTAATATTTGCGCCGATTTTATTCCATTTTGCTTTGATCCCTCCTTACTCGTTAAGATTTGGGGTTCGGCCGTTCGGTTAATTTATGCAAGTAATAATGGGATCTCAACCGCTAATTTATGCAAGTAATCATAGGATCTCAATCAGTTATTTTATGCAATCTAATCAAAAGATATCAACCGTTTAATTTGCAAATAATCTGGGATGTGTTCATGTTCGCATCCGGAATCTGCTTTGCTCATGATGAATCGGTGGGCACAGATTTTTGCTGAGGGTTCGTCGAACCATTTCTGTGTACAAATCTGTTAAAGTATGAGCTTTGGTTCGCTTACACCGTCCCCGTAGACATATAATCGTGTTCACACGAATCGAGGCTGCCTCCGTTTTTCCAACTTTGTTATCAGCACGTTTGCAACTCATTCACTAATAAATTCCGTTTGATATGGACTGTTGTCCGAAAACACGCCGCGCCGACGTACCAGCACCATGATGTCAAGACTCGCCAGGCCGCGGAGGCTGCAGTCGGCGCGCACGTCTCACTCCCGACGTCGCCAAGGGTGTCTACAAGCAGTGCCCTTTCCGCACCAGGGTGCTCGGCGGCACTGACTTCAATCGCGTCCTCACGCATGTCGAGAACATCGGCCACACCAACCCCAAGGTCGGCGCGTTCTGCGGAACCCCAACTCCTTCCGCGCCCAAGCACTTGGCGCTCTGCGCATGCACCTCCGCAGCATCCGTGAGGGTGGAGATCTCCGCCGGCGCATGCCTCCGCTTGCTTCCGTTGCTCCCAAGGGGAGCAACAAGTGGAGGCAGAGGCAGATGGGGTGGTAGGCGGAGTCCCGGACGTGTGCCGCTGCTGCCTCCTCCATTTTGTTGTTGGGATCCCTTTGTTGTTAGCTAGGATCCCTCGTTGTTATGTTGTTAGTATGATGGTGCTGTACTGCTGTGAAGAACCTCGAACCCTACTATGTTTGGTCACGCGAATGCGCCTTATTATCTATATTATCTATCCCTATTCTACTATATGACCTTGTGAATTTATCGTACATTCCCCGTAGATTTGCTTCTAGATTTAACTACATACATATGGACCGATGGAGTAAGAGATTGGCTCCCTACTAGATTTGCTGCCATATTGGGCAACAACGAGGGCCAAAAGGCACAAATAATAATTGAAGAAAGACAAATGCAAGCTTCTCTAGATTTGATACTAATTAGTGAAAAAGGCGTAGAGAAGGAGGCGTAAAAGGTACTTGTGCGGAAATGCCAATGGCCGAGAGAGACAAACCCAGCTCCCCGCTCACGTGCAACCAAACGCTATCTGTCCATCTCATCACGGGGTCCCTTTCACCAGCCCCATGCGACGCCGGCCCACACGACGTGGCCCCACACGGCCACATCGGAGCGGTCAACTTAACGGGAATCCTCGCCATCCGAGCTGCCTTCTGGCGGTTTCAAACAAGCACTTGGGGAA
>NC_061510.1:125577649-125588083 GCF_022539505.1 Lolium rigidum
TACAATATGTCTTTTATGTGAGTTTTGCTGCACCGTTCATCCTTGTGTTTGTTTCAAATAACCTTGCTAGCCTAAACCTTTGTATCGAGAGGGAATACTTCTCATGCATCCAAAATCCTTGAGCCAACCACTATGCCATTTGTGTCCACCATACCTACCTACTACATGGTATTTCTCCGCCATTCCAAAGTAAATTGCTTGAGTGCTACCTTTAAAATTTCCATCATTTACCTTTGCAATATATAGCTCATGGGACAAATAGCTTAAAAACTATTGTGGTATTGAATATGTACTTATGCACTTTATCTCTTATTAAGTTGCTTGTTGTGCGATAACCATGTTTCGAGGACGCCATCAACTATTCTTTGTTGAATATCATGTGAGTTGCTATGCATGTCCGTCTTGTCTCGAAGTAAGAGAGATCTACCACCTTAATGGTTGGAGCATGCATATTGTTAGAGAAGAACATTGGGCCGCTAACTAAAGCCATGATTCATGGTGGAAGTTTCAGTTTTGGACATATATCCTCAATATCATATGAGAACACTAATTGTTGCCACATGCTTATGCATTAAAGAGGAGTCTATTATCTGTTGTCCATGTTGTCCCGATATGGATGTCTAAGTTGAGAATAATCAAAAGCGAGAAATCCAAAATGCGAGCTTTCTCCTTAGACCTTTGTACATGCGGCATGGAGGTACCCCATTGTGACACTTGGTTAAAACATGTGTATTGCGATGATCCGGTAGTCCAAGCTAATTAGGACAAGGTGCGGGCACTATTAGTATACTATGCATGAGGCTTGCAACTTGTAAGATATAATTTACATAACTCATATGCTTTATTACTACCGTTGACAAAATTGTTTCATGTTTTCAAAATAAAAGCTCTAGCACAAATATAGCAATCGATGCTTTCCTCTTTGAAGGACCATTCTTTTTACTTTTATGTTGAGTCAGTTCACCTATTTCTCTCCACCTCAAGAAGCAAACACTTGTGTGAACCGTGCATTGATTCCTACATACTTGCATATTGCACTTGTTATATTACTCTATGTTGACAATTATCCATGAGATATACATGTTATAAGTTGAAAGCAACCGCTGAAACTTAATCTTCCTTTGTGTTGCTTCAATACCTTTACTTTGATTTATTGCTTTATGAGTTAACTCTTATGCAAGACTTATTGATGCTTGTCTTGAAGTACTATTCCTGAAAAGTCTTTGCTTTATGATTTAGCTGTTTACTCATGTCATTACCATTGTTTTGATCGCTGCATTCATTACATATGCTTACAATAGTATGATCAAGGTTATGATGGCATGTCACTCCAGAAATTATCTTTGTTATCGTTTTACCTGCTCGGGACGAGCAGAACTAAGCTTGGGGATGCTGATACGTCTCCGACGTATCGATAATTTTTATGTTCCATGCCACATTATTGATGATATCTACATGTTTTATGCACAATTTATGTCATATTCGTGCATTTTCTGGAACTAACCTATTAACAAGATGCCGAAGAGCCGATTGTTGTTTTCTGCTGTTTTTGGTTTCAGAAATCCTAGTAAAGAAATATTCTTGGAATTGGACGAAATCAACGCCCGTGGTCCTATTTTGCCACGAAGCTTCCCGGAAGACCGAAGGAGAGTCGAAGTGGGGCCACGAGGTGGCGACACACCGAGGCGGCGCGGCCCGGGCCCCGGCCGCGCCGACCTATGGTGTGTGCCCCTCGTGCCGCCTCTTACCCTGCCCTTCCGCCTACAAATAGCCTCCGTCGCGAAACCCCCGGCACCGAGAGCCACGATACGGAAAACCTTACCGAGACACCGCCGCCGCCAATCCCATCTTGGGGGATTCGGAGATCTCCTCGGCACCCTCGCCGGAGAGGGATTCATCTCCCGAGGACTCTTCACCGCCATGGTCGCCTCCGGAGTGATGAGTGAGTAGTTCACCCCTCGGACTATGGGTCCATAGCAGTAGCTAGATGGTTGTCTTCTCCTCATTGTGCTTCATTGTTGGATCTTGTGAGCTGCCTAACATGATCAAGATCATCTATCTCGTAATACTATATGTTGTGTTTGTCGGGATCCGATGGATAGAGAATACTATGTTATGTTATTTATCAAGTTATTACCTATGTGTTGTTTATGATCTTGCATGCTCTCCGTTATTAGTAGAGGCTCGGCCAAGTTTTTGCTCTTAACTCCAAGAGGGAGTATTTATGCTCGATAGTGGGTTCCTCGCCTCCATTAAATCTGGGACAGTGACTGAAAGTTCTAAGGTTGTGGATGTGCTGTTGCCACTAGGGATAAAACATTGATGCTATGTCTAAGGATGTAGTTATTGATTACATTACGCACCATACTTAATGCAATTATCTGTTGTTTACAACTTAATACCGAAAGGGGTTCGGATGATAACTCCGAAGGTGGACTTTTTAGGCATAGATGCATGTTGGATAGCGGTCTATGTACTTTGTCGTAATGCCCAATTAAATCTCACTATATTTATCATGTAATGTATGTGCATTGTTATGCCCTCTCTATTTGTCAATTGCCCGACTCGTAATTTGTTCACCCAACATGCTTTTATCTTATGGGAGAGACACCTCTAGTGAACTGTGGACCCCGGTCCTATTCTTTACATCGCATACAATCTACCGCAATACTTGTTTCATCGTTTTCCGCAAACAATCATCTTCCACACAATACGGTTAATCCTTGGTTACAGCAAGCCGGTGAGATTGACAACCTCACTGTTTCATTGCGGCAAAGTACTTTGGTTGTGTTGTGCGGGTTCCATGTTGGCGCCGGAATCCCTGGTGTTGCGCCGCATTACATTCCGCCACCATCAACCTTCAACGTGCTTCTTGGCTCCTCCTGGTTCGATAAACCTTGGTTTCTTTCTGAGGGAAAACTTGCTACTGTCTGCATCACACCTTCCTCTTGGGGTTCCCAACGGACGTGTGTCAATTGCACCTATCACGCACGAACCAGATTGCACCAACAGGGATTCCTGGAGCAGACGCCGACAAGCAAGCATGGCTAGCTAAATATGCTACCGGAACGAGTCATGAGAGCTCGGTTCCTGCAGCTAATACCATGGAACAAATCAGCACCATCTTGAGAGATCAGTTCGGTATCTTGCCGAAGAGGAAAACAATCGGCTACTCCAAGCCGTACCCCGACGAGTATGACTTGATCCCGCTGCCACCTAAATATCGGCTCCCTGAATTCTCAAAATTCAATGGAGCAGAAGGGTCTAGCTCAATTGAACACGTGAGCCGATATTTGGCACAGCTGAGCATGATTTCAGCGTCAGACCCGTTACGTGTGAGGTTTTTCGCACAATCTCTCACGGGATCAGCCTTTGGATGGTACACCTCGTTGCCACCAAACTCGGTCCGGACGTGGAAGCAAGTCTGGAGGAGCAATTTCATGTGCAATATCATTCGGAAGCTACCGAGGCTGGCATTGCCGATCTAACGCAGGTGCGGCGAAGCGGGGAGAAACGTGTGTCCGAATACATTCAACGTTTCAGGACTGTCAGGAACCGATGTTATTCGGTTCGTTTATCTGAGAAAGAAGCAGTCGAACTGGCAGCATTGGACCTCGCAACGCCGATCAAGGATCTGGCTTTCCAAGGAGAATACAGTTCACTGTCGCACATGGTCCAGAAGCTCACATCATATGAACAGCGGCACCCTGAATTGTACCAAGACAAGTTCAAGCGTGCGGTAGGCCTGGTTGAGACGGAGGAAGCTGAAGATTCTGCAGGAGACCTGGAAGTAGCCGTGGCTGAATGGGCTCGGGGGGCAGCTCCCGTGTCCTGCAAATGGGTGAAACCACAAGGGCCTGCAAAAGGGTTTGACTTCGATGTGAGCAAAGCCGAGCAGATATTTGATTTACTGCTTAAGGAAAAACGGCTGAAATTACCCGAAGGCCATAAAATCCCTACGACGCAAGAGATGAACGGGAGACCGTACTGCAAGTGGCATCACTCGTTCACCCATACCACCAATGACTGCAAGGGGTTTCGTCAGCAGATCCAAACGGTGATAGAACAAGGCCGATTGATCTTTGCGCAGTTTGCCATGAAAGTGGACACACACCCTTTTCCTGGCGTCAACATGGTGGAACCCAATCACTCCGCGAGGCGTCGACTAGATTTCTCGTTCGATGTTAACATGGCAGGGCCTGTGCACCACCATGGCAAGGATAAGGAGGAAAGCAGTCACTCCCGCGACAAGGAAAAGAAGGAGGCCGATCCACGCGACCGGCCCCGATATGATGACAGACGGTACCTCACCGAAGAACAAGTGAGAAGCGTGCGATATCAACGACCACTCTCCACGCATCTCCTTAACAAATATGAGTATCAGTATGACCGACATCGGCAGTACGATAGAGATGACGAGAAATATCATCGTTCCGACGTAGACAATGGGAGACGTCGTCGGTATGACAGAGACGACGAAGGACATGAACACAGCGCTAAGGGGAGGTCAAGGGAGCAGGAAGACATGGATAGACACTGGGACTGTCCCTTCTTTAAACACTGCTGGGATTCAGGATTGAGCCGATTGCCTACAGTCGACAACTGCCCGGAGTGTAGACGCCGTAAGAAGGATGCATGGGAAGTTTCAGTTTTCAAGCGTCTAGGGCCTCTCCCACCACAGAACAAACAAGCTGAGTCATCTCAGGATGAAGACTTTGAGGAGTCAGAAGATGAAGAAGAGGATAGGTACCACCGGCCAAGGTGGTGCCCCGATGGACTCAGCCACTCCCAAAAGCGTAGGGTTCAGCGGCTACGTAGCTTGGAGCAAGCCGAAGCGCAATATTTGCACACGTTGAGGAAAG
Source organism: Lolium rigidum (assembly GCF_022539505.1). NCBI lineage: Eukaryota > Viridiplantae > Streptophyta > Magnoliopsida > Poales > Poaceae > Lolium > Lolium rigidum. The sequence goes on from NC_061510.1 coordinate 125,582,512, forward strand.
CGCGGCCCGATCTGGCCGTGAAAATTCAGCAGACTTTGGACGAGGAGAGTCGTCCACCAAAGAAAGTGTGGCGCCCCAAGCAAGTAAAAGCCGATGGGAGTACATCGGCTGGCACAAACATGGTATTCATACTTCCGTCGGAGTTTCGTGCTCCAGGAACTGAAGAAGTGCCGATAGCACAGTTTGACTGCGGTCCACGGCCAGTCATCTTTGAAAAGCCACGAGAGAAGGGCTACAAACATATGAAGGCCCTGTACCTAAAAGGTTATATCAATGGGCAGCCTGTCGGCAAGATGTTGGTTGACACGGGAGCGGCAGTCAATATAATGCCATATTCCATGCTACGGCGTCTGGGACGCTCCAGTGCAGATCTGATCAGGGACGCAAGGCGTCCTGAAAGTGGATCTAACCGTAGGTAGAAAAACCATCCCAACAACGTTCTTCATCGTCGACAGCAAGAGCACCTACGCCGTCCTGTTAGGGAGGGATTGGATTCACGCCAACTGCTGCATTCCATCTACAATGCTCCAATGCCTGATACAATGGGATGGAGATGACGTGGAAGTCGTGCATGCAGACGACTCAATCGATGTCTCAATAGCCGGCATGAACATTTGGGATTCGGAAGACCAAGAGCCGCTCTCTGGAATCAGTTTGGACGGCTGTGATCGCATCGAGGTGACAAAAAACGGGGTGAGGCTGGTCTTATCCACCGGCCTGATAGAGTAGCAAGAGCAACATCCATCGACATACGTGGCAAGGCCGATCCCTGCGATCGGCCCCAAAAAATAAAAAGCGAGGATCTCACCTCAAGCGTGTCACGTAGTCATGGTAGGAAGACTCCCTCCGGTAAGGGAGCACACACAAGTTGTAAACCCTCATTGAGCAATTCAATCAACATGGAGGCCGATTCCAGCAATCGGCTAAAATTATCCTCGCCATACGCTCTGCCTGTGTTCAGCATCGATCTGACGGGCGACGGCAAGATAGGGTATGGGTTTACGTCTACTGATGAGCCAAAAGAGATCGACATTGGTCCTGGGGATAAGCCATGACCAACATTCATCAGCAAGAGCCGATATCTTCAATCACTTGAAAGATTCGGCTCGGGGGGCACCTAATATGAGATAACGGACGGAAATATGGAGCCGATGCACGAAATCGGCCAGTAAAAAAATAAATATATATACAGGATACAAGTATAGCCGATGCACAGACATCGACTTTAGAACTAAAAAGCCGATGCACGGCCATCGACTCTAGAGGGACAGATGAAATCAGCCAAGGCATGGACCAACTCACGTGCAAACTTTCTTGAGCTAGAGTAGGGCTTTGGCGCTTCAAGGTCTTCCTGGCAGCTACCTTCCTCACTGCTGTTCTCGCCTTGACTGAGGCTCGGGGGGCAGCTGGCCCAGAAGATACTCTGCTCTTGGAAGCCGGTTTTGGCGTCATCGGCTGGTTCTGCATCACAACCTTTTTCAAAGGTGGTGAGTTCTTGCAGTAGAGGACCACCGGAGCTGGTGGGAGGAATCTGAAAGGGGAGCCGTCATCATCTACGGGTTCCGGGACCGTCTTGCTGCTGCAAGGAGACAAAGCAAGATTATCAAAAGAAATCATTGTAAGCTACTGCAAGATAATTTGGGAGTAGTGGTACCTGTTCTGCAGGAATATCATAGTCAGCATCAAGTTGTTTCAGCAGCGGTCCCAGAGCTCTCCTGAAGGCATGAGTCTTCCACATGGACCACCAGGTCTCAAAACCATCGGTTGATGAGGTAAAAGTGAGGTTGTGAGGAATTGGGATGGCTAGAGCATCAAAGAAGGAATAACACCTCTGACTGGTAAGGACATCAGGTAGCTCAGCTCTGCTCTCTGTCAGGTGGTGCAGAAAGAAATGGGGAGATACCTGTCCAAGACCAAGTTGCCGGGCAGCTACGACTGGCTGATAAGACTCATAACCAGGTTTGATGATCCTGTTTGAGGTGCTCATGCCAACTGGAAGGAAGCAGGGACGGATCATGATGGAATACAATTGCCGAGTGCTGGCGTCATCGGCAAAACTATCTAGCCTAAAGGAGACTGGATTTTCAAAATTATCAGACTCCGTATAAGGAAAGAAGAGAGGATTGTCCAGGCCTTGGTAGAAAGTTCTGAACCACTCTGATGCTCCCTTGAGGGTCAGTTTGCTGCCTGGAAGGCTATATAGAGCTTGGCCATAGCTGGTGCATCGGATCTGCTTCCCATTAGTATCTGGGAAGGTGCAAGTAGCCAAAGGTGGAAAGTTTGGGGTCTGGTTTTGGAAGTACAGCTGAGCCCATAGCTGAATAAACCACTAGGGACCTCCTGTTTTGACTGTCTTTTGGGAGAACAGTTTAACAGACATTAGCTGGAGATATCTATAGACCTCTCCAAGAAACAGTTTGCCAATGCCAAGTTGAGTGCCTCTAGCAAGTTCATAGGCCAAGGAAAGGTAATTCTTGGTTGGAGCAAGTGAAGGACCACAGAATATGAAGTGTTCCAACCAAAAATTCAGGAAGGCCGTGTGTTCTTTCTCTGTTACAGGGCCTTTGTTTTTCATGTGGCGTCGAAGATAGGCACCCCAGTTTGTGCACTCTGTTTTGGAAGAAAGTGTGAAAGGGACCTTTGGCAGCCTAAAAGCAGAGGGGCTTGGGGATGCAATGTCTAGGCCAGTGATCATGGCCACGTCTAGTAAAGTTGGTGTCATGGGGCCATGGCCAAACATGAAGCAATTCAAAGCATCAGACCAAAAGTAGCCGATGGTTTTCAGAAGGTTTTCATGTTTCTCAAGGGGAGACAGTGATAAAGCTAAGGCATCGGCTATTCCTGCGGTTTCCGTGTGGCTTGGTGAGTTTTGGAGATTCTGTTGTACCATGAAACCCAATCTTCGAGAGGATTAGGCCGGGCTCGTAGCGGTCGGCCCAAGAAGTCAGATCTAAATTCTGGTTCACGAAGGGGATTCTATTGGCCTCACATGAAATCAAATGGGCAGGACTCTCGGTAGAACGAGGGCCAGGACAGAGAGAATTTGGAAGAGAAGGATTGATACGTCTCCGACGTATCGATAATTTCTTATGTTCTATGCCATATTATTGATGATACCTACATGTTTTATGCACACTTTATGTCATATTCGTGCATTTTCTGGAACTAACCTATTAACAAGATGCCGAAGTGCCAGTTCCGTTTTCTGTTGTTTTTGGTTTCAGAAATCCTAGTAACGAAATATTCTCGGAATTGGACGAAACGAAGACCCAGGGTCCTATTTTTCCACGGAGCTTCCGGAAGACCGAAGAACACACGAAGTGGGGCCACGAGGTGGCCAAACCACGAGGCCGCGCGGCCCGGGGGGCCCGCGCCGACCCGTGGTCCGGGCCCCTCGTCCGGCCCCCGACTCGCCCTTCCGCCTACTTAAAGCCTCCGTCGCGAAACCCCGATGCGAAAAACCACGATACGGAAAACCTTACCGAGACGCCGCCGCCGCCGATCCCATCTCGGGGATTCTCGGAGATCTCCTCCGGCACTCTGCCGGAGAGGGGATTCATCTCCCGGAGGACTCTACACCGCCATGGTCGCCTCCGGAGTGATGAGTGAGTAGTTCACCCCTGGACTATGGGTCCATAGCAGTAGCTAGATGGTTGTCTTCTCCTCATTGTGCTTCATTGTTGGATCTTGTGAGCTGCCTAACATGATCAAGATCATCTATCCGTAATTCTATATGTTGTGTTTGTCGGGATCCGATGGATAGAGAATACCATGTCATGTTAATTATCAAGTTATTATACATGTGTTGTTTATGATCTTGCATGCTCTCCGTTACTAGTAGAGGCTCTGGCCAAGTTTTTACTTTTAACTCCAAGAGTCGATAGTGGGTTCATGCCTGCATTGACACCAGGACAAGTGACAGAAAGTTCTAAGGTTGTGTTGTGCTCGTTGCCACTAGGGATAAAACATTGGCGCTATGTCCGAGGATGTAGTTGTTGATTACATTACGCACCATACTTAATGCAATTGTCCGTTGCTTTGCAACTTAATACTTGGAGGGGGTTCGGATGATAACCTGAAGGTGGACTTTTTAGGCATAGATGCGATTGGATGGCGGTCTATGTACTTTGTCGTAATGCCCAATTAAATCTCACTATACTTATCATGTCATGTATGTGCATTGTTATGCCCTCTCTATTTGTCAATTGCCCGACTGTAATTTGTTCACCCAACATGCTTTTATCTTATGGGAGAGACACCTCTAGTGAACTGTGGACCCCGGTCCATTCTTTAATACTGAAATACAAATCTGTCGTAATACTTGTTTTTACTATTTTCTCTGCAAACAATCATCTTCCACACAATACGGTTAATCCTTTGTTACAGCAAGCCGGTGAGATTGACAACCTCACTGTTTCGTTGGGGCAAAGTACTTTGGTTGTGTTGTGCAGGTTCCACGTTGGCGCCGGAATCTCCGGTGTTGCGCCGCACTACATCCCGCCGCCATCAACCTTCAACGTGCTTCTTGGCTCCTCCTGGTTCGATAAACCTTGGTTTCTTTCTAAGGGAAAACTTCTTCTGTGCGCATCATACCTTCCTCTTGGGGTTGCCCAACGAACGTGTGAAATACACGCCATCAAGCATATTTTCAGGCGCCGTTGCCGGGGAGATCAAGACACGCTGCAAGGGGAGTCTCCACTTCTCAATCTCTTTACTTTGTTTTTGTCTTGCTTTATTTTATTTACTACTTTGTTTGCTGCACTGATATTAAAACACAAAAAAAATTAGTTGCTAGCTTTACTTTATTTGCTATCTTGTTTGCTATATCAAAAACACAAAAAATTAGTTTACTTGCATTTACTTTGTCTAGTTTGCTTTATTGTCTTGTACTCAATTTTAAAAATACAAAAAAAATATTTAGTTACTTTTGTTACCATGTCTAGCTCTGAACCTGTTACTTCTTCGCCTGAAGAATTAGTCTTCACTTTTAAACAAGGGGATGAGGAGAGTTTTAAGGATGCTTGGTCTAGAATTTTTACTTCTTATCGTGAAATCGAACCTCAAATGACTCTAAGTTTGCTCCTTAGTAATTTTTATTTTGGTCTTATGGTTCGCTATAGATATGCTTTGGATACTTTAGTGGGAGGAGATTTCCTCCATTGCAATGGGGATCAAGCTTTTAATACCATAAAGAAGTTGGTTGCATCACATGATTCAGCTAATAATTTTGATTCAGCCCTTATCAAGCATTCATAATAGATTAAATACTCTTGAGACAAGTGCATCTCGCTTAAATGAAAATTATGGATACATTCGTAACCGTCTTGATCAAGTTTTAGTGAACTCTGAACTTTCATTGTGGGATCCTGCTCGTTAAAATTGTTATCGGTGATCGAACTCTTCATGCCTACTCGTGATATTATGTATGAATTTTGCCTTATGCACGAAAGCATTTATAAATCTTTGAAACTTTGGGGAGTAGATGAAGGAGGAGAAGAGATAACTCTCATTGATAACTCTATTATGTTCCAGGTGCTGGGTTTGCTGATTTATATGGAAGTCGTTCTTTAAC
>NC_061510.1:125588183-125646352 GCF_022539505.1 Lolium rigidum
CGGATGGAATACCGGTATCTTTATTGATGAACTTGGCCAAGGCCGCAGGTCAAGAAGAACAGACAAGCTCTATCTCCGTAATGCTAACTCGATCATGTGTCTATCGAGTGCCCTGCGCAGGTGTGCCCCCTCTCCTTATATAGGGGAGAGGGTGGCTTGCTGCAGGAAGAAAACCCTAATGGCATCTTTGACTGTGACAAACTACTTACAAAGCCTCTTAAGTAAAGAACACGCCGTATGTCTTTAATCAGAACGGTGACATCCTCCCAGAGCTTTTACTGTCATCTTCTCGCTTGGCCCGTAGCTTCGATTAAAGTCACAGTTTCGATCATCCTTGTCCTCTAGTCCTTGAGGGAATCTTTGACCAGATTGCCAACATGCTACAAGAAGCCCTCGTGCCTCTGCATCTCCTGAGCATCTTCCTTAGCGTATCTCCGCATAACCCCTTTCCGGGGATACCGGCGATAGTTTCACTTGAGCAACGAACTTAACTCGCTTATCCGGAATAACCTTTAAACCAGGTACCTCAACGGGCACTAAACAAGGCTAGTTTGCCATGCCTTTGGCATACTCCGGGGTCATCCCCCAACATTAGTCCCCCGGGTTGCATAGTCCGGCTGATTCTATCCGACGACCATGCCAGTTCCCATCTTAAAATACCTAGTTTAACCCTTCCGGCCTTCGGCCGAAACCATCTCACCATATCTCTTGGAATAAACCTTCCGGCCTTACGCCGAAACCATCTCATCATACCGGTCTCAGCGAAAGCCCGACATTTTTCCGTAGCTTTGCCATCAAACCTTCCGACGAAGTCGAGAATATGTTGGAAACAGTACTCGTCGAGACATGCGCACTGCTTCGACGTCCAAAGGTCAGGAGTCACTTCCTTCGACTCCCGCGATGCATCGCACCGGACCTCACCGCCTGCTCCGGACTCTGTGGCCTCCGTGTGCGTCTTGTTTTTACGCGTGTATCTCTACGCTAAGTGAAGTGGCCGACTTGCAAAGTGAAACGGAATACGCCGTCCATTAACCCTTCCGCATATAAGGGGCACGACGGCCCCCGCGTCGCCCACGCCCACTCCCCGTCTCCAACTCGCCGCCTTGTTCTCCGTCGCCGAACTCGTGAGCCTCCGCCCGCCGTCGAGCCCGAGCCCTCCAGAACTTTCGCGCGAAGGAGTTCCTGCAGAGCTTCTTCGCGCTCGGGTCCCCGTCGAGATCCACCGCTTTCTGCCACTCGTCGCAGCATCGCCACGGCTTCCTCTTCTTCTTCCACACTTGTTGCCGCCGCGCTCTCCTCGACGCGTCACTTCGCATATCCCCGTCCTCCGACGCCGTCGAGGGTGCCTCGGCAATGCCCTCCGATTGGGGCTTAGGGTTGATGGAATCCCGTAGGGCCGACACGAGACATCGGCCTGCGTACAAGCGGGGAGAAGAATTTTACCTGCGCTCGTGCCCCTCGGGCGAGGTAAAACCCTTACGTCCCGGGTTCGATCTTACTGGTGAGAATATTGGGTTACAATGGGGTGCCGCCTGGGCTGAGATCTCGCGAGAGGCTAGGCGCTGCGGCGACCCAGCCTAGGACTTCGTGGCTAAACAGCAGATTGGATCGTGTCCCTGGGCAGCCCTCTCCCGGCCTTTATATAGGAGGCCGAGTCTCGTAAACATTCTTTACGTCCTCAGATACTACAGGAGGTGGTGGGGGACCCAGCGGTGCTTCGAACACATATTGCAGATTTCCACCACTGAGGAAAATCCTCACATGGCGGAACCAGTCGGTGAAGTTGCTACCATTGCTCTTAATCTTTTCTTTCTCTAGGAACTGGTTAAAACTGATGGAGGGGGACGCCATGATCTACAACATATTTGCAAAGAGTTTAGACTAAGTGTCGAGGGTACTCCTCGGCAATGCCCTCCGATTGGGGCTTAGGGTTGATGGAATCCTGCAGGCTGACACGAGACATCGGTTCATAGACAAGCGGGGAGAGCAATTTACCCAGGTTCGGGGCCCTCGATGAGGTAAAACCCTTACGTCCTGCCTGTCTGATCTTGATTATGAAAATAACGGGTTACAATGGGGTGCCGAAGGTTTCGGCTGAGATCTCGTCGAGAAGCTAAGTGCTGCGGCGACCTAGCTCTAGACTTCTGGTGGCTAAAGTTGCTAAGGTTGATCGTGTCCCTCGGCAGCCCCTCTCCTGGCCTTTATATAGGAGGCCAGGTCTCAAGAGGTCCAACCGGGTACGACTAGGTTTACAGGAGTCCTAGCTCTAAACACTCCTTGTTCGGCTGCTCCTTTGTCTTGTCCGCCAAGGAATCTTTTGCTGCGCCATCCAAGTGGCCCGCCTTGCCATCGAGTACCTTCATGGGCCTCCAGTTAGATTGTATAGGATAGGGCAATGTCGGTTACCCGAAGGGTAATGCCCACGTCAGTATCCCCCGAGTGTCTAGCCGAAGATAGTTCGGGTAGAGACTAAAGCATGCCTCCACCTAATGTTCTTCTCTTCGATTGTTCTTGTCCATCTTGTATCATCATCTTCTTCTTCTATCGGGTGCGCGTCCAGCACTCCCGATGGGAGTAGCCCCCGAGTCTAGGTACGGATGCTTGCAATCCGTGCGTAGACTCAAGTTGTACCACTCGAACGTTTTACTCTGCCGAAGTTTTTCTGCAAGTCTTCATGGGTCATCCGATACATTTGTACCAAGGCTTGTTTTCTTCAATAAGTTTTCAACGCGTAAGGGATAATGAGTAACGTGCCCAACTTTTGCTGGTTAACTGCCGATGGCAAAACAACGTCACCCTACGCAGAATCAAGTCCTCGGGCATGATCCTGGAGTACAAAAAAGTTCTATCGGGTGCGCGTCCAGTGCTCCCGATGGGAGGAGCCCCCGAGTTTGGGCACGGGCGCTTGCAACCGGGTGCAGACTCGAGCTGAGCATTCCATCCTTTTCTTCAAATGTTTCTTCACAAGATTATCTTCGAGTCCTCATTTTATCGGGTGCGCCTCCAGCGCTCCCGATGGGAGTAGCCCCCGAGTCTAGGTGCGGATGCCCGCAATCCGTACGTAGACTCAAGTCCACCATCCGATACCTTTTATATTTCTTCGAATGCTTCGAGCGTTCCTCACGACGTCACTGATGATGTTATTGGTATTTTGATTTTTACTGACAAGACGCGACCCGTTGGGCCCATCCTACCTCTGCCTGGCTCTGTTTTTAAGTAATATCCGCCTTTCTCGTACGGTTACCAAGGCGCCTCCTCGATTTCCGCGATCAATGATGGAGAATGGGTCCTCTTAATGAACTGGAAGCAACGACACGTGCCCACGCAATCCTCAAGTTCTCCCCTACTTAAAATCTCTCAGAGCAAAATCCTTAGCATTCTCTCATATCATCGTAGCATCCTCCTGTTCTTCTTCCATCTTCCTCTTTCATAACCGTTGCGCCGCCACCACCGTTTTTAGATCTTCTCCAGATCCCGCGATGGTGAAGAAGAAGAACCTTGCTACCGCCGCCAGTTCCGCGAGTGGTGGCGCCGCCGCCAAGGACTCCTCGAATCTTTCGAAGAGGAGCACTCCAGATGCTCCTCCCCCACCTCCAAGCTCGGTAGCCGTGACGAAACCCGGAGATTGGCTAGCGTCCTCCATCACGAAGCGTGATGAGAAGAGGGCCCGAAGCCTTGGTCCAATCTCCTCCGACGAGGGGAATGTGATTCTCCCAGGTGCGATCTCTCGGCCCAATCCTCTTGCTGGTTTTACCGTGATGTTCTTGTCGTTCTTGTATCGGGGTCTCTCGCTTCCTGCTCACGAGTTCCTTCATCGTCTTCTGCGGACTTACGAAATCCAACTGTGGAAACTTACCCCTAACTCAATCCTTCACGTTGTTGTGTTCATCACCCTTTGCGAGGCGTTCTTGGGCATCGAGCCTCACTTTGGGTTGAGATACAGCAGTAGCAATGGACCCTTTGTCATTGGGGGAGTGGGGTTCGTTGTCCGTTCAGAGGTCAATTATTTCAGTTTCCCAATGAGAGAATCCGTGCAAGGATGGAGACTGGAATGGTTTTACGTTAAGGATTCCTCAACAACCGAGTCCCAGCTTCCTCACTTTGCCGACGTCCTCGAAGCCAAACCTAAGCATTCTTGGAAGAACATCCTTTCTCCCGATGAAAGGACAGCAGCCGATGAGTTATTTGTCAAATTTCTTCGGATAAAAAAAGCCGACGTCCAAACCATGATTTGCACAGAGGTAGCTGCGGTGTTTTTGAAACGCCGAGTCCAGCCAGTCATGGCCAGGGTTCGTCCGATGTGGTTGTATTCGGGTCCAAAGGATGAAACCATGATAAATATTGTTGAACTATCGGAAAAGGAGCTGCTTGACAAAGTTCGACGCCTCACTCTCCTTAGCCAGGAAGACTCGATCCCGTTGATATCTTCTTATCCACCTCTTGATGCTGACCATCCGCTGACAGAGGTAAATTTTCCTTTTCATACTCTTATTACCCTGTTGCACTTGATCGACACGACTATTATTGTTCTTATTTGTTTTTTCCTTCGGCAGATCCCCATAGTTTCTGAAAACTTGCATGATCTACCAAATGACACTTCCGAGGGAAGAGGTTCCTCAACCCCTGTTGATTTTCATACTGCCGAGTACATGAGCTCAAAGAATGAACACGATGATCCGATAGATTCTGAAGCTATTTTCACCGATCATCCTCCCCCAGCCAACGATACTTGCGACACAGCGGGATCAGTGCGTGATGACAACGCTGATCATGATACCTTTGTTAATGCAGCTGTGGAGGAGGCCAGAGCTTCGCCTGCGAAGAGATCAACCGGCGACTTTGCCGATGAAGACGATCTCTTCGACCTGTAATAGCCTTTTTCCTAGAATTCGTATTTTGCTTCCATCATTCGCATTTCTTTCATAACTCTTGCCAATCATTCCCTTTCGTAGTGACGAAGGTTTCATCGAGCCTCCGTCTAAGAAGGCCAAATCTGGCGCCGTTCTGCCGGATGTCGCAGCTTCCGAAGCTTCGGCTCCTACTGCAGCCCCCGCAGCCCAAGTATCGACTGCTTCCTCCCTTTCTAGGGGGAAGGATATTCCTTCGACTGCTGCCGCCATGACCCCTCCTTCAGGAAAACCTGTAAGTCTTTCTCGATCGTAATGCAAACTTTCCTGAGTGTGCCTTGATTAATGATTCTTCGTTAAACATCTATCTTCCTCTTTTCTTAAGGATCTGCGAGCCGTTATATCTTCTTTGGAGGCCTTCGCCTCCCGATTTACTTCCCTGGAGGCAGACAAGGTTCGGCTGCAGAAGGAAGTTAAATCTTCATCCTCGAAATTAGAAGGTGCAATCAAGATAGCCGCCGAAGCTCGACAAGAAATAGACTCCCTGAAGGAAGAACTCGGTAGGCTAAAGGGAAAGCTGAAGGAGGAGGAAGCGTCTAGGCTGGTCGCTGAAGCTTGGGCGGCTGAAAAAGATGATCTTCTTCGCCAATCTTCCTTGGCCTTGCTTGGTAATTCCGTTTATGCTTCCATGTCGATCATTACTTTGCGAGTTCGACCCTTTGTTAGTAATCTTTCCCATTTCATCCTCTTGCAGAGGCCGCTGACATCCCTGCCGATGCCTTGGATAAATTTCCAAACAACTCTCCGGCAAATGGTGTGTCAATGACTCTTGCCGCACACCAACTTACACGGGCGCTCCTTAAAAAGGGCAAAGGTGCCATGGCGCGGATGCACTCGATGATCTTCCCCAAGATTAATCAAGACAGGACTCTGGGGCAGCTGATCGATGCTTTCGCAGTCGACACCAAGGAGGTTATCGAGGTATTCAAACGTACTTCACGTACCTATGGTGCTCTCCTAGCCTTCCAGCTTATGATGGGTCATGGCTTCAAGGCCGATATCGAAGAGATGTCTAGGGAGCTACCGAAAGAGCAAGATGGGAAGTTCGTCGATTTAAGCATCTTCAAAACATCAGCTCTTAAGTGTGCACGCCAGCTTCTTGAGCTGGTTTCATCAAAGAAAACATCGGCTGGCCCAAGTTTATTGACCCAGACCCAAGCCCCTTGATTCTTGTAACAAACTTCTGTTTTAAATTGATGTGAAACAATGTTCTGTCGCAAAACTGTGGTTGTAATAAATTCCATGCTAGCAATGTTGCTAGTACACTCTTGTTATGACATTTTTACTTGCACTCTCCCGATGGGAGTTACTTCCAATGCTGAAGCGATGCGATCCGTCATACCCTTGACGCTGTTTTTTGCAGGTTTTCCCAGTGCCTGTGTTTGTTGATGATTCTTCGGGTGCTCTTTCTGAAGGTGATCGGATCCAGAGTATGAAGGATCAGATCGTGCAGATGGAAAAGGATTTGCGCAATACCTATGCCTTGGCTGCCATTATCAAGAAGAAGAGCGAGATTGCAGCCGACATAGAGCGCTATGCTCTTACTGAACTGCATAAGGCCACCGAAAGTTTGAACTGTAAGTTCCCTGGTCCTTGTGCTCATTACTCTTTGTCAAAAATGCATTGTCGGATCTTTCCGTTGATTCCTTTGCTAGTCATAGCTCTGAACCGTGCTGAAGAGAACAAGCGGATTCACGAGCGCGTGAACGCATTGACCCAGCTGTCATCAGCCGATGAGATTTTCTGGTGGGAGCACTCGAAAGCTTCAGCTGTCGCACAGTTCCAGGATCGGGTCCAGCAAGTCCACCACTTCTTCGACAAGTGCTACAAAGGCCTAAGAGTAATTTGGAGGACGATGTTCCCTTTGAACGCGGTTCCTCCTACACTGTTGACTCTGATGTCTGAATTTAGAAACACCAAGAATATCCGGGACTTGGTGCGAGCTCAAGTGTTTGCGGGAGCTAGATTTACGCTTGCCCTCGTCCTTGCGCGTTATCCTTCGGCAGACTTGCTATCCATTGCCAATGCAGTGGGCGATTTGGAAGTTCTGTACCCGAGGGTGATACTGCCGTCCAATATAATTGTCGACAGGCTGGAAAAGGACTCGAAGGTACCTGAAGAAAAAGATACTTTGCAAGAGTAATTCAGGGTCAAGTTCTTATTGTAAATAGGTAATTTGGCTACTTCATCCAAGCGTTTGGATTGTGTAGTGAAAACTTATTTTTTGGTAGGTACATATATATGTACTTTTACCATGTCAATGCCGTTGGCAAATTTTGAAGGAGCAAATCTTAATTGCCCGTTTAAGCGTATGTGTATTCGTTGGTCAGCAAATTGTTTGAGTGATCAGCTCGTGTTGCAGGTCTTTCTAAACCCGTTGTATGTGCAACTTTGCTTTCAACCCATGTATGTTCTGACAGCAGCTCCCGAACGTATCGGAAGCACTAACTCTGTCGATGAGCCCGTTGTTCTTTGATATTTCCATAAGTAAAATATCGAACGTGGGTTGTTTTATATATATTTCCAGACTCTTGCTATTTACGGCGCTCATAGAGGCATCTGTAGCTGAGGGAAAGGTCATCGTCCTTGTTTGTTTTGCATCCTTTAGCACTCGTAGTTTCAGAGGCTTTTTCGGAGCACAATCTTTTGCCGCGTACTACGTTGCACCATCGTTCGCCGGGGGGGCGTAAGCAAGGTTTACGATGATGCGGTTTAGATGCTCCGAATTACTGCAATGCTTTTCAAGGAATCAAAACTTAAGTTCTCATTAATAAAGTAAGCACGGGACTAAAGGGTGAAAAAAGGGAGGGCCCTGTTGAAAATAAAGGAAAAACTAAACATTATTCATCTGCTTAAGCAAGGAAAGGGTTCTTCTTATCTTCCGGCTTGTCCACCACGTTAGCGGTTTTCGAAGCATCGTTGATTTCACTAGGGGTCTCGACGGCGATTGCCAGTGTCTTGCTTTCTCCTATGACTGTTGTGCCATCAGCTGCCGAAGCTTTTACTGCCGAAACTTCTGGGGCAAGGTCGGCTAGCTTCTTCTTCGTTTCCCTGATGTGTTTTTCTTCCTTATTATCGCGTGGCGATGACTTGGAAGGGAGATCGGTGACTTCTTGTTTGAACCCAAACTTTGCAGCAATCCTCTGAAAGTCGCGATCACAATTGTCTGAGCGTGAGAAACTTCCATAGACTGTGATGTTTGTCCCGTTGCTCCCAGGCATTTTCAGCTTGAGGTATGCGTAGTGCGGTACATCCATGAACTTGGCATAAGCTGGTCTTCCGAGTATAGCGTGGTACTGTGATTCCTAGTTCACGACTTCAAACTCGATCTTTTCCTTCCTGAAGTTGTCGGGTTTGCCGAAGACGTCGTTCAGGAAAACTTTGCCAAGAGAGTACGCCGGTGAAGTGGGGAGAATCCCATGGAAACAGGTGTCAGAATCCTCTAGCATTTTCATGGTGATCCCCATACTTTTGATTGTGTCGACGAATATCATGTTTAGTCCGCTTCCACCATCCATAAAGACTTTACTCATCTTGAACCCCCCTATTTGCGCCTCGACTACTAAGGAAGCGTGTCCTGGTTTTGGTATGGTCATCGGGTGATCTGCTCGGCTGAACGTAATGTTCTGAGACGACCACTCGACATACTCAGGGATGTTCGCCATGATACTTTCGCGCGATTGATTTCTCGGGTGAGCTTCTTCATTTCTCTTCTTGAAACACCCGTCCTGTGGATCATGCTCATCTGCCCACGTGGTGGTGGAAACGCCTCATTGGGTTGATGAGGCTGCGCCTGCTGGACATGGTGCTGCGGTGGGGGTGGTGGTGGTGGTGGTCGTGGCCGCTCGCTGGATGAGTTTCTGCATTTCAATGAACTGCCTACAATCTCTGAGCAGGTGGCTTGACTTCGTTTTGTTGTCCTTAGAGTCGACGTACAAGTGCAAGTAGCAAGGAGCGTTTATCTGTTCGGCGAAGGGTAGCTCGGGAGTCCTCTGTGGTCGTGGTTTGTAGTTACCACGGTTTCCAGAGTTGTTCCGATTGCCGTCCTGCCGATCGTCTCGTCTGTCGTCGTACCGATCGTCCTGTCGATCAGAGTATCCTGCGGCTACCAGGTTACTATCGTCGTAACTGCGGTTTTTCCTTTTCTTATGGCGATCCCTTCGTCCACCCGAGTCGTGCTTCGGCTGGTCGTCGTCACTGCGCTATCGCGGCCTTCGTACGTTGTCCTCGCCATCAGCCCAGCTGTTGGCGATTTCCATTAACTTGGTTATAGTTTTTGGCTTTTTGCGCCCGAGTTCCTCTATGTAGGTTTCACGTCGGATGCCATCGCTGAAAGCATCGATTGCTCTGTCGGCAGAGACATCTTCGGCAGCGTTTAAGAGCTTGGTGAATCTCCCGATGTATGCACGCATCGATTCCTTCTGCTTTTGCTGGCAATGCCGTAATTCCTCAATCCCGACGGGCCTTTTGTATTTTGCTTGGAAATTGGCAACGAAAGCGTCTACTAGGTCATCCAATGATTTGATGGAACCCTTCGGCAGGCCTCTTAGCCAAGCTCGTGCTGAATCCTTCAGGTAAAGCTGCAAGCATTGCGTTGCTGCTATCTGATTTCCCTTGTGCAGAATCACAGTCTGCAAGTAGTCGTCAATCCAGGACCTCGGCCCCTGATGTCCATCATATTTGGTGGCGTCAGTAGGGGTGGGCTTGAACTTTTTGGGTGGCATCGCCTCGCGGATTTTGTAGCTTAAGCAATCGGCCCCCCTTAACTCATCGTCGTTCTCCTGGCTTTCATCCGAAGAATCACTGTCATACTCCTCCCTAGCGGTGCGTCGCCGTCTTGCTTTGTCGATTCTACTCTGGGTGATCTCATCTCGAGCGTCTCTCGCACATACTCCTCCCTAGCGGCGCGTCGCCGTCTTGCTTTGTCGATTCTACTCTGGGTGATCTCATCTCGAGCGTCTCTCGCACGATGCTTTCAGCCGCTGGCATGTAACGTGGTTCGTTCCTTCTACGGGACCAGGTTGTCTCCTAATATTGCGAGACTTTCTGGGGCACCCCGATGGGCTTGGGCCATAGAACCTTCAGGGCGCTGATTGATGAGGTATGCTGCGAGATTGGCAGTTGCTCCCGCGACGTTTTTTGGCCGTGCCATGCCCGCGGTGTCCGTGGTCATGAAGGACTTGGTCAGATTCGACGTTATTTCTCTGGCGTCATCTTCCGAAAGTCTGGATAACCTTGATCGGTGCTTGCCTGCTCCTTGAGTGCTTCGAGAGGCGCTTCCTCGCGAGCCCCTCCGTCGCTCACTAGATTGGTCTGCAGCGGATAGGCCTCTCTCGAGGGTGGCTTGTTCTTTCGATAGACGCTCCCGGTTTTTCTCCAGTATAGAGCGATAAGCATTGAGGGTTCCAACCGAGGTTCCTGCGGGGAGCGGTGTGTTGTTAAGCACGGCTGCCTTGGCTGCTGCCCACTCTTCCTCTGTGATGGTGTAATCGCTGTTGTTGTTACTGACGTTGTTTCCAAAACTTGCTCGTCTGCTGGAGCGGGGTGTGTGTGATCTCCATCTCCCCTGTTCCTTGTGTTTCCTGTGTTATTGGCAACATAAACCTGGTGGTGTGCCGTTCTCCGGGTGGCACCTTGGACGATGCTGTCGAAACTCTCCTCTCCCGATGAATACTGGGCGTTGCAGATGAACGGTGTGTCGCTTGATCCTAGCCCGTGCCTGGTATCGCAGTTCAAGCAGTAGTACGAGGTCATCTCCGAAGATGCGGGACTATCGGATCCAACCGACATTGAAGACGTCGAACGAGGAGTTGATGGCGGAGGTGAGTTCGTTGAGTCCGTCAGACCAGCCGAAAGGTCGATTGATAATGACGTGCCTGAACCTGTCGATCTGGAGGCGAGTGGTTCTAGCAGCCGAAGGACTCCTTCCGAGTTGACGTTGTAGTGGACGCTGCCGAAGGTCATCTCCATGTTTCCTTGTAGATCAGAAAAGGTCGAGCGAGAAGAGTCGCTGTGCGGGGTGAATTCATAGGAGCCAAATCGAATCGGGCTTCCTAGACTTGGTGACGATGGCGTCGATGAAGCTGCCGATGACATGACTGGATCTGCCGATGACCGATCTTGTGCCGACAGGGTTCCCACAGACGGCGCCAATTGTCGAGGGTACTCCTCGGCAATGCCCTCCGATTGGGGCTTAGGGTTGATGGAATCCTGCAGGATGACACGAGACATCGGTTCACAGACAACCGGGGAGAGCAATTTACCCAGGTTTGGGGACCTCGATGAGGTAAAACCCTTACGTCCTGCCTGTCTGATCTTGATTATGAAAATAACGGGTTACAATGGGGGGCCGAAGGTTTCGGCTGAGATCTCGTCGAGAAGCTAAGTGCTGCGGCGACCTAGCTCTAGACTTCTAGTGGCTAAAGTTGTTAAGGTTGATCGTGTCCCTCGGCAGCCCCTCTCCTGGCCTTTATATAGGAGGCCAGGTCTCAAGAGGTCCAACCGGGTACGACTAGGTTTACAGGAGTCCTAGCTCTAAACATTCCTTGTTCGGCTGCTCCTTTGTCTTGTCCGCCAAGGAATCTTCTGCTGCGCCATCCAAGTGGCCCGTCTTGCCATCGAGTACCTTCATGGGCCTCCAGTTAGATTGTATAGGATAGGGCAATGTCGGTTACCCGAAGGGTAATGCCCACGTCACTAAGTTTATGATAAATTGAGTTCAATTTTAATTCTTAAATTAACTAGGTGAACTCCCACTCAAAACAACATCCCTCGCATTGTCTTAGTGATCACACGAACCAAATCCACTACACCAAGTCCGATCTTCACGAGAAAAGATGTAGCTTCAAAGGCGAACACTCAAAGTGTTCATCATATCATTCATATGACTCATGCTCTACCTTTCGGTATCCCGTGTTCCGAGACCATGTCTGTACATGCTAGGATCGTCAAGGCAACCTTAGTATCCACGTGTGCAAAACTGGCTTGCACCCGTTGTATGCACATGTAGAATCTATCACACCCGATCATCACGTGATGCTTCGAAACGACAAGTCTTAGCAACGGTGCATACTAAGGATGAACACTTTATTATCTTGATATTTTAGTGAGAGGGATCATCTTATAATGCTACCGTCGCGATCTAAGCAAAATAAGATGCATAAGGGATTAACATCACATGCAATTCATAATGTGTGATATGTTATGGCCTTTATTCTTGTGCTTTTGATCTCCATCTCCAAAGCACGGACATGATCTCCATCATCACCAACATGGCGTCAAGGTCAGTGGCGCCGCTTCATGGTTGTCCATCACTTATAGCTACTATAACAACTACTTGAAATAAAGCTATTACATGATGATAGACACGCAGGTCTTTAACAAAAATTAAAGACAACCATTAGGCTCCTGCTGGTTGCCATAATACAATAATGAACATCTCATACATCAAATATAATCATCATCACATGGCCATATCACATCACCAAACCCTGCAAAAACAAGTTAGACGCCTCTAATTTGGTTTGCATATTTTACGTGGTTTAGGGTTTTCGAGTGAGATCCAATATACCTACGAACATGAACCACAATGGTGATACTAGTGTTGTCAATAGAAAGAGCAAATTAGATCTTCACTATGGTGGGAGAGACAGACACCCGCAAAGCCACTTATGCAATACAAGTTGCATGTCAAGCGTGGAGCAAGTCTCATGAGACGCGGTCATGTAAAGTTAGCCCGGGCCGCTTCATCCCACCATCCCGCAAGATGCAAAGTGCAGTAACTAAAAACAACAAAAGCATCAACACCCACAAAACCATTGTGTTCTACTCGTGCAACAGATCTATGCATAGATATGACTCTGATACCACTGAAGGGTTCGTTGCATGGAAAACAAAAAATTTCCTACCGCAAAGACGAATAAATCCAAGATCTAATCTATGGAAAAGCCAAGATCTAATCTAAAAGATCGGAGCAACGAGATGGAGATGAGACTAACCCTCGAAGATTCCAAAGCCTACGAGATTAATCTCGTTGTTGGTGTAGACGATCGTCCCCGGTGCCGCAATCCGGCAGCACTTCCGTACTCTGGCCGCACGTACGGTGTCGATGATGCCCTTCCTCTCCCTCGTTCCAAAGGGCAGCGGAGTTGTGGTAGATCTCCTCCAAGTTCCAGCAGACGACGACGGCATGGTGGTGGTGGTGGAGGAAGAAAAGGCCGCAGGGCTTCGCCTAAGCCGAGCGGCGTATGGTGGAGGAGAGAGGCGGCCAGAGGAGGGGACAATGGATGGGATGGTGGCCGGCCACCCCCTCCCCTCTTTATATAGGGGGCCAGGTCGGTGGGGTGGCCCCCTTTCCCATCTAGGGTTAGGGGGGCGGCGACCAAGTGGGGGGAAGAGGGATTTCTTCCCACCCAAGTTGATCCCCCCTAGGGAAACCCTAGGGGTTTGGCCGGCTGGGCCTTGAGGGGCATGTGCCCCTGGCTCAATAGGCTAGGGAGCACCCCCTCGGCCCATGCTAGGCCTCCTAGGGTCATGGGCCCACTGGTGGGACCCCAGAACCTTCTAGAACCTTCCCGGTCATCCACCGGAAAAATCCCGAACTTTTCCGAAACCTAGAAATCAACTTCCCTTATATGAATCTTATTCTCCGGACTATTCCAGACCTCCTCGTGACGTCCTGGATCCCATCCGAGACTCCGAACAAACTTCGTCTCCATACCATATTCAAATCTAGTTATGCGACATCGAACCTTAAGCGCGTCACCCTACGGTTCGCGAACTATGCATCCATGGTCGAGACTCCTCTCCGAGCAATAACCAATAGCGGGATATGGAGATCCATAATGGCTCCCACATATTCAACGATGACTTAGTGATCGATTGAACCATTTACATACGATGCCGATTCCCTTTGTCACGCGATATTTTATTTGTCCGAGGTTCGATCATCGGTATCTCCATACCTTGTTCAACCTCGTTACCGACAAGTACTTTTTACTCGTACCGTGATATGTCATCTCTTGTGATCTTAATCACATGCTTGCAAACTATTCAGACGACGTGCCACCGAGAGGGCCCAGAGTGTATCTATCCGTCATCAGGATGGACAAATCCCACTATTGATCCATATGCCTCAACTCACACTTTCCGAATACTTAATCCCATCTTTATAACCACCCATTTACGCAATGGCGTTTGATGTAATCAAATTACCCTTCTGATGTAAGTGATTTACATGATCTCATGGTCGAAGGACTTAGGCAACTATGTACCGAAAGCTTATAGCAAATTGAACTTAATGACTTGATCTTATGCTACGCTTATTTGGGTGTGTTCATTATATCATTCAACTAATGACATAACCTTGTTATTAATAACATCCAATGTTCATGATCACGAAACCATGATCATCCATTAATCAACAAGCTAGTTATACAAGAGGCTTACTAGGGACTTCTTGTTGTTTACATAACACACATGTATCAATGTTTCGGTTAATACAATTATAGCATGGTATGCAAACATTTATCATAAACACAAAGATATTATAATAACCACTTTATTATTGCCTCTTGGACATATCTCCAATAAATACCACATCAGGCAATTGTCCATATGATGTCCAGTCTTGCTGCAAATGAAGCATGTCTTAATTCTGGTGCAGAGGCCAACATAATGACCAAGCTCTCCACAATTGTAACAAGTCACACTCTTGAATTTAGGGTCCAGGATAGGTCCAGGCCCAGAAGCAACTGTCAACTGCATAGAATTCCCATTCCTATCCCCACTATTCTTTGAACCTTCAGAGACAGTCCCTTTCTGATTTTTCTTCTTATTCTTATTGCCACCAGACACCTGTTGTTGCTGTGAAGGGATCAGACTAGCACTGCTGCACTGGCTGTTTGGTTGTGGAAGACTAGGGGTGATCCCCTGTGGCATCATCATCAGGAGGTTGAAACCAGCTTGGAGAATTTGCTGATTCCCAAGAAACTGCTGCCATTGGGTCATCGGCATGTTCCACATACTGGGATTCATCATGGGGAACATACCTTGACCACCCGCGCCCGTACTGCTGCATCAAGGATCGAGGGAATTCAGTCTTGACAGGGACCAGATCAGGAGCAGCGCCGAAGGAGTTTGCAGCCGCACTCGCTGTCGCAGTTGCCGCCGCAGGAGCACGGCCCCCGCCAGGGCCTCGACCACATAGTTTAAAATAGCCGGCTATTGGAAATAGCGGCAGCATTTCTGGGAGCTATGAAAGGCTATAGCTGGGCTATAGCGGCTAAATCATCCATTTAGCGGTTTTGCTAATTCATGGGAAAAAATCAAAATTCATATATATCTCTATCAACAATTCACAAATTTGATAATTTATTGGCATTAGGCATAACATATTAACACGGTTACATAAAAAGCTATGAATAAGACACAGTTTGGTCCACATATTACAACATTATAAGTAGCAACAATTTTCAGTTTTCTTTTTTTCCTTTTCTTTCCCACTATATTTACAGCATTATAGCCTTAGCGGCTATTTTTTACCTGTTTTTTGGGCTAATAGCGGGTTTTTGAGGCTAATAGCGGATTATCCCGTCTTAGCCTTTAAAGGGCATAGCCGTAGCGGCAGGTCCCTCCGGCCAGCTATAGCCGGCTATAGCCGGCTATTTTAAACTTTGCTCGACCACCTCCAGCCACCCCCAACTCTCCCTGCACCTCGACCTCCTCCCGCCATCTTGACAACCTCCGCAAACGATCTCCTCCCTTCTACATCTCCCCACAACTCTGAGAACTTGATCACTCTCGGCCTGGGAAGGAAACCAGCTCCCGCAGGATGGCAATCAGCTGGAGTGAAAGATATTGACTGGACTAGATCCTTCCTGACCCAGACAAGAGTCTGGGAGCCAGGCGGAACCCTAGATCGGACCAGGCGATTGTTGTCTGAGACAGCCGACGCAGCCACCGTTTTATCCAAAACTGAAGACGCACTCCTGAAACCCGCCAACACTGGGAGGCCACCAACGGTCCGATTTCGATCAGGAGGATCTAACCGATGGCCACCCATGGTTGTCGACAGGGAGTGTCTGTGCAGTGGGAACCGCCTCTGGGGGCATCTCCCCTCTTCCCCCAACCTCTCCGGCGAGAAGCTCCTCGCCGGGGACGGATTTCCCCTTCGAATCCTCTCCATCCGCCGCCGAGCAGCCTCAGAGCTTCGAGGACCAGCCTATACCTCAACCCTCAAACCCTCACTGACAAGGGATTAACTTATCAATGCCTATGGATTGTAGGCTAGGGTTTAGTTAGAAGTAGAGGGCAAGTAGATCTCGAAGGTTTCAGCCGAAAAGTACTCGACGAATATGAAAACTAGGGTTTGCAGACAATGATTCGATGATTTCCTCGTCCCTCGACTCCCCCTTTATATAAGAGGTAGAGTCGAGGGTTTCGTTTTGTACAAGTTACAGAGTCCGGGACGGTTTCTAACTCATCCCGCCAGATTACAAATAACACTTCCTATTACAATTCTATCTTTTCCTTTAATACATCTTGGTCTTCCGAATCTTCTTATTCTTCGGGTAGTGGGCCTTCAATAAACCCCGGGTACTATATTCGGCAGGCCCATTTGGGATGCCTATGTCAGTAGCCCCCGAGATTTTGCTTGAATCATAGAGTCATGGAAAATCTCCACTGTTTATTTTTATTCGAAAGCTCTAACTTTTACACTTCTTCTCATAAAATTCTATATTGTACAGGGATATTGGTAGTTGGGGCTAGTTCATCTGACGGATCAGGTACTAGTTAACTGCTCTAGTGGCAATCCGCAAAAACCTACTTCAAAATCACGTCCCTGGACATGATCTCGGGATATCGGTGTAAACTTCGACGAGTGCCGCTTAAGGTCTTACCATTCTGTCGAGTCCCGGTCAAATTTATCGAGTACCTAACGCGTCCGTTAGGATTTTTCTTCGCATCCGTTGATACGGATAAAAGTAGCGTAGCGCGGTCTTTGGCGATGCCACGCCCAGCGAGAATGGATCCGGGGTCTTACCTTCGCAAATTTGCGGCATTCAGAAATTGATCGCAACTTTGGCGTTACGAGAATATATTGTCGAGTGCTTTTCCGGCTGTTGGAATGGCACATTTTATCGAGTCAAATATGACTTATATTGCTCTCTCGATGGGAGTATATGTAGAGTTAATTATAACTCGAAATATACTCTCTTGCTTGTTTTATTTTTCCTTTGTTAATTTCATCGGGCACGCGAACAGCGTTCCCGATGGGAGTAGCTCCCGAGGCTACGGCCAAGAACTTGTGCTTGGTTGTAGGCTCAACATTTTAATCCACCTTGTCACTATATTGTCATTACTTCCGGATATGAACTCTTTTCTCTTCTTCTTCTTCTCTCTTTTTGTATCTCTCGGGTGCGCGAACAGGCGCTCCCGATGGGAGTAGCCTCGAGGCTACGGCCAAGAACTTGTGCTTGACTGTAGGCTCAACATTTTCTATATTGTCATACTCGAAATTTGACTTTTTGTCAAAGTAGCCCCGAGCATTTGGGCAAAAACTTGTTTCGTCCAAAGGCTCCCGAAATATTCAAATAACGTATCATGTCGCCATTCTTCTTTTATTTTTCTTGTCGACATATTTTCCCTTGTCAAATTTTCTTCAACTCTATCAATGGTCGAGATTTTTCTGCTTTGTGGGTCCATCGTTCCCACCACGTTGACACGTCGTGCAAGTGGGGACACACGTCCTCCGCTTTTCACGGCGCACGTACGGTAACGCCTATCCCGATAAAAATACTTTTTGCCCTTGTATCTAGAAGATCTATTCTCACCACACGATTTCCTCATCCAACGGCACACCGCTTCACCCAATTCTTATATAAACCTGTCTTCAACCTCCGTTCATCCCCTCGCTTGCGCCGCTCACCTGTTCCTCTTCGCAAATCTTCCCCTGCGCCCAACTCTCGCTGATTTCCCGCACTCGCATACATTGCTCTACCCATTGCCGTTGATGCCACCGCGTGCGCGTTTGACTCGCCACAGCACTCCGGAATCCAAGATGGCCGCCGAGGATCTTGAGTGGGAGAGATCGAAAATCTCCAACCAAGATACCAACATGCTGAAGAGGCTTGGCCTTATGAAGAAGGAGGATGCCATCCGCTTTCCTAGCGAAGAAAGCTACCCCAATCCTCCAATGGAGTACCGGGTTAGTTTTGTTGACCATCTAATCCGCGGCCTTTCGCCTCCAATCCATGATTTCCTCCGCGGCCTTCTTTTCGTTTATGGGATTCAGGTGCACTAGTGACCCCCAATTCCATCCTTCATATTTCTATTTTTATCACCCTTTGCGAATGCTTCCTTGGAGTCGCTCCCAATTGGGCTCTTTGGAAGCGCATTTTCTGCCTTCGCCGCAATGGCTCCCACAACGTCACTTATAACATCGGTGGCGTTGTTATATGTGTTCGCACCGATGTCGACTATTTCGATGTCAAGTTTCCTGATTCTGTCCAAGGATGGCGCAAAAAGTGGCTCTACATTCACGAAGAAAGCGCCAACTCCGTTGAGCACAACATAGTTCCTTTCGACGGAAATGCCAAAATTCAACGTCG
The DNA here is from genome assembly GCF_022539505.1 of Lolium rigidum. NCBI lineage: Eukaryota > Viridiplantae > Streptophyta > Magnoliopsida > Poales > Poaceae > Lolium > Lolium rigidum. Next base: position 125,606,701 of record NC_061510.1, read on the forward strand.
CCGTTCTTGGGATGCCGAAGCTTCTGAGGAAGAGAAAAAGGCGACAGAGGCACTCATGTCTCGTATTCGTCAACTTCAAAACACTCGAGGCAAAGAGCTGTCTGGTGTTCAAATCACTGCCTACTTCCTTAAGATTAGAGTGCAGCCTCTTCAGGCTCGCAAAAATCCCCTTTGGACGTACTCTGGTGAAAATGATGCCAACGAGAATCTCCGGTGATCTTTCCACCAAGGACTTCGAGAAGTTGCTTCGAAGACTTTCTCGCCTGGGCAAAGACCCAATTCCTTCCTCAAGTCGCGTGGAACCTTACAGCTCCACCAATCCACTCCCCAAGGTACTTTGTCTTCCCGAGTTTTTATCCTGTTCCGCACTTTCTCTTCATCTCATTGTATTGTCAACTCTTCATTTTTCCTTTTGTCATTATTATTTTTTACAGAACCATCCTACTATGACTTCCCTTCCTCCTCTTCCTGAGGGTGGAGAAGTCGAAGAAATGGCCATCGTTGCCGAAGACACTCAAGGCTCTTCTGTTCCTGAAAGTGAAGTCGCGGGTTCTCACAAATCTGCGGCTTCGCATGAGAAAGAAGCTGAGTCTGAAGCCAGTGAGTCGACGCAATCCCTTCCTCTGCTGTTTCTCCAAAGAACAATAGGAAAAGGAAAAATGCCGAGGATTCTGGCACTTCTAGGGCTGAAGAAGTTGTTCCTTCTCATCCGAAGGCAGCTTATGATCCTTATGTTGAATCCCTCATCAGCTCGTAAGTCGACTTTTATCTCCCCCCCCCTTTTTTTTGTACTCGAAATATTTATCTTGTCTTGCATTTTATACTGTCGATTTTTTGTTCAATAGTGATGAGGAAGAAGAAGTACCAGTTACTGACGTGGCTCCTCGGACAAGCACGTCACGTACTGTACTTGTTTCAGACACGCTAGTTGAAGGAGATGAAACTTCGCCTCCTCAACAAAACGTCGTCACCACTACTCCACCATCAAGCCCCCTTGCTCCTTCACCAAAAAGGGCAAGGGTTGAAAAGATTGTTGAACCTGCCCCTCAATTAGGCAGTTCGTCGACTCTGCTCTTTGATGATGTAAGCTTGTCGACATCTATATTTTCTTTATTTTTATCTTTTCGCATCTTCACTCTGTTTTTCATGCCGATGTTTCAACTCTGCTCTTTTGATGTTTGAACAGCCAATGATCAAAGAGCTTCTTCGCATCGGATCCCAATTTATTGGGTACCGTGAATATGCCGCCAGAGCCGAAGGTAACGACTTTTATACTTGCTGTTTTTCCTTGGTTTTTTACTCCTGCTGCTTGTCGCTATTTTTGATCTTTCTTCTCTCTCTTTTCCTCATCTCAACAGAAAAACTGGCAGAGGCTAACGAACGTGCTGAGGCACTTGCTCAAAAACTTGAGCAAAGTGAAGCGGCTCGCAAGAAAGATCTCGGGTTCAGCTTGAGGCAGAATTTGTCGAGGTTGTCAAAAGTTTCTTTGAGATCCTCGATCAACGTTGCCCCCTTTTTTGATGTTATGACGACATCATCGATGTATACTTGCACGTTTTTCCCGATCCGTGTTGCTAAACACTTCGCATCATCCTCTCGATATGTTGCTCCCGCATTTTTTAGACCGAAGGGCATTGTCTTGTAGCAAAACACGCCGTAAGGTGTAATAAACGCTGTTTTGGCTTCATCATCTTCTTTTAATCTGATCCGGTTATAACCAGAGTATGCATCCAAAAAGGAAAGACGTTCACAACCTGCCGTGGAGTCGATTATTTGATCGATCCTTGGGAGGGGAAAGTGATCCTTAGGGCAATGTTTGTTGAGACACGTAAAGTCGACGCACATGCGAAGGACTGTCGTGTTTTCTTCGGCACCATCACCTGGGTTAGCTACCCATGTGGCTTCGTAGATATCTCTACGATAAAACCAGCTTCCTCTAGTCGATTTATTTCGATGACGATGGCTTTGCGGTTTGGTTCCGAAAACGCCGCAAAGGTTGTCCGATTGGTTTCATTGTTGGATCCAAATTTAGGTGGTGCTCGGCAAGTTCCCCGGGTACTCCTGGCATGTCAGCTGGACACCATGCGAAGATTTTCCGGTTCTCACGGAGGAACTCGACGAGCGCGCTTTCCTATGCGATATCCATGTTGTTTGCAATGGATGTCGTCTTTTTTGGATCTGTCGGGTGAATCCGCACCTCCTTAGAATTTTTCTCCGTGTTGAAAGTTGATTCTTTGTTTGGCCTTCCAACGTACGGCGATACGTCGTAATCGGTCATGCTTTTCGACGCCAAGTATTCAGCTTGCATCCCGAAGGTTTACGATAACCGATGGAAATCCTTGTCGCACTTATCGGCTAAGGCAAAACTCCCTTTGACCGTGATTGGTCCCTTGGGTCCAGGCAATCTCCATAACGAGTATGTATAGTGTGAGTGCTGCCATAAATCTAGCGTATACTGGTCGTCCCAACAAAGCGTGGTACTGCGATGGGAAATCCACGACTTCAAACTCCAGTTTTTCGATTCTATAATTTTCTCGGGTTCCAAACTGAACGTCAAGGTTGATTTTCCCCAATGGGTAACTTGGTTTCTCTGGTGTGATGCCGTGGAACCTTGTGTCCGTTGGCTTTAGGTTTGCTAAGGATATGTTCATCTTCCTCAATGTATCTGCATACATAAGGTTTAAGCTGCTGCCACCATCTATGAATACTCGAGAAACGTCAAATCCTGCGATAGCTGCTGGCGAGAATAAGTGCTTGACCGCACTGGTCGAGGAACTTGTTGCGGGTGGTACTGCTATGGTGAAGCCGATGTCTTGCCACGACCAATTGAGGTACTCAACTCGTTGGTGGAGGCATTTTCTCTGCCATGAACACTGTCGCGAGATTACTTTTTGAGCTCTATTGGACGGCCTTCCCTTCGAATCATCGACACTCTGCTCCGTTGGAATTAGGATCAACATAGGGTGGTGGTGCGAGTGCTTCTTGCTATTCTGAGCTGGTGTCGATTGTCCTCTGTAATCGCGGGAGGTGGCGGTAGGTGAACTTCGCTCCTGGGCTCCCGAGGATTTCTCTGTCTTTGCTCGAGCGTGAGCATTTTATGCGCATCCGAACATTGCTCGAAAATTTCGACGGTCTTTCTGCAGATGCCACTGACTTGTCTTTTCCCATTCGTTGTCGAGGAAGAAGTGCATCCGGCACGGTCCGTTCGACATTTCTTCGGGGGACACGAAAGGTCTTGGAAACCTCGGCCTGCTATTTTGTCTATTGCGGGAGTCATCTCCGTTGTCGCTTCTCTCGCTCATTACTTCTCCGATAATCATCTCTATTATTTCCTCCTACGCTGGCTCGGAATCCAGCCCGAAATTTGCACTGGAGCGTCGTAGTTACGATGCTGCCGAGGAAATCGTCGCCTCGATTGATAATTTCGACCACGGTCCTCCTCGGGCGACCTGTGTCGTTTATTGTGGACAGCGTCTTCTCCGTCTGCCCATCTATTTGCTATCTCCATCAACGCGGATACTTGTTTTTGGATTGGTCCTTCCCAAATCCTCGACAAAATCTCCACGCCTAATTCTGCGACAAACGCATCTATTGCTCTCTCGTCGGATATATTTTCTGCAGAGTTTTTTATGATGTTCCACCTTTGGATATATTTTCTCATTGACTCATCGGCTTTTGTCGACATGCCCTCAGCTCTTCTAACGATGCAGGTTTTTGCACGTGGACCTGAAGTTCTTGACGAATACGTCCTCGAAACTTTCCCGGTACGTCGATGGATCCTGGCGGAAGTTTTTTGATCCAAGATCGTGCGGCTCCACTTAAGTGCACCTGAATACTTTGCATGGCTGTTGCTCTAGTTCCTCCGAGTTAGCTTCACCGTCTCGAGGTAATCAATTAGCCGAGTCCTCCGGATCTTGCGAGGCCGTCGAACTTTTTGAAGTGATCGGGTAACTTGAATCTCGAGGGGACTCGAGTTTTTCGGACTCTTCTCGTGAAGCACGGTAGACCGCACATATCCTCGTCATTAAGCTCCGGGGACTGCCGATGATCTCTTCCGCTTTGCCTCGCTCTATCGACCCTTGCTTGTGCTCCTGTATCTCTTGCTCCACTTGGTCCTTCGGAGCTGCTGCCGTTGCTTCGCCGCGAGTCGTGGACTATTTTGCCTTGCCGCTCCTTCGGGAGGCGTTGCTACGAACAGCTGTCCCCATAGCTCCAACCCTCTGCCAATGCCATGTTGTATAATGTTTCCCTTGGATCTCCCGAGGGTGGCACTGGATGCAAGGATGTAAGCTTGTGTCGCCATATACCCAGCTTCGGTGTCTTAGGGATAATATTTCCTCTTGTATCTATCGACATAAAAGACATGTCGAGGTTTTGAACCAAGTATTCTCTTTACGCTTCGGGTATGTGTTGTAACCTTGATCTTCCTACGTTCAGAGCCTCCCTATGGCTATCACCCGAAACTCTAGATTGTCCACTTAGATCTGCCCTTCTCCTGCTGGATGCGAAGCTGCCTCCTTTCTCCTGTTCAACTCAGTACATCTGTTTTTCTATTTCTCGGGCGGTTCGTGCGAGCCTATATTGATAAGCTTGCAGTTCTTGAGTGTAGCATGTTGTCGTCATTGGTTACTGAACCATCTAGGGCTTTTGCCGCTCTATCCCAGGCTGCTGTGGAAGTTGAACTCGACGCGTGGTGTGGGCCCGACATATTTAGTGCCCATACCTCTCCTTAGATACGAGGGATCGACAAAAGGATTTCCCAACTCGTCGAAAGCCTCCGATGTTTCCTCTTGATTTTCGATAGCATAAATCTGATGATATTTTGTACTCGAGATCTATGTTGGGTTTGGTGACATCATTGTTGAGATTGATGAAGACCTTGCCCACTGTGAGAGATTTGTCGATGAAGTCATAGCTGTCGACATCGCTTGAGTCATCGCTTATATATGAGTCCGCGAGATGACTCAAACGATGCGTTGCTTCGAAGATCTTGGCGAGTTTCTCTCTTGCTCGATGCTGACGTAACGTGTTGCCGAAGTTTCTTCTTCGACTCAGTTGACGATGCATAGCTTGAAAAATCAGAATCGACCGTCGACGATCCCGACGAAATCGGAATTTCGACACGATACGATCCTTCCTTCTCGACGCGAAAGTGGAACCTTCCGAACGTCATCTCCAAGGGCTCCGCCAGGATACGCATATGCATCCAAACGGGAGGGTGGGTGAGGAACAAAATCAACAAGACCGGCAGCGATCTGTTTACCTCGATCCATAGTGTTGCTTCCGGTTGACGATGTCGAAGATCTTGAACGTGCCATCGAGATCGGATCCTTACGCCTCTAATTCCCACGGACGGCGCCAATTGACAAGGGATTAACTTATCAATGCCTATGGATTGTAGGCTAGGGTTTAGTTAGAAGTAGAGGGCAAGTAGATCTCGAAGGTTTCAGCTAGAAAAGTACTCGACGAATATGAAAACTAGGGTTTGCCGACCATGATTCGATGATTTCCTCGTCCCTCGACTCCCCCTTTATATAAGAGGTAGAGTCGAGGGTTTCGTTTTGTACAAGTTACGAGTCCGGGACGGTTTCTAACTCATCCCGCCAGATTACAAATAACACTTCCTATTACAATTCTATCTTTTCCTTTAATACATCTTGGTCTTCCGAATCTTCTTATTCTTCGGGTAGTGGGCCTTCAATAAACCCCGGGTACTATATTCGGCAGGCCCATTTGGGATGCCTATGTCACTCACCGCCGAGCAGAAGCGGAGAAGGCCTCAGCGGCGAGCCCCTGATCGAGGTCATCACGGCGTCCAGTTCTCCAGATCCTCCAGCCCTTGCTCTGCCATTAGCCGCTTCGGGTCTTCGGGATCCTTCAACTTGATCATCGCCAGCGCCGCAGCTACCTGCTCCTCGAGGCCCTGTCCCGAGAGCTGAGGCCGCCGGCGCCACCCCTTCGCCATCTGCCGACCGCCCACGGCGACGCCAAGCTGATTTGGAGGATCAGCAGCTTCCGCCGCAGCAACTCCTGCTTCCTCCCTTCCACCATCTCCGCCTCCTTCTCCCTTCTCGCCCGCTCCTCCCCCATCTTCGTTTCCTCTGCGAACGACGGGAAGCCCGCCGTCCACTTCGACGTCAACATGATGTTCAGCAGGGTGCACCGGTGAGTAGCAGCGGCGGCGAGAGATCGGGGCGGGGAGAGAGGCGGCGGCGGCGCGGAATCGCCCAAGAATCGCCAGGGTCGCCGGTGTTTCGGTGTAGTATCATTCCCCGCTTCGCCTCGCCTTGTTTTCCCCTGCCGGACAGCTTCCCTGTAGTTAAACTTGATCGTCGATAACGTATGATTCCTTCTAACGGTACGCGGCTCAGATGTTTCATTTCAAGGCACACGACATAAATTCAGTTAATAAGTATCGTAATTCAGGGAGCTTCGACTGGTTTATGTACATTACGACCGTTCATAGGCCTTTTCAGTTCAGTCATGTGTGAAGTGCCGAATTCTTTGTACCTCTCCAGTTCGGATGTCAGTTTGCGCCCATCATCTGCTCAAATCACATGTGCAGTTGCCATCGGGCGATTTAAGAACTCACTGTGTAGCGTACATGCTTTGGTCTGACACAGGCTGATCAGCAGCTTGTGAGTTATTCTAGTTTAGATGGCCTTAAGGACGCAGGATTATAGTGATATTTTTTATTGCTTATGTGCAACAATAAAAGCCATCGAAAGGGTGGTATCCATGCCCTAGATACAAGACATTGCGATTATCTCAAGGTTTGTGAAATGCAAGTTAATCTTTCATAAACGAAAACCATTTTTCTGCTAGTACAGACAAACCAGCCCAGCGACACTTGTCATTGTAAATGAAACCGACGGTTTATATGCATGTTCTCAGCGTATTCTTCTATCAGAATAAGTTATGTGAGCATGTTTTTATGCTTTCTTTACTAGATTTGTTAGTCGCTGCAGCCTGCATGCTGATTTGGAGACAATAAGCAGTCACTGACAATAAGTGTTGTAGGCGTGCATGGCTATATAACTTTAGCATTGCTCTGCACTAAGATGCATTTCTGTACTCTGGACTTCATCTTTTAAGTAGCCATTTTCCATCATTCTTCTGAATTTTCCTATCCTTGACTTTATCGTGTCACCCACACAACTGAAAATGACCAAACAAATGAGAAAAATATATGCATGCTGCCGGAGGAGGAACAACAATACATTTCAGTTTATATTACGTCTTGTGAAGCAGAGTTGCCTACTCTGCTCGCTATAGACGAAATTCATTTCAGTGCATGTACTTACCATTCTTCATATGTATGACAGTCAGGGTACAACTACACCTATGTGGTTTTCTTTTTCTTTTGCCTATGCAGCTGTCTTGAGTACAGTTATTGCAATTTTATTTTCTCCTTTTGAGTTAGTAGGCATGAGTTGATCCGAGGAATACACTTGTTCAGGCCCAGAGAAGAATCACCATGGAACAATGGAGTTCTTCAATGAGGGCAACCTGTTTTTCAGCTTCGAAGGTACATGGCCATGAGGTACAACTTCACTGAATAATCAAAAAAAAAATCGGCTAGGAAGTTCTTTTGTTGCAACACTAAACATACTTCCAAAGTACAAATGTGATAGGATACAAAAGCCGAAGTGTACACTTCGAATTTCTTGTGTTCATTAACCACATTTTTCACCTTGGGCCAGATAATATGGATGCTTGAGATGGAACTGAATATGTCGATGGATTATCTTGAATGTACAAGAGAAAATTTGCATCAAAAGTTACGCTTATCACACCTTCCAATACCTTGATCACAGTTTACATGGAAGGCCTTTGAATGTTATCATGTTGCAGGCACCATATTGCGAGCTTCATCATTTGAACCAATTCCTCTTGGTGTGAGACCATATCATCACTATGAGTGTCAATCGGATCAACCAATTGGTTGTTTTGAGATTTTTCTCGTAATTGATTTATGAGCTGAACATTCTCCTTAGGCTGAGAGTTGTCAATATTTTTTTCTTCCACTTATTATTTCCATGATGACAACTCCAAAGCTGTAAGCATAGGAGTTGTCAATCGTCACCCATAAATCGAGGTCCTATTGCTTGTAAGGAGTAGACCTTCGTCACTGACACACAAGTTCTAATTCTGGAGAAAACAGCCATGCAGGAGCAGTTTTTCAGGCATGCTTGCTTGCAGTCATGGATGCTTGTTGCATTCACAGCCTTGAAACTGGACTCGAAGAACGTAGTTGTAGGGAATAGTCAAGAGCAGATGGTGTCGTATTTCTTGACAAGAGATTGGAGTTATTGGTGCACAACCGAGACTTGGCGCACGTTCATTTACATACTTGAAGTACCTTGAACTTGAATTACTCTCAAGTGGACAAATGCATTGCCCCGTGCGCATCGCCGTATTCGCCGCAAAATGTTGGGTAATCATGATCACCAATCCCAACTGGCTTCACGAACTTCATTACATCATACAGATATGGTGTAGTAGTCCATGTATCATCAGACCATCCATATAGCCTCAGGTGTCCATCATACTCTAATCTGATGAACTGGGCGGATTTAGCTGCTGCCAATGAGATATTAATATCAGGATCTGGCCATCTTGGCTGCCCAGACATGGTGAGGCTTCCATTCATGAATGTGACCTTTGTTGGATAATTTCCTGTCTTGTTTTGTCCCATGAGGTTGAAGTAGCACTGCGGTGGTGTGGATTCAACAAAAGCAGATAATCCATGTGGGAGTACAGTGATCTAGAACTTATACTTGGTCGTAGAACTATCTGATGTGAGCCTCATACCTTCCGCAAGTGACTGCCCAAGGACCAATGTATCAGTAGGATGATCAAATGACTGCCACAGAATTGCATTCCTGTGATCAAACAGCACCAGATTGCCCATCTCTGTGATGCATGCCAGATACAGATTGGCCTGAGCTGTTGCTTGACCAGGCTTGGCTTACTATCAGCATCACAGAGGACCAAGTTCCTGTCCGAGGTAAACTCAAGAGTGGCATTCTCACTGACAGGACGAGCCTGGTTGGCAGACCAGACAACCTGCTGATGGTTATTGGTGATAGATCTGCCGCCGTTAACACTGACAATGGAAACGCCAAACTTGTCGCCTGGCGTGGAGTAGTCACACAAGAACCCTACAGCAAAGACTAGGCTGATAGAGTTAGTGGCGTCTGGTTGTAGTGGACAGATGAGAATGGGGTGGTGCATGGAAGGGTTGCCGTCAAGGTAGGCTCCTCTATTATTCCATATCGTTGAAGGGTTTGTGGTGGGATAGTTCAAGTGGGAAGGCTGCACTGCAGAGAGCAACAGTGGCTCAGTTGCAATCACGAAGAAGAAGAGAAAGGTAGGACCCATGGCCCATCAGAAGAAACTGGCACTGCAATCAGTAAGACTTAGTTAATTCTTTTCTTGTGAGGAGCCAGCAAGAAACTTAAGAATGAAGTAGCAGAGTAGCAAAAACAAGATCACGCCGGCACACCTGATGATACTGAGCCGCTGCGGAAGATGAATGTGAGCGCTGGAGAGATCTTGCCGGCTTCGGACTGCAAGACAGTGTAATGGGGTTTTCAGAGATGGATCTTACTAGCTCCAGAGCAACTGTCGACTGACTGGCTGTGCCGGCCCTAAGGCATCCTGCATCCTAGTATGGTACGAGTTGTTGCTGGATAGTGAAGTGTATATACACTTGTACCAGTGTTTTTATTAAATATTGTGAATGTTACTAGTATATTCTTCTATGTTCAATCAAACTTAGTAAGCTTCGCCTTTTGACTAAATATATAGGCCTTGTTTTTTTTTGGAACGAAGGTAGTAGCCTATTAAGAAGTCTAGACCACTAGTACAATGATGTTTGTCATTTTTCTTGTATTTTGTAAAATTGATTAGTATCTCCTTTGTGATGGTACTGATGTTAATATAATTTATCTGTTTTGTAAGATTACATTTGAATAAACCTCAAAAAGAAATGCAAACTTTTTAATCTTTGAGGTAAGTTATACAGATTTTTAATAGACCCTGGAATTCAATCAATTTTCGCAGGCATGTCTTAAGTTGCATTTAAGTTAGAATATGAAAAATAATTGAAGTACCTAGTTGAATATTTCAGTATCCAAAATAAAGTTACAATCCGTGATGATGGAATGGTGCTCAACAGACAATGCGGACCGAAAACCTCAGGAGAAACCCAGGACGGAGATGACCAAACAATATCCCACCAGAACATATGATTGACAATTGGGTGCAGATTACAGTGGTCAGGTAACTCCAAAATGCTGGTACACTATGAGGCTTGATAATCACATCTCAACTGTTAGATCTATTGAATGTCATCATTAAACTGCTAGGTTGATGCCAGACTCTGGTATATAAACTCAACCCCGAATTTAAGTTTATGCTGCCCGCTTTGCCAACAATGTATCTGCGGCAACTAATCCTAGCAGACTCCTTATCGGAAAAAAAATCCTAGCAGACCATAGATCTACTCAATTCCATCTACAAGCAGGAACTTTCTCCAATCCAATTCCCCACAGCATGCTCCTTATGATTTAAGCTTATTCCCATTTTCCCGCATTTGTGTATAGATTAGCCAACAATATAGTTACCTGTGTTCTTAGGCTCAATTACGAAGAGTCGATCAAACACAAACCGACCAAGCTCAAAATCAACAGCTGCTGCTGCTGCTCCACTAAACAAGGCACCCCGACCCTTGCATTTGGCTCAACAGGCATCTTGTTTACAAGCTCAAGTGCATCCTTAAGCATACCAGCACGGCTGAGCACAGAAACCATGTAAGTGTACTGCGCCATCACAGGACTGATACCAAACACGGTTTGCATGGAGTGAAAAAAATCATGAGCTTCGGCTACCTTGCCCACATGAGAACATGCATTAAGCACAACAGTGAAAGTTACAATATCAGGCCTAGCGCCTTGTACTGACCATCTGATTGAACAGGGCCAGAGCCTCTGTAATATCTCCATGAGCTGCAACAGCCGATACGATAGATGTCCAGGCAAATGTGTATTCTCATTCAGTTCAAACACCTTCCTGGATATATCAAGAAATTCAGCATTTGAGTAAGCATCGATCAGTGCGCTCGTGACATTGTTGCTCTAATCATAATCATTTCTGATCATAACCATGAGCTTGCTTTGCTCCCAGTAGTGTTGAGAACAGCAGAACTGAAGGCACTATGATCGAGAGTGTAGGTGCATTTGGGAGTATACTAACACCCATCATCACATAAATCCAGAACGGAGATGACGAAACAAAATCTCACCAGAACATATGATTGACAATTGGGTGCAGACTGCTGTAGTCAGGTAACTCCAAAAGGCTGCTGTGCTATCAAGCTTGATAATCACACCTCAACTGTTAGATCTGTTGAACGTTATCACTATAAATTGTCTTCATTAGACTGCTAGGTTGATACCAGGCTCTTGTATATAAACTCAACCCAATTAATCTACCAACAACTGAATTTAAGTTTATGCTGTCCGCTTTGCTAACAATGTATCTGCAGCAACTAATACTAGCAGACCGTAGATCCCTTCAGTTCCAGCTACACCCAGGAACTTTTTCCAATCCAACTCCCCACAGCATGCTCCTTATAATTTCAGCTTCTTCCCATTTGCCAGCATTTGAGTACAGATTAGCCATCACAACGTAGTTACCTGTGTTCTTAGGTTCAATTATGAACAGCCGATCAAACACAAACCGACCAAGCTCAACATCACCAGCTGCTGCTGCTCCACTAAACAATGCACCCCAGACCTTTGCATTTGGCTCAAAAGGAATCTTGTTTACAAGCTCAAGCGCATCCTTAAGCATACCAGCACGGCTGAGCACAGAAACCATGCAAGCGTACTGCTCCATCACCGGACTGATGCCAAACACAGCTTGCATGGAGTGAAAAAGTTCACGAGCTTCGGCTACCATACCTGCATGAGCACATGCATTAAGCACAACAGTGAAAGTTACACTATCAGGTCTAGTGCCCGCACTGACCATCTGATTGAACAGGGCCAAAGCTTCTGTAACATCTCCATGAGCTGCTACAGCCGATATGATCGATGTCCAGGCAAACGTAGTTCTGTTCTCATTCAATTCAAACACCTTCCTGGCTATATCAAGAAATCCAGCTTTTGAGTAATTCTCGATCAGTGCACTCACAACATGGTTGCTCTGATCATAATCATTTCTGATCACATAACCATGAGCTTGCTTTGCTCCCAGTAGCGTTGAGAACAGCGGAAGTGAAGGCATGATGATCGAGAGTGTGGCTGCATTTGGGAGTATGCTAGCACCCATCATCTCATGCAGCAATCCGAGAACATCAGATTGTCTTCCATTTTGAATCAATCCAGAAATCAATGCATTCCAAGTGTTGATGCCTTTAGCATCTGCTTGCCGGAAAAGATCCATTCCCTCATCGACATGCCCACTGTTCATGTAACCGGTAATCATCGCGCTGTAGCTGACTGCATCTTTCTTAGGCATCCTTTCAAGCAACTGCCGTGCATGCTGCAACCGCCCACATTTGGCGTAAAACCCTACTACCGAGTTCCACGCTGCAAGGTCCATATCAAGCCTGATCTCATTAGCAATCCGCAGCACGTCAACCCCGAAATCAAAGGCCTTGAGCTGGGCACAAGCATGCAGCGCGCTTGTCACCGTGACGCTGTTTGGCTGAACGCCGCCACCAGCACGAGCCTGCACCAACCCATGGAACAACTCCAGACACTCCCGGTACCAGCCTCCACGACTGTACACGGATATAAGCGAGTTCCAGGACACGACATCCCTATGTGGCATTTCATCAAACACCACCCGAGCAGCACGCATGTCCCCAGCGTTGGCGTAAGCGGTGATGAGCCCATTGGACACGAACTGGTCTGCACCGAGCCCACGCAGGAACGCGAGGGCGTGGAGCTCCCCGGCGACGAGCGGGGATAGGCCCGGACCGGATGCGGCGAGCGACTTGAGGAGCGCGGAGACTGTGACCTCGTCGGGGGATACGCCGGAGCCCGCGAAGAGGCGCAGCGCCGCGGAGGGATCGGGCGAGTGGAGGGAGAGCGCGATGAGGATGGCGTTCCAGGCGAAGAGGCTGGGCTGGGGGATGGCGTCGAACACCCTGCGGGCGTCGTGCAGGCGTCCGGTCCTGGAGTAGAGGGAGATGAGCTTGGATGCGAGGAAGTTGGAGGGGATCACGGAGAGGGTGACGAGGCGGGCGTGGAGCTGCCGGCCGGCGGCGAGGTGGCCGGAGTCGGCGCAGAGCTGAATGAGGTTGCCGTAGACGCGAGGGTCCGGCGGCACGGCGGTGAGCCACGACGGGAGCTTCATACCTTGTTCATGACTCAGGAGGCACTCTGCTCAGTTCGGATTTGTCAGTTACTCAGTTCGGCTAGCTTTTTGCCTTGTTTCCCTCCTGCAATCGGCGATATGAATTGGAGTTACCTAACCCTCTGTCCCCAATGTATCAATAACTAAAATGTATTTATATACATTTAAATTCGAATCTAGACAAAATTGAGAAGCTTTTTGTGAAATAGAGAAAGTACTAATAATTGTTGAAATTATTATGCATCCGAAGGAAGTATAATCATTTCAGGCCCACATGCCAATTTCTCCTTCTGAAGTTCTTAGCATAATACCATTTTTGTTGGGTCCTTGCAGTGGCGTAGCTATGTACATATCAGGGGGGCACCGCCCCCCAGCTTTTAGAAAATTAGTGAAGAAAAAAAAAGGCTTATAGTAGAATTTTTTGAGCGTTTTGCCACTCAGATCATAGTTTTTTCTGGTTTGCCCCCCTCCCCCCCCAGAATTTCCTGGCAAGCTCCGCCACTGGATCCTTGCATAGAAGAACACCAACCTTCATTGTAAGATTCTTCATCACATGACATATTACAAACACTCCGTCTATCCCGAATTAGATGTCACAAATTTATCTAAATTTACCTACATACAACAAGTAATTCAAGAAGAAGTAACTTGGATAGCTATCGCTTCCCCCTCTATGTGAGATGTCACAAATTTGTCTGGACTCTATATGTCTCGTCATTCAGGGCGGTTGAGGTAAAGCATTTTCAATAACTTGTTAGTAGTGTTGATGGATAACAAAATATTGCCTAGCCAAGAAAAATGGGATTTTTTTTGCTTGCTCGTGAGTTGGCCAATGTCGCCTAGAAACATGAATTAGAATCACCTTAGGGGGTAATGGAAAGCTAAAAAAAATAGCAAGTATATTCAAACAAAGAACAAACATAGCCAAGAAATTGATATTTTGGATTTTGGGCACAATGGCACCATCCAAACGTACAATTCAACTAGTAACTCTTATGGAAATGTATAATGAATTTCCATTCTATTAAATCACACACGTGACTTCATGCCATGACACGCTAGATTGGTAAAGGGGATATGTGATCGAATTACATGAAAGGTTCTGCTCAATTTTTGATTTTTTTTTTGAATTAACATCTCGGTTTGAGAGATGTTGGGGCATGTTAAGTACCTACAAGCCAAACCATGAGAAACATACAAATTAGAGGTTGGCAAAGGGAATATGGCATCGAAATACATGAAAGGTTCTACTTAGTTTTTGATTTTTTTGAATTAACATCTCAGTTTGAGAGATGTTGGGGCATGTTAAGTACCTACAAGCCAAACCATGAGCAACATACAAATTAGATGTTGGCAAAGGGGATATTGCATCGAATTACATGAAAGGTTTTACTTTTTTTTTTGAATTAACATCTCGGTTTGAGAGAAGTTGTGGCATGTTAAGCACCTGCAAGACAAACCATGAGCAACATGCAAAGTAGATGTTGCAAATTTCTAGCATACACGCATTAACCATGGCCAAATACATTAAAACACAACAATTTTTGTCTTGTAAAAAAAGCTGGTCACATTATGCACCATGTGCATAAACGTCTTTTCAGGTCTCCAATTAACATTGCTAGTTCTCAGAATACACTAGAGTGTCATCCGATCCACAAAAATTATACCAAATGTAAAATATGAATATTTTTTTGTAGAGCCAAATAGAAAATCATATATGAAAGTAGTGTTAAATAAGAAATTTCTCTTTTAGCAAGGTGGCTAAACAACTTGGGTATGTTACCAATTTTGGCAATTCCTTTGGAGCTCTTTTTTTTTGGCATTAGGCAACTTAAAATGCATTTTTTGAGAAATTCAGGAAAAATATAGCAATGATATTTTAGATGCACTAACCATTTGGCTTTATGCCACACCACCGCTCAATTCTCATTTCCTCTTCTTAGGGCCCCTTTAATTCATAGGATTTTTTTATAGGAATTGTATATGATTTAGATTATATAGGAAA
Source organism: Lolium rigidum (assembly GCF_022539505.1). Classification (NCBI taxonomy): domain Eukaryota; kingdom Viridiplantae; phylum Streptophyta; class Magnoliopsida; order Poales; family Poaceae; genus Lolium; species Lolium rigidum. The sequence continues at coordinate 125,622,077 of NC_061510.1, forward strand.
AAATTTATACATAAGTTGTTTGATTCATAGGAACATATCTTATAGAAACTAATCCTACATAAATCTTGTAATATAAATTCTATAGGGACAAACATTAGACCGTACCATATGAAAAATTCTTTACTACAATTAAACACACTTCATCTTTTCATAGGATTTAAATATGCATGACATTTCAATTCTATGATTTTCATATCCTATGAATGAATCAAAGGAGCCCTTAAATCTTACTGTAACCGCTATCTCCAAGAAAACGAGTTGGGCTCACTGGATAGGGGGACCCACATGATCCAAAGGTCCACGAACACCGCGTCCACGAAAAGAAACCACCATCTTCTCCACAGATAAGCTCCTCTCCCACTCTACTCTATCCTCCTCGCCGTCCCCTCCCCAACCCAAACCCCTCCCGGCGCCAAGAAAATGGAGACCTCCTTCCTCCCGACCGCGAGGCCCCTCCCGTCCTTCCAAACCCTCGCCGCCGCCGCCCCGCGCTGCCCGCGCCCTCTGCGGCGCTCCACCATCCGCGCGGCCATCTCCCGCGGGCGCAAGGAGGACACGGTGGCGGCCGTGCGCGAGCAGCTGGAGGGGTGCTACCTCCTGGCGGGCATCCGGTACGAGGGCCTGACGGTGAAGCAGTTCCAGGGCATCCGCGACGCGCTTCCGGAGTCCTGCCACCTGCTGGTGGCCAAGAACACGCTGGTGGGCAAGGCCATCGAGGGCACCCCCTGGGAGGCGCTCAAGCCGTGCATGAAGGGCATGAACGCCTGGCTCTTCGTCCACACCGAGGAGGTCCCCGCCGCGCTCAAGCCCTACCGCGCCTTCCAGAAGGAGGAGCGCGTCGAGGAGACCAACGACTTCATCGGGGCCGTCTTCGAGGGCAAGTACTACAAGCCCGCCGACTTCAAGTCGCTCGAGACTATGCCCACCCGCGCCGAGGTCTACTCCAAGCTGCTCGGCGCCCTCAATGGGCCAGCCACCGGCCTCGTCACAACGCTGCAGGCGCCAGCTAGGGAAGTGGTCGCCGTGCTCTCCGCCTACGTGCGCAAGCTCGAGGAGGAGGCCGGTGCCGGCGCCGCCTAGTGTAGGTTGTGGCTCACATTCTCTCATCTCACTCTCTATCTGTACAATTCCTTGTACTGCGTTTACTGTCTTCCATTTTAATTGAATCACAAGTTTTCCCCTTCACAATGTGTGGCCTGTGTAATTGGGTAGTGTCTCTTGCCTGCGGGTGTTCTGCTTTAGGAATTGGAAACAGAAGGGTTGAGAATTTGGCAATGGATATTATGTTGATAATTAATTTGGTTTGTATAAGAGCAAGTCTAATAGCCTGAGCACGCATGAAAAAAAATGGGAATGTGTTTCTTGTGTCAGTGTATCCAAAGGTTCAGATGAAATATCCTTTTTAAGCGAACATGAGATGTCATCCTAATCATTGACTAAATCATGTTATGATTCTGAAGGTAGAAAAAATGTGAGTGTATGCCTATATAGTCCTACCTAAGGTTGAGTCCTACCACATTCCTTTTGTACTCGTGAGTTGACCATGGTGGCTTCACAACCTTCACTGCCCGATACTAAAAAACTCAAAAGAATTCAGATTTCAGTAACACTGGATAGGAGGTTCAAATTCTTCTGACTTGCAACCTGTCGTTTCCTGTTAATTGCCAAACTATCATACACAATGAATCCATAAATGTTGACCTCTTGTTCAAATATATTTTTTGTTGAACTTTGAACATGCATTTGGTTCAAAACAACATAGCAGAATTGATGACCACATTTTGTTTTGTCCATCATGAGTTCACCTTGGTGGCTTCGCAGCCTTCATTCTGCTAAAAACAACTCGAATAATCATGATTTTAGTAGTACCGAACGAGGTTCAAATTCTCTCATCTCACTCTCTATCTGTACAGTTCCTTGTACTACGTTTGCTATCTTCCATTTTAATTGAATCACAGGTTTTCCTCTTCACAATGTGTGGCCTGTAATTGGGTAGTGTCTCTTGCCTGCGGGTGTCCTGTCCTGGTTTAGGAATTGGGATAATTTGGGAAGGGAACAGTGGGAATGTCTAGCTGTTCTTGTGTCAGTGTATCCAAAGGTTCAGATGAAATTTCCTTTTTAAGCGAAGATGAGATGTCATCCTAATCGTAGCCTTAACCGTTCTATAATTCTGAAGGTAGACAAAAAATGTGAGGGGCTGCCTATATAGTCCTACCACATTTTGTTTTCTACTCATGAGTTGACCATGGTGGCTGCACAACCTTCATTCTCTGATATAAACAACTCAGATTTCAGTAACACTGAATAGGAGGCTGAAACTCTTCTGAATATGATCATGCTGTTTCCTGTTGATCGCCAAACTATCATACATCATGAATTCATGATTGTCTAAACTCTGAACATGCATTTTGGTTCAAAATATCATGGCAGAATTGAGGACCACGAAATTATTCGCCCGTTTGGTACCTGTTACTACCTCTGTAGTCATGGTATTGCCCTAAGTTTCTCTATTGATCAGTAGCAATTGTGGAAGTGGTTGCTAAGCATGGGGATGCCATTTCCTCTATAAGGATGTGGTAGATTCTTCAGGATACAGGGGGAAGCTTACGCTGTGACAGCAAGATGCAAACTTGACTGGTTATGTACAATATCTGATAGGTCCTGGTCATCAACAATACCTTAGTCAATCATCTATCGATTATCGATCTGTATTTTAACATAAGTGACTGTTGGCAGAAATATGTCGTGATCGTCCACTTAGGTTCTACTGTAAGCCACTCCATGTTCGTTCCAGAAATGAAGTATGTGAGCTGTGCAGTGAGTGCAGTCAGCTGCAATGTTAAATATCATCTACATAATTGTTGTATTCAATACCTGATCCTTCTCCATAGAAGTAGCATCTACAGTTCTGCACTGTGTTTGTATTTGTGTTTGCACTGTACTTTTGCACATAGTCTCGGGCTTCCCTTACATGCTGGGAGATAACGTGACTTCATAGTTGCTCCACTGTAAGCTGTTGTAGCCAATCTTGGTGTAAAACATTGCTCTGCTGCAGCCTAATAGCAACTGGCGGCATCAAAATTGTCTAACTGGAGGCGGTACGACTGTAACCGTTGTTTAAATTGCTGTTGTGATCATATTTTGTAATTTGCTGTGTCTTTTCTACACTTCAAAACTATTCCTCCCTCCCACGGCCCCGCTTTAGTCCCCGTCCTCGCCCTCGCCCTCTCTCCGCCGCCACGGTTCCCCTTGCCCACTGTCGCCACTGCTCCCCTCGGTGCCACCGCCGGACGTGCTCACGCCCCAGCCGTCGCCATGTTGTCGTGGTCCGTTAGCACGAACAACGCCGCCACCGGATTTACCATCTGGGATGCCTACTAACCTGGAGCGGTAAGGGCATCTCCAGCGGCGCGTCGCAAACGGACGCTGAGCGACCGTTTGCGTCCGTCTTGACCGAAAATGCGTCTGGCACCATCTTCAGCGGCACGACGCAAAGTGATCGGGCCGTCCGCAGAGACGCAAATCTGGCGCATATTTGCGGCAGGTTTGCGTCTCTGCGGACGCTGTGCGGACGTGCAAAGTGTCTGCTCGCGTCTCCACCGGGCCCGCCTGGCAGCGAGTCTGCATCAAGGGCATCGCTTCGGCGGTCAGCGCTTCCGCGTCTGCGCCGCAGCCTTCGCCATCAATGGCGCGGCTGCCTGTTCTGCGCGCGCACTGGCGGGCGCCGGCTGGGCTTCTGCGCCGCCTTCAATGGCATCGTATCCCCGCGCGGCCGCCTTAAAAGTCCACCGGCCGCGTTCCTCCTTCGCCCACACCTCCACTCGCACCACCACCGCCGCAACGACTTTGAGGCCTTCGGCAACAGCAGCAAGAGGGTGCCGCTGCCCGTCACGCTGGGGAGGCTCATGCACGGCAAATAGTTGTCGTGCGAGGCCTGGTCCGGCGTGCAACTGCCTGGTGGCTGGCGGCTCAGCTGCCGCCGGGTGCCCATCCCTCCGGTCCCTGCGCGCGAGCCTGATCGGAGCGCGGAGATCCGGCGAAGGAGGCGGTATTTGCCGCCGGACCTCCGCGCTGATCCGGCGTACGTCATCGACTCCGAAAGTTGGCGTACGTATCTGTCGAGCGAGACGGATAGGAGGAGAAGGGAGGGCTTCATGGGCGACAGGGATTTTCCCTTCGCGGCTGCACCGCCGACTCGTCCACGAAGACAGGAGGCGCCGACGCGTCGTCAGCAGCCGCCGACGCGCGCGCAGTACATCGCCGACAACGACGACCGCAACGACCACGATGACGACGCCTACGCCACCTACGACGACGAGGACGACTACATCGAGGCACTCGCGTACCATAACGAGGAGGTGAAGGACAACAGCGACGACTACGTCGCGGCCGTCTTCCACGAATGGCAGCAGGCCATGGCGGAGGGCCGCAATTTCGAGTTCCCGGAGAACATGACGGACGACGAGATGGCGAAGCTCGGCGTCCTTGTCTCCGAGAAAGACGCGCCTGTGCAACCGCTGCTGCCCCGCTACACCACCGGCGTCATGCCGTCGGGCCTGTCGAAGGATGAAGCCCTTCGACAGGCGCTACAGGACTTGGCGGCGCCACAACCGTCGCCGTACAACCCCTGGGCTCCTCCTCCACAGCCGCAGCCCTGTGCGCCTCCTCCACCGCCGCCACACCCGCATCCCTGGGCGCCTCCACCGCCGCCACAACCGCAGCCCTGGGCGCCTCCACCGCCGCCACAGCCGCAGCCCTGGGCCCCTCCACCTCTAGCACCGCCGGCGCGGCCGGCGTACGCACCCCCGGATGGCAACTGGCCGTGGGCGATGCCGGAGCTCATCGTGCTCGACAGCGACGACGAGCAGCAGTAGGCATTAGGGTTTTTTTCGTGTTTAAACTATGTAAATTATGTTTTCGTGTTTAAAAAAAATGATTCGGCCAAAAAAATTGTCGTGCCGCTGGAGCCAACCCGACGCAAACGGACGGCCCGATGCAAACGGACGCGCGCGGACATTTGCGGACGCTAAAATGCGTCGCGCCGCTGGAGATGCCCTAAGCTATCTAGGGTTTACCGATCTAGGATTTTTTTCCCAAAATTGAACCAATTTTGATTTGACTGTTCGAAATTCTAGGATTCAAGCTGTGATGAAATAGGTTGAAGATCAGGAAAAAAAAACATGCCATCGAAAAAGAAATTTGCCATCATTTGATACAACTGTGATCTTAGTTGTAAATGGTTGTAATCACAATGGTATAGGTTTGCCGTATCCTGAATTGCATCATCCGGCCACTCACAAAGTCACAATGTGGTGGCACCACTATGGCGCGTTCTCCGAGAGAGCCAACAGTCCGACACGCCGTCGATGGCGAGTCGCGCCGTGACGAGCAACGGCCCCCGCGGCCACGCGAAGCGCCGGGGCAAAACTCAAAAGCTAGCGCGGCGGGCCGTACGCAAGCTCGGGCCGGGCACGACACGTCGAGCCGGTGAATCCGTGAGACAGCTCACGTCTGAGCTCGTCTCGGCCTCAAGTCCGGGCTACGTGCCTGCGCCGTCGTCAGTCCTCCGGAAAGCTTAAAAGGGCAAGGGCATATGCGAGATGCAAAGCTTGAAGAGAACGTCTTCCTACCCTGCCTGCAGGAGCATAATCGATCGACGACCTGATGGCCGGAGCTAGCGAACGTGCGGCCGACCTTCTCGGCTTCTCCCGCCGGCGTCTTGCGGCTGCTGATGGATAAATGATAAATCGGCCCTGCCCAAACCGAACGCGGTGGAACACAGTGAATTTAAAGATAACTGTATGTACCTGTGTCACATCTACCGTCCACCCTCTACTTTTAGATTGGTGACGCTTTTGATATTTACCTAATATAAAATTAATAATTAAAACACAAGTAAATTTTTTATAAAACTAAAGTGATACATGAAAAATATTATGAAAACAATGTGACAAAAAAGTGAAACCGGTGACATCATTGCTGATGTCACTACGGTTTGTTTCACAAAAATATTCGTGTTTCAGTTATGTTTCAAATGTGTTTCATAATTTTGTGAAGGAATTGGTCAGCACATGGCTGACGTCATTGCTGACTCAGGTAGGTGTCGTTGCCTGTAATAAGAGGTTTTCGGAACGTGGTGGCTTTGCTAGATGCCGAAGAGTGGGATTTTATGTGCAACCTTGCCCCATGCACTGGACTATAGTATTCCCTCCGGCCATTAATTATGCCTTAACTTTGTTTAATTTTTTGGCAAATAATACCTTGGCATTAAGAGAAACATCGAACAGTACGAAACACCCCAACAAAAATGAAAATAACAACGAAATCCTTGAGATGCCCTTCCTCTTCAACCTCCAGACCATGTGAACGGCGCGCCGCCGCTGCCGCTCCTCCCTGAGTCAGCATAACATTGTTGGTTGCGGATAGGAAGTCACCGAACGGATCAAGAAGACCACATCCTTTCCATAGACAAAGAAGAAGGAATAACCGCCGTTGAAGCTCCATGAAGATCCGAACATCCCCCCAGCTAGAACAAGTCCTTGAGAACCTCACTACTCCCACAAGCTTCTCAAGGTCGCCGCCAAGATGGGGCTAAAGCCGGAAAGATTTTATTGGAAAAGACGACACCGCCGCCACCTGAACGCCATCACACCAAACCTTAACCCTAAAACCGGAAAAACAGAGACCTTCCGCCGACGACAACCGAGATCCACCCCACCTCCATGGCCCGAAGGCCACGTAACTGGGGCAGGTCCGTGATGCCAACAGGAGGCGGCCTGGAAACCTAGTCGCCTCCTAGATCGCCACCGTAGGAGACGTACCAGTTCGGGAAAACTATCTAATTATTAGTCTAAGTTAAGTGTATCTATATACTAAACGGTATGTAAATACATATAAATTTTAAAAAAATAAGTTTAATGGAGCGGATGGAGTAATATACTAACCATGCAGCAAGAAGCAAGCATGCGATGAAAAAATAACTCATGCATGTCATATACTCCATTCATAAAAGGATGTTGGAGATTTATCTAGATTTGAATGTATAAACGTGCATATTTCGCATGTCATATAGTTCGTTCATAAAAGGAAACATCCCAATTTAGAAAAATCCCCGATATGTTTTTTTGAACATAGGTAGTACAACATTTATTTCAAATAAGTGTCGCAACTTCATCTAGATATGCATGTATCTAGACATATTTTAATGTGCAAATATATCTATATGAAAAAATTGTGATTATTGTCAAATAGAGGGGCACGTGCCTTTGAATCAAAGGTATGCCGGCGCCAGGAGGTGTGAATTATGCGGTGTTGCTTTACCATGCGTATGCTTCTTAATAAATTGTTAGTTTTGTGTTAGCTGCTCACCCACCTTCTTCGACTTTTGGAAGAACATGAACATAATTATTTTGACTCATAGGTAGATATATCCACTGTTAGAAAAATAATTTTTTAATATGTTTAATTTTTTAAAATACCGGTGTGTAATTTCAGATATTCTATGCTCGCACACAACTTTTGCGAAAAATTTAATTTTGTGGCATGTGCAGGAAAGACAATTTCTGGTGCTCCAAGATAGCTTTTCACATTTTATTTTTTTTACATAGGCCACACAAAATATTTCGCCGTGCAAAATTTTTGTGAGCTAGCATATATAAGATGTTCGAATGTACAGTGCAGATTGTTTTTCGATTTTTTAACATTTTGAAATGGCTTTAAAATAGAACTTTTCTAATAGGTGGATCTACACCTATGAGCCAAAACACCATCTCCTGAGGCGGAGCGGGTTAACTGTTGCGTGTACGCTGGTGATTAGGTTTTCACAATATGTAGGTCCCAATCGCCATTGGTTATGTAGCTGATACTTTCGTACTCAAAAGTGTTGAATATACGAGCATGATAAATAACCTATCAAGATTATACACATGAACAATACTAAGTAAAGTAAATATGCAATCTAGCAGGAACGACAACCATGGCACAACTGCGTGAATTGCAAGCACCCAAATAGTAATGACCATCCCTAACACTCCTATGCATAGGAGAACATACAACAACACCAAGCCTCGATTTTATTCGTGTCTTACTGGCTTGTGTGTTCATTTAATTGGGTGAATCTGGTGTGATGCGTGCCTCGGTTCCTACTTCCTTGGAGGGTTTAGTAGCGGATGAACACATTGGGTCGATGAACCCCCTAGTTCCTTAGGCTTCTTACCTTCTCTGATGTAACCATTCTGTGTCTATGGTGCAGCAAGTTTCTTACGCACTATTTTTCTTACCAGTGTACCGAAGGGGACTGGAAGGTTTTTAATGAGGCGGCTTGCTTGCGTAATATAATATATGATTCATCTTTAAAAAAAAATTATGTGTGCTTGTTCAACTATTTTACTTGTGTGTAGGGTGCACAAGTACACTCCATTTGCTTATGTTGAAGGATACTGAGCTTGCTTATGTCCATATGTTGTTGCTTTATCCATGAAAGTTCTTATATATATGGTCCATGCCATGCCTTTCTTTACATATCATATGCCATGCATGCCACACACACACCTTTGCCAGTGAGATCTTGACCATATGTTGTTATCTTTATCCCTCATTAGCTTTAATTGCAAATATGCTCACATGTGCACATCTTGCACTACCCACGGTTTCAAAAGATACAGGGGGAGAGGGGTCCCATGGACCTATTTGTGTGTACTTTGCATTTGTACGGGGTGACATTCATATACGTGACTAGTTGCAGAGTCATCGAGATATCACTCAATTTTACCTCCAAAAAAATCTAGACATCACTCAACATCAACATTCAACATGCCCCCCAAAAGCTCAGTTCATGTGGCTAGCCTCGTGTTGCCATCGCGTTCATCGAGCTTTTTGTCATAAACAAATATGCTAAGTGGAACCGGTGAGTGCTGATGCCAAAACAATTGGCTGCAACAAAAAAGGAAAGAAAAGGCGGAGACAAACTGAGAAAACACATACTCCTTTTGTCTCAAAATAATCTCTCCAGCTTTATCTAGATACTAATGTGTATAGACGTACTCCATCCTTTCTAAAAATAATGTCTCAGACTTATGAAAATTTGATGTATCCAAGCAGTATCTAGTATCGGATACATTCAAATTTAGATAAATACGAGACATCTATTCCAGGACCGAGGGAATATTTTAGTTATAGATACATCTTTATCTATAAAAAGTTGAGAAAGATATTTAGAGATAGAGGAAGTACCATATCTATAAATCGTGAGCTGGATATAAAGTTGAAGCTTATTTGGTATTGACGTATTGTGGTGGATAATATATTGTTTCATCGAATTAATGTTATTTATCTTCATTGCGATAGTTACTTTTAATAAAGTCTGCACAAAAAGGAATAAAACAGTCATTGTAATAACTAGATAAACAAAAGAGATTAGCTTTCCTTTTTTTTAGAGTATTTTGTCGCGCATCTTTGAGAGTTTTCCAAATTATAGTTGATGTGGAAAGTTAGACACGAAATTAGGAGCCACCAAATCCACAGATTAAGAACTTAACTAAAGAGACAAATGGAAAAGGCTCTCTCCGTCTATAAATAGATGTTTGAGGTTTTATTTAAATATGGATGTATCTAGACACTAAATAGAGTCGCGTCTAGATATATCCAGATTTAGATAAATCTCAATATCTATTTATCGAAGGAGTACATGAATAAAATCACCAAAACTATTTTTTCGAGAATACACCCTCGAAAGTGTATCAATCATATAGAAGAAATACCAAGACGGCCGATACAACGCCAAGAAGGCTATAACTCCACGCACACACTACACACCACGATACATTGCCAAGCGACAAACAACATGCCCTCTACAAACTCAATGATAAACGACCCGCCTTGTCCGACATCCAACCACGAATGGCGAGATGAAAGAGCACATGGTTTGAAGACCGCGTCACGAACCAATCAAGATACAACTGAAGCTCGACCTCGACTCCAAGGCTATCCGGGCCAACGTACCTCCTCTCATGCGCTAAGAGGAGACAACGAGAAGGAGGCAGGGTCCCAACAGACTCGAGGAAGACGTCGATCCAGATGCATCAGCCATGTCGTACATTGCGCCCTCGAAGCCCAAGCCTTGTGTACCGACCAGCACCAACAGCGCAACACCTCGCCCCAGCCTCCAACAGCCGCATCGGCCTCACCCTAGATGGCCAAGACAACGTCTTCAAGAAGATAATGACACCGTGGCGCCGCTGCCGCCTGGTCCGGAGGACCGGGTGACATAGGCATCCCCAATGGGCCTGCCGAAGATGGTACCCGGGGTTTATTGAAGGCCCACGACTCGAAGGATAAGAAGAATCGGAAGCCCAAGTTACTATTAAGGAAAGCTAGAGTTGTATTAGGAAATAATACTTGTAATCTTGCGGGATGGGTTGAAAACCCTCCCGGACTCTGTAACTTGTGTATTACGAATCCCTCGGCTCCGCCTCCTATATAAGGGGGAGTCGAGGGACAAAGAAAGCATCGATTCATTGTCTCACAAAACCCTAGTTTTCATATCGTCGAGCACTTTTCGGCTGAAACCTTGGAGATCTACTTGCCCTCTACTTCCGACTAAAACTCTAGTCTACAACTTGTAGGCATTGATAAGTTAATCCCTTGTCAATTGGCGCCGTCTGTGGGAATTAGAGGTGTCAAGGAGCTGATCTCGATGGCACGTTCAAGATCGTCGACTTCATCAACTGGAAGCAACGCAATGGACAGAGGTAAACAGATCGAAACTGGTCTAGTTGATTTTGTTCCTCACCCGCCCTCCCGTTTGGATGCATATGCGTATCTGGAGGAGCCCATGGAGATGACGTTTGGAAAGTTCCACTTCCGCGTCGAGAAATAAGGAGCGTATCGTCTCGAAATTCCGATCTCGTCGGGATTATCAGCGATCGATCCCGATCTTTCAAGTTCAGCATCATCAATCGAGTCGGGCGACGAGAAAACTTCATCACCACGCTTCATCAGCTCCAGGGCAAGTGAAAAACTCGCCAAAATCTTCAGCGACATTCTTTCGAGTCATCTACGGACTCCTATATAAGCGATGACTCGAGCGACATCGACTGCTTCAACTTCGTCGACAGATCCATCACTGTTGGTAAGGTCTTCACCAATCTCTATGATGGTCCCGACAAAGTTCAGAATTCAAAATATCATCAGATCTACGCAATTGGAGAACCAATCCGTCCAAAACTGGCGACGTCGGAGGCTTTCGACGATGCGGGGAATCCGTATGTCGATCCCGCAGATCTCGCGCGAGGTTTGGGAACAAAATATATCGGAACAGGAACACGAGAGATGGTGTGATTTCCGCAGGCAGTATGGGATCGAGTCGCAAGAGCTATTGATGGTACGGAACCAATGACCATCACGGCAACACCTGAGGAATCACAAGCGTACCAATATAGGCTTGCACGTATCAGGAGGGAGCTCGAGAAACAGAAAATCGAGTTGGACAGGAGGCAGGAAGCAGCCTCCGCATCAAGCAGGCGAAGGGCGGAGCTAAGCCGACATTCAGGAACTTCGGGAGATAGTCATAGAGAAGCTCGGAGGAGAGCAAGATCTCGCCTACAAAATATACCTGAAGCATAGAGAGAAAACTTGGTTCAAAACCTCGACATGTCTTTCATGTCAATCGACACGAGGGGGAATATTATTCCCAAAACACCGGAAGCGGGGTATATGGCAACGCAAGCTTTTATCCTAGCGTCCAGGCCACCTCCTGGAGATCCAAGAGAAGCGTTGTATAACATGGCCATGGCTGGATGTGGAGCCATGGGAGCAGCATTCGCAGCTACACCTCCCGAAGGATCAGCAAGGCAAAATAGTCCACGACCCACTGCAGCAGCACTAGGCCCCGAAAGAACAACTGGAGCGAGAGACAAAGCAACACAAGCACGGGTGGACAGAGCACGACAAAATAGAAGAGAAAATCGGCATTCCCCAGAGATAAATGACGAGGATATGTGTGGGATACCGTGCTTTACAAGAAGGGTCCGGAAAACTCGAGTTCCCTCAGGGTTTAAGTTACCCGATAATTTCAAAAAATTCGACGGCCTGCAAGATCCCGAGGATTGGCTAGTCGATTACCTCGAGACGGTGAAACTGATAGGCGGAACCAGAGCAACAGCAATGCAGAGTATTCAAGTACACCTAAGCGGAGCCGCAAGATCTTGGATCAAGAAGCTTCCTCCAGGTTCCATCGATAGCTGGGATAGTTTTGAGGATGTGTTCGTGAAGAATTTCCGATCCACCTGCAAGAAACCTGCATCATTAGAAGAATTGAGATCATGTCGACAAAAGCATGATGAGTCAATGAGGAAATACATCCAGAGGTGGAACATTATCAAAAACTCGGCAGAAAACATATCTGACGAGAGAGCAATAGATGCGTTCGTAGCAGGAATCCGACGAGGAGATTTTGTCGAGGACTTGGGGAGAACAAACCCAAGGACAGTGTCAGCATTAATGGAGATAGCAAACAGATGGGAAGATGGAGAAGATGCTGTCCACAATAAGCGACATAGGTCACCAGAGGAGGACCGCAGTCGAAACTTCCAAAACAGACGACGATTCTCTCGGTAGTTTTCGAGTTATGACGCTCCTGGCCAAATATCGGCTGGTTTCCGAGGAAATAGTCGAGATGATTACCAAAGGAGTAGCGAGCAGCGAGGCGACAATAGAGATGATTCTCGGAATAACAGACAAAATAGTGGACCAAGGTTTCAGAGACCCTTTGTAACGCCCGAAGATATGATGAACGGGTCGTGTCAGATGCATTTCTACCTCGACAGTAATGGGAAGAGGCAGTCGGGACACCTGCAGAAGGACTGTCGCAATTTCCAAGCAATGTTGAGGGTCGCAGGGCTAGCCAATGCTCAAGCAACAAATAGAAACCCCCAAGGGCCCAGGAGTGAGATCCACCTACCACTTCCTCCCGCAATTACGGACGAAAATCAGCACCAGCTCAGGATCGCGGCAGCACCACACCCACCTCCATATGTTGATCCTAACTCTAACGGCGCGGTCTCGATGATTCAGAAAGCTAGGCCGTCTAATAGGGCTCAGAAAGTAATCTCACGAAAAGTGTTCATGGCAGAGAAGATGCCTCCGCCAACGATTGAGTACCTGAATTGGTCGGGACAGGACATTGGCTTCACAATTGCGGATCACCCGCAACAAGTTCCTCGACCAGGGCAGTCAGCACTCATCTTACCAGCAGTGATAGAAGTATTCGACGTATCTCGAGTGTTCATAGATGGAGGCAGCAGCCTGAACCTTATGTATGCAGATACACTAAGGAAGATGAACATATCTCTAGCAAATCTAAAACCAACGGACACACATTTTCATGGAATCACGCCAGAGAAGCCAAGTTATCCGTTGGGGAGAATCAATCTCGACGTTCAGTTTGGGACCCGAGAAAACTACAGGATCGAAAGGCTGGAGTTTGAAGTCGTGGATTTCCCGTTGCAATATCACGCTTTGTTGGGACGACCAGCATATGCCAGGTTTATGGCGGTACCGCACTACACGTACTTATTATGGAGGTTACCTGGACCTAAGGGACCAATCACAGTTAAAGGCAGTTTCACGTTAGCCGATAAATGCGACAAGGACTTTCATCGACTGTCAGAAACCTTCGGGATGCAAGCAGAATATATGGCGTCAAGGCTCACAACTGATTATGATGTGTTGCCAGATGAAGGGAGGCCTAACAAAGAACCAACCTTTAACACTGCGAAAGATTCCAAGGAGGTGTAGATTCACCCGACAGATCCGAAGAAAACGACATCCATCGCGACAGACATGGACCTCACATAGGAAAGCGCGCTCTTCGAGTTCCTCCGTGAGCACTGGAAAATCTTCGCATGGTGTCCAGCTGACATGCCAGGAGTACCCAGGGAACTTGCCGAGCACCACCTAAACTTGGATCCAATAGCGAGACCAATTAAGCAACCTTTGTGGCGTTTTTCGGAACCAAACCGCAAAGCTATGCTGTCAGAGATTGATCGACTCAGAGAAGCTGGTTTCATTAAAGAGCTGCATACAGAGGCCACGTGGGTAGCAAACCCAGTGCTGGTCCCGAAGAAAAACACTAAAGTCCTTCGCATGTGTGTCAACTTTACGTGTCTCAACAAGCACTGTCCAAAGGATCACTTTCCCCTCCCAAGGATCGATCAAATTATCGACTCCACGACAGGATGTGAACGTATTTCCTTCCTGGACGCATACTCTGGTTATAACCAGATCAGGTTGAAAGAAGAGGATGAGGTCAAAACAGCGTTCATTACACCTTACGGCGTGTTTTGCTACAGAACAATGCCCTTTGGTCTAAAAAACGCGGGAGCAACATATCAGCGGATGATGCAGAAGTGCTTAGCAACACAGATTGCGAAAAACGTACAAGTGCACATTGACGATGTCGTCATAACGTCAAAAAGGGGGAAACGCTAATCGAGGACCTAAAGGAAACTTTCGACAACCTCGACAAGTTTTGTTTCAAGCTGAATCCGACGAAGTGTTCTTTCGGCGTCCCTGCGGGAGAACTTCTCGGGTTCCTAGTCTCAGCAAGAGGGATTGAAGCTAACCCAGAAAAAATTCAAGCTATCGTAACAATGAGGAAGCCAACAAAGTTGAAAGAAATACAGCAGTTAACTGGGCGAGTCGCAGCTTTAAGCAGATTCTTCGCCAGGCTAGGAGAAAATGTGTTACCATTCTACGCTTTAATCAAGCAAGGAGAGAAGTTCCAGTGGAACGAAGAGGCAGATAGAGCTTTCGAAGATCTCAAGCGCATAATTTCGACACCACCAATCTTGGTGGCGCCTAAAGAGAAGGAACCCCTCCTGTTATATATTGCAGCCACACCCCAGGTGGTCAGCACGACACTCGTTGTCGAAAGAGAAGAGGAAGAAAAACTCCATGGAGTGCAGAGGCCGGTATATTTCATCAGTGAAGTTTTATCGCCTTCAAAACAGCGGTACCCGCAGTACCAGAAGCTAGCATATGGAGTGTTTACAACCGCAAGAAAATTGCGACACTATTTTCCGGCGCATCCGATAATAGTGGTCAACGAGGCGCCCTTATCCAACATACTAAACAATCCAGAAGCTACGGGTCGTGTCTCCCTTTGGGGAATAGAACTCTCCCCTCGGGACATCACGTATGAGAAAAGAAAAGCAATAAAGTCGCAAATTCTGCCGATTTTATTGCAGAATGGATGGAGTTACAAAATACAGGACCCCCGGATTTATCGAGAACTTGGACTATGAACTTTGACGGATCCAAGAGGTTAGAGGGAGCTGGAGCAGACGTGATACTAATATCACCTGAAGGCGTCAAATTAAAGTATATCTTACGGATGACGTTCCCAAACGCGTCTAACAATGAGGCAGAATACCAAGCTCTTATACACGGGATGAAGATGGCGAAGGCTTGTGGTGCAACTCGACTAAAAATCTTTGGCGACTCACAATTGGTGGCTCAACAAGTCATGAACCAATTTGATGCAGTCAATGATAGTATGGTGGCATACAAAGAAGTGTACAATGAGCTAGAGAAGCTATTTGATGGATGCGAAGTAAATCACATCAACAGGCTGAGTAATGATGAAGCCGATGTTCTTGCAAACATCGGGTCGCAGTGCCTCGCGATTCCTCCAGGTGTGTTCTGGGAGGAGATAGCAGAGAGATCTACAAAGTCGAAGAAAACAAAGAAGAAGGAGAAGGACGAGAAATCCTCGGGAGCTACGAAAGAAGCACTAGAAGAAGAAGAGGAACAGGATCTACTAATGATGGTGAAAATCCCATGGATGCAGGCGTACATATCATACATCCTAAGAAAAACAATACCCGACGATCCAGTTGAAGCAAGACGAGTTATTAGACGTTCCAAAGCATTCGCTGTGGTCAAAGGGGAATTGTACAAGCAAAGTATTTCGGGTGTGTTACAAAGGTGCGTCACACCCGAAGAAGGAATGATAATTCTGAAGGACGTACACGAAGGAATATGCGGTCATCATGCAAGCAGTCGAGCTATCGCGGCCAAGGTTTTCAGAGCAGGATTTTATTGGTTGACAGCAATCGAGGATGCGAAGGAAATAATGCGAACTTGCGACGCGTGCCAGAGATTTGCTGCAAACCTCACTCTCCTGCAGCAGAACTGATGCCAATACCATTGTCTTGGCCCTTTGCTCAGTGGGGTCTCGATATGGTGGGAAAATTACATAAAGCTTCGCCAGGAGGATACGAGTACATGCTCGTCGCTGTCGACAATTTCACGAAGTGGATAGAAGCAAAGCCGATAAATTCACCAGATGGAGCATCCGCAATTAAGTTCGTGAAAAGTATTGTCTTTCGGTTTGGATTACCTCATAGTATCGTCACGGACAATGGTAGTAATTTCACATCCAAGGAATTCAAGGGATACTGTGCAGAGGTGGGCATCAAATTGCACTTCGCGTCAGTTGCGCATCCGCAAACCAACGGCCAAGTCGAGAAAGCCAATGGTATCATCTGCAATGGTATTAAGAAGCGCTTGTTAGGACCATTGGAAAAAGCTCGACATACTTGGCCAGAGGAGTTACCAAGTGTGTTGTGGAGTATCCGAACAACACCAACTACAGCGACACAGGAGACTCCGTTTTTCTCGGTCCATGGAGCTGAGGCGTATTGCCGATAGAGATAGAGCATGATTCTCCAAGAGTCACGGAGTATGATGAAGAAGCTTCCGTAAAAGCATTGGAAGACGATGTCGACGCACTGGACGAAGCCAGAGATGAAGTATTATCACGGGTCACTAAGTACCAGCAAGACTTGAAAAATTACCACAGTCGACGTTTGCGACCAAGATCCTTTCAGGTGGGAGACTTAGTCCTTCGACTCAATCAAAAAAGCCATGAAAAACTCGAGTCGCCGTGGCTTGGCCCTTACATCGTCACAGAAGTAATTGAAGGAGGAGCGTACATGATAAAGGACAAGAAGTCAGGAGTTGCTGAGCCAAATCCTTGGAACGTGGCACAACTCAAGCGTTTTTACGCCTAGAGTCGAAATATAGTCCTCCTTGTAAAGATACAATGTACTGAAACGCCCGCGAGTTTTCAGACGCACTCTTTTCCTTTTTCAGGGCACCGAGTGGGGCTGGAAAAGGTTTTTAATGAGGCGGGCTCGCGATGCTGCAATATAATAAAGATAGTGGAGATATATATCTTTTTCTTCGACAGGCTCGGGGGCTTGTGACCAGGAGTTACAATATATATTACCGAAAATATTTCGCCTTGGTGCAAAACACCTCGCAAAATAAATGAAGATACAAAATAGTGATCAGCAAAAAAGGCTCGGGGGCTCGTACCCGCAAATATAGTACACTCAATATAATTTATTCTGCCTTGGTTCAACCCCGCTTACACAATAAAGAAAATCGCCACCGAAACACTCGGGGGCTCGACGAAGAAAAGAAAGGAATACATATTTCGTGGCTTTACAATATACAAGGTGCAATCATTGAGAAAAATTGGCAAGACAAAGGAAAAATTCCTAACGATCGCCTAGTATGTTATCTATGGTCATTCGTTCACTATTGGAAGTACGAGTACTATGTTCAGCATAGCTACCCTTCACGAAGAACTCAGCATCTATCTGAAGCAATTCATCCATCATGTCTTCTGCTACAGGCTTCACCACATCATCAATTTTGTCAATATTCCGTTTCCTCTTCGCCATCTTGGCTAGGCACTTGGCAACAATTCGACTCATGTTTAACTTCGGATAGCAGATTTGTATCATAATCATAGCAAATCTCGCGCCAGCAGTACATTTGAGCCCGTACAAATCCATGGATTCGAGGTGCATCCCGGAATTTATCCATCGTAGAGCAGCGGTTTCGGCATCTTGTTGCGCGGGAATAAGGCGCTGTAAACTAAGGACAATGTCCTTGTACAGAAGTCGAGAAAATCACGGACCTGATCCGCACGATCTTGAAATCGGACGATTTGGCGAGTACGTTCAGGTGTAACCCAAAAATTAGAACCATGCTCCGATGCAAGCCTGAGAAGCACACTGGATCGAGCTTCAA
Source organism: Lolium rigidum (assembly GCF_022539505.1). NCBI lineage: Eukaryota > Viridiplantae > Streptophyta > Magnoliopsida > Poales > Poaceae > Lolium > Lolium rigidum. The sequence continues at coordinate 125,640,179 of NC_061510.1, forward strand.
CACATTGATCTTCGGCAGCAGTATCCAAAAAAGAACCTGTTTTCAGCGGAGGAATAAGAGAGGAAAGAAAAACATTGGGAATAAAGATAAGTATGGTCAAGTGAACGAAGTATACCCGCCATATCCAAGCTGGAATCAATCATTAGCTAAAGCATGTAATTCTCTCGTCGAGAAGCTTCGGCAGCTGCAAGCAATCGCGTCCTCTTTTGCAGCCTATAGCATCCTGGGCTTGTTGAAGCGCAATCTTTTCCTTCTCCGATGATTTTCGAGATTGCTCCATTATTATAAGTGCCTCGCTTCTTCATAGACCGAAGTCTGTTGACGAAGTTCTGCCAAGTCTTGTGTTGAACCTCTACTCGAGGAATCTTCGGCAAATTCATCATCGACAGGCGCTTTCTTCGAGTAGGATGAGGTGGGAAAAGCATCGGCAGGACGAGGAGTTGAAGTGTAGTTGTCAAAAACCAACTGGAAATAAAAGTTTCGACATCAATCATCAAGCAAAATAGATTTCCATTGATGTTCAAAGTATTTACATGGCTATTACAAAAGGATGGTTCCTAATGAACCAATGGGACGGTTGTCGCCAAAGCTACAACGGCGACAGATTCAAAAGAAGAAAACAGCATAAAAAAAGAAGACAAGGTGGTCTACTTGACCTCCGGCTTCGACGAGCTAGGAGCAGGAGTTGGCTTGCATCCGAGGATAGGCAAGGATCGGCTTTGACTTGGGCTTGGCAGCCTTAATCAAAGATTGCCATTTCTTCGTCTCCATCTCCTTTATATCGCCAACTTTAGCCCAGTCGACGTCTTGTTGGCTGTCAGCAACCAGAGCAATGGTGCCTTCAACGCCAATCTTCATGCCTTCTTGGCGAAGTTTAAGCCCAAGATCTTCTTGAGAGTTGAAGCACTTGGCGAGAGTTGTGAAAATCTTGGGCTCTTCTTTCTTCGGGAAGAAATAAGGAAAAAGACGCGACAGACTCGCTCTGGCTTCGGTAAGACCTTCACGCGCCTCATCTCCGTGAATCTCAAGGAGAGAAAGAGCGTCCGTATAGGCGATCACCTTCAGTGGTTCTCCGGATCATAATCTTGATGCGTTTTCCCTAAGCGAGTCAAAAGAAGCTTGTCAGGAAAAAGCAAGCCAAGAAAAATTTAATGATCCGAAGAAATGAAAGAAATGTGAGTACTTACTCACAAAACGTCGACTCTGCGACTCCAGGCGACTAAGGATTTCTTCTTCGCGAGCAGCCTGTTGAGCTATGTTGTCACTCAGTGAAGTTTCCGCGTCATGAAGTCTCTTTCGAAGATCTTCAACAGCGGCAGCATCTGCTTCAGCTTTCTTACGAGCCTTTTCACTTTGCTCCAGTTTACGAGCAAGAGAATCGGCACGTTTGTTGGCTTCTACGAGATTTTCTGACAAAATAGTCGACAGCAATTAAAATCATGATAAGAAATGATGAAGAGGTCATGTACCAGAAGAAGTAGTAAAATAGTACCTTCGGCTTTTTTAGCATGGTCACGGTACCCGACGAATTGGGTACCGAGACGGATGAATTCCTTCATCAAGGGCTGACAAAGAAAGATAGAGAAAAGAAGCATCAATAAGGTAAAAAGTTCGACAGCAAAAAGTAAAAGAGAAGCGAAAAACAAAAAAGAGTCGACAACATTGAAATATTCGGCACAGAAGAGAAGAAGTGAACAACTTACATCATCCAAGGAAGGAGTCGTGGAGCTACCAAGTAGTAAGGTAGACTCCTTGGCTGGCTCGACCCTTGCCCTCTTTGGCGAAGGGGCACGGGGGCTTGCAGGTGGAGTAGGATGCTCGATGTTTTGCTGAGGAGGCGAGGTTTCATCTCCATCAGGCTGAGCTTCAGAGACAACTAAAGTACGCGACGTACTCGTTCGAGCAGTCGCGTCAATAGGTTGATCTTCATCCTCGTCACCGCTACAGCAAAAGGCGACAATATAAGAATCAACATAGACAAAAACATCGAGAGCAAACAACAAAGAGCAATAGAGAACTTACGAGCTGACAAGGGCATCCTCGTAAGGATTGAAAGTTGTCTTCTTTTCGAAGGACCAACTTCTTCGACAGGAGGTGCGCCGGCCTTGGAGGTGCCGGAATCGGCACCTTCGTCCCTTCTCCTCTTGTTCCTTGGAGAAACAACTGAAGGAAGGGAGCGTGTCGAGGCAAGTGGCCTCGTACTCGGCTTCTTTTTCAGAGGAAGCCGCGGATTTTTGAGAACCCGCGACTTCACTCTCAGGGCGAGAAGTACCCTGGTTGTCATCAGTGACAACAGTACGTTCTTCGACTTCTCCACCTTCAGGAAGAGGAGGAAGAGAAGCTAGAACAGGGTGGTTCTGCAAAAAAAAACAAGCAGTGTCGACAAAAAGTTATGCAACGGACGCTAGCAAGATAGTAGTCGACAAATACTAAAAATATCGAGAGGACAAGATAGTAGTCAAGAGGAAAAATTACCTCGGGAAGGGCATTGGTGCTACTATATGGCTTAATGCGGCAAGAGGATGGAATAGTATCCTTCTTGCTGAGCGATGAGATTCTTCGGATCAGCTTCTCCAAATCCTTCACAGGAAGGTCTTTGGAGAGCCTCTCGACGTCTTCTTCACCAGCGATACATCCAAAGGGGATTTTTGCGAGCTTGTAAAGGCTGCACTCTAATCCTAAGGAAGTAGGTCTGTGATCCGGATACCCGACGATTCCTTGCCACGGGTGTTCCGGAGCTCATGGATGCGAGTCATCAGCGCCTCTGTCGCCAACTTCTCTTCTTCGGTGGCTTCAGCGATCCCAGGATCGGCGACGAAGAATCTTGGCTCCGCCATCAAAAGGAGCAATGTTGTAATCCACCGAGTTGGAGCTTTCTTCGTGCACATAGAGCCACTTCTTGCGCCACCCTTGGACGGAGTCGGGGAACTTGGACGTCGAAGTACTCGACATCGTAGCGAACGCAAATGACAACGCCGCCGATGTTATAGGCGACGTTGTGAGAGCCATTGCGGCGGCAGTAGAAGATGCGCTTCCACGTGAGCCCAATTAGGTTGGACTCCGAGGAAGCATTCACAGAGTGTGATGAAAATCGACACGTGAAGGATGGAGTTGGGTGTCGCCTGATGCAGCCGTAGCCCGTAAACAAAGAGGAGACCACGGAGGAACTCATGGATAGGGGGAGAAAGACCGCGAATAAGGTGGTCGACGAAACTGACCCGATATTCGATTGGAGGTGATGGATAGCTTTCTTCCTTGGGGAAGCGCAGCGCGTTCTCTTTCTTCGTGAACCCGAGCTTCTTCAGCAGGTTCATAACTTGATTGGAGATTTTGGATCTCTCCCACTCCGCGATCTTCGCCGGCCATCTTGGACTCGGGCGTGCCGTGCCTCGGTGAGCCGCGCACGCGGTGGCATCAACGAGAGTGGAGGAGAAAAGCGCGAGCGTGGTTGAGCTCAAGAGCCGTGGGGCGCAATGGAGGATTTTGGCAGAGGAGAGCGAGGAGCGCCGCGAGCGAAAGTATGGAAGGAGGAAGACGACGACCTTAAGTAGAGGTGCGGTGAATCGACGCACCGTTGGATGAAGAAATTGTGAGATAGATGGTGTACACGTGGACAAGGGGTAAAAATGAAATTTCACTGAGAAGGGAAGGAACAGGCGCTACAGTGCGTGCGCCAGGAAAAGTGGAGGACGTGTGTCCCCCACTTGCACGACGTGTCAACTTGATGAGAAATTTGGGCCCGCAAGGCAGAGAGAGCGCAGCTCTCGCGTTTTCCCGATACAATGATCGTGGCTATCGTCAGCAATGATGTCACCTTGGCAAGAGAAAATCTCGGCTATGAAGCTTCATAAGAATGGCGACAGCAGAAGATTATTGATTATTCCGAGAGCCTTTGATCAAATACAAGTTTTTGATCAAATGCTCGGGGGCTACTTTGAAACAATGAAAAACTCGAGAATGACAAAATAGAAATGGCGAGAGCCTATGATCAAATACAAGCATTTGCTCATAGCCTCTGGGCTACTCCCATCGGAGCGCCGGTCGCGCACCCGATAGATATGAAAACTTCGAGAAAGAAGGAAAATATAGCAACATAAGGCGTTGAGCCTACACCCAAGCACAAGTCCTTGGCTGTAGCCTCGGGCTACTCCCATCGGGAACGCTGTTCGCGTGCCCGATGAAATTATAAAAAAAGAGAGAAGGAAGAAGAAAAGTGAGCATATTTCGAGTTATATAAATAACTCTACATATACTCCCATCGGGAGGGCAATATAAGTCATCCGTTGACTCAATAAAATGTGCTATTCCAACAGCCGAAAAAGCACTCGACAATATATTCTCGCAGCGCCAAAGTTGCGAACGATCTCTCGAATGCCGCAAAACTTTGCGAAGGTAAGACCCCGCATCCGTTCCGAGTGGCGTGGCGCCTGCCTCTCGACGTCGGTTTGCTACTTTTTTCCGTATCAACAGATACGAAGAAAAATCCTAACGGACGCGTTAGGTACCCGATAAAATATGACCGGGACTCGACATGAATGGTAAGACCTTAAGCGGCACCTGTCGAAGTTTACACCCGCATCCCGAGATCATGTCCAGGGACGTGATCTTGAAGTAGGTTTTTGCGGATTGCCACTAGAGCAGTTAACTAGTACCCGATCCGTCAGATGAACTAGCCCCAACTACCATTATCCCTGTACAATATATAATTACGTATCCAAAGATATGTGATAAAGTTCTAGCAGAGCTATTGAATGAATATAAAGTTGGAGATTTTCCCCGATTCTCGCGATTCAAGCAAAATCTCGGGGCTACTCGACATAGGCATCCCCAATGGGCCCGCCGAAGATGGTACCCGGGTTTATCAAGGCCCATGACTCGAAGGATAAGGAGAATCGGAAGCCCAAGTTACTATTAAGGAAAGCTAGAGTTGTATTAGGAAATAATACTTGTAATCTTGCGGGATGGGTTGGAAACCCTCCCGGACTCGTAACTTGTGTATTACTGAATCCTCGACTCCGCCTCCTATATAAGGGGGAGTCGAGGGACAAAGAAAGCATCGATTCATTGTCTCACGCAACCCTAGTTTTCATATCGTCGAGTACTTTTCGGCCGAAACCTTCGAGATCTACTTGCCCTCTACTTCCGACTAAAACCCTAGTCTACAACTCTGTAGGCATTGATAAGTTAATCCCTTGTCACTGCTACACTCCGCGCTTGTTGCCACACACACCATAACCCGCTCAGAGTGAGACGATGTTAAGAAGCCGGCCCGCCCAAGCCCCAATGGAGCATGCGGGGGCCCGAGACACAGGCGTCGAGGCCTAGCCACCAACCTTGCTGCGCCAGGAGCCGCCACAATGCCACCTACATCGGAGTCACCCGGAGCTGAGCCACCACCCTCGCGACGGCCGCCAGCCAAGTAGTACCTCCATCGAGAGTGTGTCGCCGCCATGCCCGCCCGATCTCCAGCCCCGCATAGAGAAGCCTATGTTGGGTATAACAAAGGAGCACGCCTCGGCACCACCGGACTTTGCCCAGATGACTCCCCCCGACGATGAGCGGCGAGGAGGATGGGGCTAGTGTTTGTTCCTCGGCGCCTACGCTGAGACGCCTAGTCACAGCCGGAAGCGTTAAAAAGTATTAAGAGGATAGTCATAACATGAGTGATTGTAGGATGTGAAGTTTTGATTTATTTTCTCATTCAATGTACCAAAATATTTTGGATGGTGGGAAAACAAAAAGAACATTGTAAAGGCACATGCGACCGTGCACACCATTTTACATAAACTCTCGTTCTTTATAGTGTTGGGTATAAAACACTACCTTATTTGTTTCTTTTATATCTTTGAAAATCGGCGGAAATTCACTGGGCGATGTGGCAAGCTGCAAGCTCTTGTCCTACCCTGATTGCTGCAATAAATGGTTGACCCTACGTAGCCTCGACAGGAAGATTGGTCGGCTACACATATAGTGTGTGAGTGACAACTAGGTTGATAATACTGGTGGTGCCACAGCAATTTATATGTACATCACAACTTTAATACATTGACTCAAATTTCATGAAGATTACACTACATAATATAGTATATTTGATCTCTCTTATAAGTAGGGGGTTCATTCGAGATACTCGAATAAAACAATGTTACACGTTTAGAAATCTTGTTCCTAAACCTA